>NC_050446.1:81360190-81660190 GCF_903995425.1 Onychomys torridus
GTGGGAGGGTAGAAATATAGTCAAGAAGACTCTTCACTTAGAATCTGCATATATTTTCTTTTATCCTTTCACCAGTCAGAAATCTTTGAGTAGGGAGAAGAGGGTGAAAGGAAATAAAGAAGGAAATAAAGGAAGGGACCTCTGAGGGCCTGCGCCCCATCCTTGGAGCTGGGAAGCAGGCAGATGTCAGATCATGGACTCTGATGTCTCTCACAGATTAAAGAGAGGAAAACACTTCAGAAGATCTGTTCTGCCCAGGCACAGTGCCACAGGCAAACCTGCTCCATGCAGGAGAGCACTCTGAGTTGGGAGTCAGTGAGAAACTAGCAAACTGGTCAGTAGTGAATTTCCACTTAGTGTTAGCCGAAAATGAGAGGAGTCCCAGAACAGCACTTCTCCCATGAAACCTGTCCCGACTCCAAGATTTGGCATCCAAAGACATACTGGATCCTTTCAGGCTGCTTTGTGACCAGATTTGCATTTAGTTTGCTCTGAAATTTTCCCATGTTCTTTGATGTAAGGGCTAGCAGTGTCTACTGCAGTTGGTTTTATTAAGTCTGATCATTTTAATTTTTAAATTGGCATGTTTAAAAAGCACATAATTCTTGGGTGAATATCCACTTATTTTCTGTTAGTCTCAACTGAATAATTTTCTTTCTTGACCTCTTTTGGACAAATCCAATATTTAGAGTCTATGTCTTTGAGCTTGTTCATTATACAGACTTTTATGGTTCTTTTAATAACATACAATTTTGAGTTATTACAAGCTAAAATAAATGAACACTTTCAGCACTTCACAGGAAACATCAGGACATTGGAATACTTTAACTCCATCTACACGATTTTGGCTCTCCTATTTTTTATTATTATTGTTCTGAACTATTTGTTAGATCATGAGCCTGGCCCTTTAAGATGCTACAGCTTTAAGAGACCAGATGTTGCAGCCCGGGAGGAATCAGCCACGCCCCCTGGCAGCCAATCCCTTGGAACAAAGAACCGACAGGCTCCTGCTATAACTGGTTAGAACTCTCCTACCTAGGATAAAAACAAGCTCAGTCCCTCCTTAAGGAGTTCAGAGGAGTTTATAATCGTACCTTGTGCTGCTCCTGTGCCTCTTGGCATGTAAACTAGAGCAGATTAAGTTACCTCGTATGGAACATCTCACCTGAAAAGCAGTGAGAGTCAGAAACCTCTTTTATTCTGGAGATTTGAGGGGTCTTGTGCCCCCCCAATGCTATGCATAACCTTTTTTCTTCTGATTTCTAATAGTATGCATATTATTTTTACATATTTTGCTCCCTTTTTCTCCAAAGCATAAGTATTATTTCGTGTTTGTGGTTTTTATAGTTTGCTTCTTGGTTATTTTTTGATGCTTTGAGACAGGGTCTCATTTATACACCCCAGGCCATCCTTGAACTGCAATCCTCCTGCCTCAGCTTCATGAACTTGGAGATGACAGGCACGTGGCACCAATGATTAGTGTTTTCTAGCTCGGTGCTCACTGCATTCTCTATCTACATAACTTGACTTCTCTCTTCCTCTTCTGTACTCCCGTCACCTGTCCTTTGCTGTTTGTGTTAGTGTAGGTCAGCTACTGATAAGTCTCCTTGTTTTTATTGTTCAGAAATATCTGGGTTTCAGTTCTTACAAGTGGCTTTTTTACTTTCCATACAATAATATGCCGATGTTTGCTTTCAGAACTTTAATACGTCTTCCCATCAGTGCTGTGGAGAAGTCAACTGAAAGCCTTAACATAACTTTTAAGATTTACACACACACACACACACACACACACACACACACACACACACACACGGCAGTTAGCAAAAGATGCCAAAAGAATGATAATGTTTACCATGAACCAAGTAGCGAGAAATGAAGAATAAGGCATAGTGATTACCATCAAGAGCATCATAGTTGTCAAGAATAAACATACGACTAACTAGCCTGTGTCTAGGAGATAAAAATGTATGAGCAAAGAGCTATACCCCAATGAAGAAGGATGTGAGGTGGGGTGGGGAAGGGAGACTTCTGGGAAATCTCACCAAATAACAGCTAGGTAGTTTGTTTCCTTTAGCTGAGTTTCTAAATTCTTCCTACATTCAGACTATAATCCCTCATCTGGGCACGGTCCAGGTTTTTGGTCTCATGTGAAACATAATTCTTTCAGTACTATTTAAATAGTCTGCAGATGAAAAGACAGCCACGTTGTCTGACCAGAACGAGAGATTTATATTTATGAGAACTAAGATTTCATCAGCATCCTCGTCAGTCAGGAGACAACACTGGACACATCCGCTCTGGAGTTTGTGCAAAGCAGTGATTTCCTTGTTGTCAGAATCACCTGGCCAGAATCCCACAACCTCGGGAAGCACCAAGTGTCTATATTTTAAAAGTATATTAAAATATCTGGAACCTTTTTGCCCATGTTTATTTTGAAATCAGGCTTTTGTGCTCTTAAACGTTGAATCTACCTTGGAGACTTTTCACTAATTCTCCATCTAAACCCCCTTTTCTGCCTCTTAATGTTCCCAGGTGACAGGGTAGAAAATCTGAGGTGCCAACAAATGAGTTATCTATTCCAGGTTTCCACTACAAATTTCTTGAACAAAGATTGTGTAAATTTTAATCAGGATAGAATTTGATCTGGATTTGGACAACGATATAGTGACATGTTTATCCTAGTAAGTGCTTATTCACATTTTAGCAGTAGACTTCTAGAAAACTGATACCTCTACTTAAAGACACAACGCAGGTGGTAGGAATATCAGGCATCACTTGAAGGATACTTTGTGGGATTTTTATGACACAGGGCACTTTCTGTGATTCCTCAATGAGACTTTTTGGTCCCCTTTGGTTTTGTTCTGTTTTAAAGTCTCTCCCGTGTTCTCAAACGTTCTTGCACATTGGCAGTACCTTGATACACAGTGCTTTTCAAAGTCACATAGGCTGGATTTGGGGGTTTGGGAGCTAGCCAGGTGATTCTAATGTGCAGCCAAAAGCTTAACACAAATTCCAGGAAGAGCAGAAGACTAAAATCTTGAACTAGGGTAGATTCTGCTTATACCTCAAGATAGTTGGTAAATTGGGGAAACGGCTGAAATCTGTGATCATCAGCCATTGTTACTCAGAAACTGAGGTTTGGAAAGGAATAAACCAGCAAATGAATCTTCTCTACAAAGTGCATGACAACTTCACCAGCCTTGGTCAACAAATCTGGTGGGAAACTCTAACTCCTTGCCTATCAAATCCCATGGGTAGGCAAAGGTGTTGCGTTTCATAACACTGTCATATAGTAATGTCAGCTCAGGATCATACTAAAAGGAGAAAGGGTCAGCTTTAGAGGGCCATCCAGGTGAACAACCAGAACAAAGTTACCCCAGCTCCATAGCTGAAACACCATGGCCCCACACAGTTCTCTGACACGGCCCTGCAGTCGCACTACCTACGCCAGCATCCTCTACAGACCTGAGTGGGTTTTGACCTCTGAGTACATCAGAAGTATACATATCCTGAGGCATTGGAATTAGATTGCATGACAGCCACGTCACAGCAAGGACAACCCAAGACATCTTCAAAGTCTCTGGGCTATCTATACCTTTTCTTCCCTCAAGTGTACAGACTTAGACATCTACAATTACAGCTCGTTCTAGGGTCGTCCCCACTCACTGTCCTTCCTCAAACACTGTGTACTGAACACTTAAATGCCCTCATGATTGATGGAAAGCTACCTCACTTAGTTCTCACCACAGCCCTGTGAAGCAGGCGTTATTGTTCTAACCACTCTACAATGAGAACACTGATTCTTAAAAAGGGTTGAGATGCAGTTTCTGAACTAGTGACAGACACAGAGTTGGAATCTGGTTGCCTAGACTACAGCACTGCTCTTCCTGGCTTGGGTCTTATTGGACTATCTGAACTCCTGGTAGCCCACTGACTTATCCTTCACAGGCCAGCCTGGAACTGGAATGGTTTTACGTTTTCTGTAATCTCAAGAACCAGGACAGACGTCTGTCTTCACCAGCAGTTCCAGCTACGTGTCTGACGTGCTCAACTCCAGCTGCCTCCCCGTGTCTAAATTTACAGACACTCTTTGTACCCTGTGTGCAGACTGTAGAGTGTCACATACTGCTGTGCTGGCCAGCCCACCCTGTCAATTAGAAACTCCATTCCAGCACACCTCCCTCCTGAGTGTGTACCCATTGGAGCCATATGCAGACACCTGGAGATAGCCTACCAGAGCACGTAACCATTTCAGAGTGAACTCCTAATAGGCACTTCCAAGAGTGCCCACCCTAGGGCAGCTTATCAGGCCCATAAATGAGACCACTACAGGCTGAAAGGTATGAACTGCTGTTCTTCCCTTTGGATTTCTGCTGGGTTGTTTTTTTCTCTCATTTTAAGTCATTTAAATTATTTGCAGATGATTTTCTTGATGAGATACCCCCTTTTGTTATTACTATTTTTAAATAAAATTCCTCAGATTTTTGCCAAAATCATCACTTGAAGTGGAAGATTTGCCCACAAAATGGAGTAGACGGGAGTCTAGATTTCTCTCTCTAGCTACCTGTCCTTCCCTGTACATTAAGCCCCCATGCATTAAGCTTGATAACTTTCAGCTAATGCTCAAGAGGGACTGTGGAAGGCTGAGAGTCACACTAGGCGTACTGAAGTCCAAAGGGTAAAAAGAATGTGACCTCCTATTTGCAGCTGATACAGGAGCCACCATAAAAAAGGACAATCCGATGGTGTTGGTCTGGATGATCACCAGGGTCCCTTACAGCTGTAAAACTCTTAAGTGGTCAGCAGGGACCAGCCCAGTGTGATGGGGTGAAAGGTGAAGATAATCAGTAATGCCATTCGTGGCCCTGATCATTTATCTACTGCTTATTGATCTGAAGAGATATATTACTGTTAATATCCCAGAAATAATTCCAGGGGTCCCTTGAAACTCTGTTATAGATTTTAGTACCATGTTAAGACTCATGGTTATTTTCTGGCCCATGTCCATAAAACCTCATATCCCTTGAGATTCTTGGTTGCAAACCAAAAAAAATCAATGCTGGCTACTTCACAAAAAAAGAATTTACAAGCAGGAAGGGGAAGTTCATAGAAGCAACAAGAATCTGGAAGACTAAGCTTAGAAAAAAGGACTAAAAAAGGGACTCCAGACTTTTGAAGAGGAAACTCTATGTCTGCTGCAGGACACCTACACTGGTAACAACACACCCATTTGACATCCCCTTTGCAGGGAGTCATTGAAGAGTTCTGAGACTCCACATCCCAGAGTTCCCTGCTGAGTTCTGTCTCCAGCTCCACCAAGGAGTCTCTTAGACTGTCACAGGGAGTGACAATGAGACACCCACCCCACCCCAATCCCCACCCCCCACCCCACCAGTCAAGCTACCTTCAAAGAGGACTCCACCCAAAAGGAAACCACAGAGAAAGAGGATTGGTTCACAGCACGCTGCAGGAGGGAGCACATCCATGAGGGCTACCTATGGTTCCCAGAGATACATGAACTTCAAAGTCAGATAGACACGGCCCTGCCCCCCTCCTGGCTGTGGGACCCGTGGACCCTTCCTTGGACTTTCTCCCTCCCATCAATATGGGATTAAAGGGCTGATGATCTATCTGTGCAAAATCTGGCATATAAATCAATTTTGTGTGTTTAGTTTTCTTGGAAAGAAGACATGCTCTTCATTTTGTGTTTCAAATAATTTGTAGCTCAGCAACTTTAAGCTTTTGACAAAGAGTCTTTGAAATGAAGAAAGGGCATAAAAAGGAGCAATTAGTAGCCTGCAGCTTGAACCACCTTCCATAAACAGGAAGCTCAGGGGTTTGAGAGACACTTTTGTTCAGGAGGTGTGCTGAAGAAGCGGGTGTCCTAACTAAATGTCTTTCCTCTCATAGAAGACCCTCCTCCACACCTTTTACTCCTGCTTAGGATTCTGGGGTATCTCTGAATTTTTTACTCCGAAACAAGTATTTGCTTAGAATGAATACTGTTGTGAGAAAGGATCAATGCTATAGTTTCTTTTCATGCTGAGTTAGCAGGAAGATCAAAGTTCCTTTTTCTTCAGACCGAACTGCTCAGGCATCTAAAAGTGCCTTTAGGACTTCAGATAGACGCCACACAGTACAAGACACATCCTCTTTATAGTTTTGCAGGTCTTTTGAAAAATAATGTCATACAGCTTGCTACTGCATGGTAGAGAGAATGGAATAAAGAGGTCCGCTTGCATCCAGCTGTATTTCCCCAAAATGAAAACGTTCAGTCTGTTCACTGTGCATAGTTTTTGGTTTTACTTTGTTTTGCTGTAGTGGAAAGATACTCCTAAGTGTCTTTTTTCCTATTCATCATTATTTATTTATTTAATTTATTTTTGAGACTATAATATAATTATATTTCTCCCTCTCCTTTAAATTTATGGAGTCTTTTTTTTTCACTGATTACTACTATATGAATATATGTATATTCTTAAATATAACCTGTTCAGTCCATGTGATGTTACTTGTACATATGTTTTCAGGGCTGACTGTTTGGCACTGGAATACCCATTGGTGTGCTCTTCCCTGGGGAAAAGCCTCTCTCCCTCTCCCAGCTTTCCTCAAATGCCTATAGTTCTTTGTGTAAGGTTAAACCTTGTGGGCTCTTCCCCATCCACTTCGGTATGTCATCCTCGTTCAGCTCATGTTTGGACAGTCATGCTGATGAGACTTTATGGGTCTAGATTTTGAGGGGCCAGAAGATGAATCAGTGGGCAAAGGTGCCGAGGCCCAGTCCTGGGACCCATGTGGTAGATGGAAAGAACTGACTCCTGAAAGGCGTCCTCTGACTTCCACACACTCATCATTGTTAGTTATTCAGGTGGCGCTCTAACTGTTAGTTATTTAGTCTTACCCGCGAGGAACACGTCCCGAACACGACAAAATCCACAGAAGAGTTTTTATTAATATAGGTTAGAGGATAGAGGTGACAGGCCTGTGTGAAGCACACACGTGAGTGAGGAGAGGAGAGAAGAGAAGAAGAGGAGAGAGACCTGTGCAAAATGGCACCAGCTTTTTAAAGAGTGCGCCACGCATGTGTACAGGGCCGCGCATGTGTACAGGACCACATGTGCGTAGATTACTTGGCCGCGTGCATGCTTTACACTACCATGTAAGGCCACAGAGTCCTAGCCACGCGAGATGTTCTGACCAGGAAATGGCTACTTTGAACCAGAAATAATTAGGCGGTCTGCCGGGCAAGCCCAACCGTGTGGACATGTTGTAATTTTCTATCAATCATGGACTGCATATCCCACGCCATATACTTACACACAAATAAATAAAAGAGAGAGAGAGAGAGAGAGAGAGAGAGAGAGAGAGAGAGAGAGAGAGCGCTTAAAATCGGATCTTTTGAAAAACTATCCAGTATTACCCTTGGGTTAAACAATAATGAAATTAATGTTTTGACATCTTTAATGAGTGTTAAAACACATGTTAACATTTCTGGATGTATTAGTAAGCTGTGCCAATTTTATTAATTCTCAAAGACCTGTCATCCTTCAAACATAACTATGGTAAAGCATGGAAATATTAACAGAAAATCTCTGACTTGCTACTGGCATCAGGAATGTTTGAATAGGAAAAAATAAAATAAAATGATGCAACACTCATTTTGTCTCCAAGCATCCGTACAACAGCTCTGCTATGAGTAAGTTCTTTATAATAAAGACTGAAAGCAACCTAAGTGCCCAGAACCTGGGGATTCAGAAACAAAGTGTGCACTCTTCCTATTTTGTTAATTAAAAACACAAATTTATAATGGCCAATAAAAAGAGAATAAAATCAATTCCATGGAACCTTGCCTGTAACATACTTTAGGAAAAAAAAAAACGAAATTTAAAGCAGTATGTCCTATATGACCTCGGCTTTGTAAATAATTCACAGATACAAACAGAAACAAGACCAGGACAACAAATTAGTTGCAGGATTTTTCTTTTGCTTTCTTTTGTTTTTAGTTGTCTGTCTGCTTGTTTGTTTGCTAGCTGGTACAAGATCTTGCAAAGCTCTATTTTCTAAATAGCATAGGAAGAAGAATTAAAGCCAGCAAGTGACTTAACAAAGCTCACACTTGGTTTTGTCTCAGACTTACATCCAGTATCAGCAGTTGTCTCTAGGGAGAGTGCTGAGTCCTATAGGGAGGACAACTATTAACCCTACAAATGCCACACCACTTTCATTTCATCCTTGAAAGTCCTTAATGGCATCTACAAGTTGACAAGACGGTGCTGACATGCTTGCAAATGTTTCCTTTTTGTAGTTAAACTTCATGTTTATCCTTAATCGATCTACCTTAGCAAGGCTCATACATTTGGTCACCCATAACAGTAATTCTCAGAGCAGCACTTCAGCTCTGTTTCTCCTTATGTTTTCTGTACTGGGGATTCATTTTGAGCAAGAATGTAGACTGAAAACTTTACCTCCCCCCAGACACACACACACACACACACACACACACACACACACACACACACACACCTCTTCTTAAGTCCAAGAGTATGAAATTGAATGATTCTGGGGTCACAATGCCTGGGTTTAAATTTTAGCTCTATGACCAATAAAAAATCTATGTGACTTTGGGCAAAATACTTAACCTCCTTCTGTTTTGTTTTCTTCTTCTGTGGTGGGGAAAATGTGAGCTCTTACCCAATGGGCTTATTAGGATGGCAGGAGTTAGGACCCGATGACCTTGAAATGTATGTGCTTTGTAAAGAGCAGCTGACAGCTATTCTCTACCCCTCCAACATCCATTATCAATACTTCTCTCCATGGCTTCGGGTCCTGAGAAGCTGACCCCTAAGGGACCATTCCACAAGTCTCAGCCACTGGCTCCAGGCCCTTTGCCAGGAGATCTAGTGTAGGTTTGTGTTCTAGCTCTTCTCCTCCTGGAATCCACCCTCCCCCAGGGATCTGGCCCTGGCTGGGACCTTCCTTACTCAGCTAGTGTGAACAGCTGCAGGGCTCATGTGGCAGAGCCTCCTCCTGGTACACGTCTCTTCTGGCTTTGCAGCATCCTTCCTTTCCCTTGCTTCTTAAGGGCTGGAAATGATACCACCACCCCCAACCATTACTAACCCCTAGTTCTTCACTGTGCTTTGTTAGTTCCGAAAGTCTTGTCTCCTACCTCTATAAATTACTTCTTCACTAAATGCATTTTAGTTCATCGGTTTTGAGTGAGCACTTGCTTCCTGCTGGGACCCTGGCTGACACGGCTGAACATTATTAATATATGTGTCCTTCTGCGCTTAACAGTATTGCAGTCAGAAGAGGTTGTCAAGCATAAAGGTGATCATTTTATTGAGCATGCAAGGCACCAGACAGCTTTCAGGTTCTTCTGAATTATGAATGTGCGAGGTTTGCTAAGCTATCAGAGAGTCACAGTGGTAGAATCTAAAGGACGGGGTGTCTAGTGACTGTTTTATGAATATGATAGGGTGTCTGCTGCTCAGAAATCATACGAGGCTGCGCATTGTTGGGGGTCATTTGTTTGACAATCTTTTTGAGATTCTTGTCAATTTGAACCTTCCCTCTGTCCAAAGCATGTATGAGAAAAGGCTGTCTGGTTTTACTAAATTCCTACCTGGCTGTATTTATGAGTCAGTTATCTACTCTTTATTAGATATGTACTAGAAGCTCAGGTTCTGCCTTGAGTCATGGAGATAGTTGGCAGGAAAAGACACCGTCAGCAAAAAAAAAAAAAAAACAGAGATGTCACAATTCTCAGGGAACTTAACTGTGTAATTGGGAGAAGTAAAATTTGATCCTCTAATTAGAGAGAGATAGTAGCATGGTAGCTGTAACATGTATGTATGATGGAGGGAGGCACATGGTACTAAAAGTCTTTGGTAAGGAAAACTCCAGTAGCCGGGGGTAGAGGAAGGTGTCTCTAAGATTGTGAGAGAAGCAAGGAACAGAGGGATAAGATTGGAAAGAGAGGAGCTGGCCATTTGACAAGGGCTGGGGGGAGTGGTGGCTAGAGAGGGTCGTGGGACTGCCAGGCTTGAGAAGAGTGGGAGAGAAGAAGGACAGGGCTGGGAAGAAGCTAAAGTGGGGACAAGATGGGTCCTCACGTGACATGGCCAGCTGTGGCTAAAACCAGGACTTCAAGTAGGTAATGACCTGATGGGGCTTGAGTTTTGAAAAACTCCTTTGATCTCTGCAGGAGCTGTTCTTCTAGACTCCAGGATTCCAGACGCCCCAACCTCCCACCACTCCCCACACACCCTCACTGAAAGACGAATAGAAAACAGTCACCAGTTTCCTTGCAGGTGATTAGACTGAAACGGAATTAATTCCTGCTAATCAAAAGGATTCTTCTCAAGGCCCCGGCAGTGACAGGTAATTTCAAGATGAAATCGTTACTTGTGTCTGCACCTAACCCGTCCCCGCTACTGCATTTCAGCAAGTCAACACTGCTACATATTTTTGTGACTTTCCAGTAATTTTCGTGTCACAGCTGTCACCGGGCTCCCTGCTGGACCCAAGTACACACAACTAATTAATCAATCAATCAAGAAGGAGAGAAAGTCATACCTGATGCTACAATGAGAATCTCTGCTTACTAAACTCAAGGACTGGTTTCAGCCAGAATTAAAGAAAGGATATCTTCCTAACAGGAAGCAGAGTTTTCAGATTAAAGATAATGCTTACCGTTGTGGGCTTGTCATTTAGGGTGTGGGTGTTGTGGTCACTGGGTTGGAAGGACGCAGATCTATGGATGGGACCCTGCTGCTTTGTACCTTACTGTGAAAGGGTGCTGGGAGCCAAGAAGTGACACAGCCTGCTGTGGATATCGCTCTGTGTAAATAAAGTTCTGATTGGCCAGTGGCCAGGCAGGAAGTATAGGTGGGACAAGAGAGAAGAGAATTCTGGGAGGTGGAAGGCTGGGTGGAGAAAGACACCGCCAGCCGCTGCCATGACAAGACATAAGGTACTGGTGAGCCACGAGCCATGTGGCAAAGTATAGATAAATAGAAATGGATTAATTTAAGATAGAAAAAGTAGATAACAAGAAGCCTGCCACAGCCATACAGTTTCTAAACAATGTAAGTTTCTGTGTGTTTACTTGGTTGGTTCTGAGCGTCTATGGGCCTGGCAGGTGAGAGAGATTTGTCCTGACTGTGGGCCAGGCAGGAAAACTCCAACTACAAATGGCGCCCAACGTGTTGGCAAGAATTTCCACCTAAAACCTGAGAAAAAAAGATTCTAAAACAAAGCTAAAAAGAACTTCCTAGTTGTTTTTCTCAAGGTAGCGGCAGCCTGCCAGTTTGAGCTACTATGGCGGGTTTCTGGCTTGTGCGTCTGACCTGCAGTGTGGTGGGAATGAGGAATCTACAAGCAGCACTGTACTCTGCTGTGTGGTGGATTTAGCCTTTGCTAGTTTAAAAAAAAAAAAAAAAAAAGCGTTTCTGGGCTATGCACTGCTTTGATAGAACTGCTTCTGATAGTTGATGGTACACATGGCTCCAGACCCAGAGCTGGCGGTAAACTGAACCACCGCCATGTTGGGAAGCTGAGGTGGGCGGAGCCAGCAGCCACAGCGGTGTTTCAGTCTTACAAAGATGGATATTACACAGAGAATCTGGTTTGTCTTGTCTTTGGGATTTTTAACCACAGAAAAAGATTTGATCATAAAAGCTGTTGAGTTAAACAAATATGTAAATTTTAAAGGTACCTTGACTTCAAATTTTGGATATAGGGATATGTTGCTTTGGAAAAAAGTCTCTGCTTTTGTTTCCACAGAAAGCCAGAGGCTATGGATTTGTTCCAGATTAAGATACATCAGGTTTGATCAGCCAAGACCACCTGAAAGGTCTCCAATGACACAATGGCCCAGATGATCCAACATCCAGAATGGTTTCAAGGCAACTGGCTCAGAGGTTCATCCTAATGGACTACTCCATAATCCTAAAATTTTCTTTGTGTCCCCATAAGATACAGCGCCCCCCCCCTCCAGCAGGAAGTAGTAAGAGAAACTACGCCCACATTCCCAAAATTATCAAGCTGGCTTTGGAGATGGAATTGGCTCACTCCTTCTCTAAACCCAGACATATTGATAAAAGAAAAGGTTAAGAGATTCTTGTGTCCCAAATCAGAAGAGCCCTCTGGTGTGGGACAGAGAAAAACCAATATTTTTCTTTAAAGCAGGTTGATTATAAATGTGATCTCTTTCTAAAGAATAAAAGGGGATATGATATAGATATAATAGGATAAAAGGGTAGATTAAGGAACCTACTTCTAAAGAGTAACAACTTGTTTAAAATGTTTTACATTGGTATAGACTTTATTGATACAAACTTAAAGTTAATTTTGTTATACTGTGTGCATATTTCTACTCATGTTTAAGGTATTATGTTTGTATAGCTCATTTAAATTGTAATGGATAATTAAAAATAGATTAATAATTAGTCATCTATGATAATCATACTCGTAGCCATGTTAGTTAAGTCTTCTAGGTGTACATAGAGATATTTCAGACAGATAGGTAATCTTCAAATACTTCAAAGACCTACAGAATATGGCATTTAAAATACTTTTAAAATTTAGACTTTCTGGACAGTGAGACATGTCTGCTCCAGGCAGCACCGATTTACTTCAGAGAGGAGGATGGGCATTGAAGACACTTCATATGGAGTTTATCTTCACCTTGGCAAAACTAGCCATTTGGGCAAGAAACTGTTCTTGCCTGGACTGCTCGATCAACTGGACATGCAGGACCCATAGAAAGGTGACCACTGAACTTTGCTTGACAAAATGGTCCTTCAGGTTCCTGCTTTGCAGAGGAAACTGCCAGACATTCTACAGGACACTGAGAGAAGTGACCGAGAGACTCTAGCCCTGTGGGCTGAAGACAGATGCCCCAACTTTACAAAGGAACATTAGGTGACTATCCAGGCTGCCAGCTGTCTCTGTCTACCCTGCAAGACTCCTGAAAAATGCTTACATCCTTCTCCTGGTTCTCAGGTAATATTATATCCTTCTGAGGTCTTTGATGTGGTTGAAGAATAGATAGTTATAATTTTGCTCAGTTATGATACAAGATAAGTTAGATATAAAACCTTAGACTCACCAATATAAGATAGGATATCTTCTTTAATAATATAACTATAATTCTTGCTTGATAATTGTTTTGTTATATGTAATTTTACTATGTAAACGTTAAAACCTTCCTTAAAAAAAAAAAGAAAAGGGGAAGTGCTGTGGATATCACTCTGTACAAATAAAATGCTGTTTGGCCAGTGGCTAGGCAGGAAGTATAGGCGGGACAAGAGAGAAGAGGATTCTCGGAAGTAGAAGGCTGGAGAGAGACACCACCAGCCGCCGCCATGAGAAGCAACATGTAAAGACACTGGTAAGCCACAAGCTATGTGGCAAAGTATAGATAAGCAGAAATGGGTTAATTTAAGATAGAAGAAGTAGATAACAAGCAGCCTGCCACGGCCATACAGTTTATAAACAAAATAAGTCTCTGTGTGCTTTCTTGGTTGGGTCTGAGCGACTGTGGCACTGGCGGGTAAGAAGATTTGTCCTGACTATGGGCCAGGCAGGAAAACTCTAACTACAACAGCCAGCAAAGGAAAGGTCTCCTGAGTCAGGAGTTAGATCATGGGCTCCCGCTAAGCCACAGATCCACTGCACGAATAATTTGGGGCAAGTGATTTCATGCTGTAGGACCTCTGTCTGTGGAAAGTATTCATGAGAACAGACAGTTCTTCCAGGGACACATGCTAGTCAGTTTTCTATCACTGTCACAGAAGACCTGAGACGATGGAGTTTTTTGAACACTGATACTGGAGTAGCATGAGAATGAGGTGGACACTGAACTGTGGGGCTTTGGAGGGAATCTAGTCAGCTTTCAGACTGTGGCTCTGCAGATGCCTGTGAAATATGAAGTTCTGGGTGGTTGTCATCACTTACGAAGCTAAGAGTGCTATGTAGAGAGGAGAGCAAGTGCTTCTTGCCTCAAGTCAGCATTCCTAACCCTGCTGACCTCACCCCCCCCACACACACACACACACACTTCCTGGTGATCCCCCCCTCTGCACTCTGGCCTTCGGGCTGGATTAACTCATTGCAACCATGTTTTCAGGACCACCTACACATCACATCGATATCTGCCCTGTCTATCCCAAACCTTCCAAGACCCTTGCTTCCACCTGGTATGATCCTGGGACACAAGAGGAGCCATCTAGCCCTGACATCAGGCCTATGTCCCTGGACATCAGCTCTCTGCATTATAAAATTTGTTCATCACATCAGTGTATAATTTCTCAGATTTTTGTTGGTGGTGGTTTGGTTTGGTTTAGGTTTGTTGCTGTTTATTTTGTTTTCAAGATAGGGTTTCTCTGTGTATCCTTGGCTGTTTCTGGAACTCTCTCTATAGACCAGGCTGGCCTCAAACTCACAGAGATCCCCATGCCTCTGCCTCACAGGTGCTGGGATTACAGGTGTGTGCCACCATCACCTGGCTAATTTCTCAGGTTTTTAATACTCATTCCTCTGAGTATTAAATCTAAGTATTTCAATCTCAGTCATAGGGTAAAGGATCTGTAATTTCATCAAAAAGGAGGAAGAACAGGGAAAAAAATGGGTGCTCAAAGAGGAAAAGATTCTGGACAAAGTTCTGCTATTATATTTGCCTAAAATATACATGGAAAGAGCAAGAGGATGGCCCAGTCAGTAATGTGTTCTTCTCAAAAGCAAGCGAGAACCCACTTTTAAAAAAAACAGCAAACAGAGATAAGTAGATCTCTAGGACTTTCTGGCCAGCCTGCCTAGTTTAGGTGAGCTCCAAGCCTATCAGAATCCCTGTGTCAAAGAAAATGAACTGTGTTCCTAAGGTTGTGCTCCAGCATCCACATGCGCGCGCGCGCGCGCGCACACACACACACACACACACACACACACACACACACACATGCACATGCACATAAGCCTTGTACCTAGCAATTTCCAAATTTCCTGTCCTAGGAAGCAGTGACAACAGCCCAGAGGACAAGTGGGGAAGACTAAATACAGATAGGTCAGACATCAGAGGAGGGGCTATATTTGAACCACTCAGCTCTAGTGCCTCTCTCAAATACTCAGAGAATATAGTAGGAAAACTCACCGAGCAAAGAAGTGAGAGTAGAAACGTGTGGGGAGGGACCGACAGAGGTGTGTGGAGGACCAGTGTGGGAGGAGGAAGGTTGCGAGAGAGATTGGGTGGACTAGTTAGGGGAAGCTTCTCAGCAACGAGTCTGAACAACGCGTTTCTCCTCAAACCTGAAGAATTTCTCTGAAATCTAAAAAACAACAAAAAAGATGGGTTTGAGAATCTCTAGGAACCTGAGTGTGAGATGGAAGATGAAGAACCAGTTTGGGGTTCTGGAGGTGAGGAAGCCGCCACAGTTCACTGGGCTGGTGGATAGGGTAGGTACTGCAGCCCTGCACAGTAGAGATGTTTGTGGCCTGTAAAACAATGAAGGCAGACAGGAAGGTGCAGCAGTGGGACTTTCTAATTTTTCCCCTTATGATCAATGTCAATAGGTACATAATCTACTTAAATTTTCAGTGCTTACCCCTGAACATTCCTACTACAAACAGCCTGTATGAATGGTGGAGAACCGAACTTGGCATCCAGTGAAGTCTGGCTGCATGGGTAGAGGGGGTGACAGTGTGGGGGGAAGGTGTTTTCTGAATGCAGAGGTGTCCACACCCCTAGAGAAGACTTAGGCAGCCTTTTCAATTGCTTCAGACAATTTCAGTCTAGCTAAAGCAAATACTCAAAGCAAGTCAGAATGGAAAGCTCTCTCTTGGAATCACAAAGAATGATTTTTCCCCCTTCTGCTGCAAGTTTATCTCAAGAGAAAAGAAAAAGCTGAATGAAGTGAGTTTAATAGCAAAATGAAAGGCAGTTCTTCTGAAACATGGGGTTGTAACATTCCAGTGTTCCCAGCCAATGAAAAATGTGATCTATGCCATGCTTGTGGGATGCTCGGCCTAAGTGCCTACAAATTAATTGAAAAATATCTCAGATAACCTGCATGGCAGTGAGAGCCTGAGGTCGCTTCAGAACAAAGGCAGGAGAGTGCTTTTGTTTGGTTGCAGGTGTGGGTGACCTTGTGAGAAGCACACTATAAATTGCTGAAATTGTGGGATGATAAGCCAGGATGACAGATCCCTGTCACTCTCCCTCAGTAACAGATGGGCTCACCTTCCTGAAGTCTACAGAGGCACATACATCAAGAAGCCCATTGCCGTGCCCAAGCTTCAGAGGCACACACATTTACAAACACCCAGAAGAGAGATGGGGATCCACACTGCGCCTGCCCACAAGAATTCACCTTCCTTTCCACGTCCTTTCTGTGTTTTTCTCTTGACATTTTATTCTGTTTCTCTCTCCTTTCTGTACATGGAAGTGGCACTTAATGATGATGCCTGCGAATGGTTAAGAAACAGCACAGGTAGAGAAAACCCATAATACACAATATGGTTCTTACAGCCTTTCTTTGTTTCTCAGAGCTAGCAAGTCCAAACTAGAGGGGCAGGAAGACAGACGGTGAGTGGTGATAGATCATGTTGTAGAAAGAAAACAGGGCCACAAAAGGAGTTTGGCCATGGAATGTCTGTTGCTATGACATAAAGCAGAGGAGGGAGAGGTAACTCTAGACTCCTGTCAGGAGAAAAACCATGTCAGGGTCTGTAGCAGTCATTCTATACTTTCTCTGGGAAACATCTGAATTCTTTTTTTCATCCTCTTCATGTTGCACACAAGAAACGATCTCCTCCATTTCCTTCCGCAGCCTTCCTGAGCTAGGAGTAAGGAAACCCACCAGCAGGGAAGCTCTCGTGTCTGAAAATTAAGAGGAACAATTTGTGGCAACACACTGACAAAAATGACCTAGGAAGTGCATGTGAGGTTTGGTTGAAGAATTAAGAGAATTTGGAGTCAGATTAATGGGGGCATAGACGCCAGCATCACTGTAGCCATGTTAGTTTTCATGCTGTAAGCCTGTTTCCCTGGGTGCCAAGTGGAAATACTAGTACTTAGCCAACACAGTTAAAACAAGAATGAGATATACATAGGAAAAGCCCATCCTCGTACAGTGTCCACTGCATAGAGAGCGTCAAGAATCATAGCTGTCCTTCACAAAGGAGCATTTCAGTGTATTTTTGTATGTTTAATTGTGTCTCTTGTATCACGTGAGAAAGCATCATAGATAGGTAGAAAAAGCATGATTTAAGTAAGCATAATGTGTTTGGGTTCTGGAAACAAACAGCTTCACAGAAGCACCACATTAGCTGTGTAATTTCTAGAAAGTGCTCAACCACCTGGATCAAAAGACAAAAGATGATCCGTCTGCAGACACTGTGAGGAGTAACTAGTGTTTATGAACATAAATAAAGATTGTTCAGATTCTGCAGAGTGGAATTGGATGGAATATGTGTTCTGTGTAGGGAGGTTCATTTTACAAAACTGGCTCTCTTATGACTAGGGACAAGGGCTGACAAGTCTGAAACCAGAAGTGGAGGCAGTCAGTTAGTGACATAGGGAGACATATTATAGTTCAAGTCCAAAGTCTGTCACAGTAGACACCAGAAAGGTCTGAAGGTGCAGCCCAAGTTTACAGGCCATTTGCCATAAAGTTCCTCTTATTTGGGGGAGATCTATCTGTGGTTCCTATTGGGGTCTTCAATGCCTCATGTGAGGCACACTTATGTTCTAGAGGGTAGTCTACTTTACAGATTGTCCAGTGCATAATAACCTGCAAAAGGTGGTAATTTCTATTCACTTTGAACTTCAGAATATTACTCAATCATGCTATATGCAAAGCATTACAGAAGAGTAGAATAAGCCCTGATTCCATGCTGCCATCTAACTCAGATCTGCCAGTGTAAATGTCTTCAAAATGATCAACCAACCGAACTCTCATAGAAACATCCAGAATCATGTTTGAACATGTAACTGAGCCCTGTGACCTAGCCAATTTGACAGGTAAAATTAACCATCTTAAGTCATTTCAAAAAGGCTCACCTTTTTTAAAACAATGCAAGCATCTGGTTAAACCAGCTTTGGGAAATCAGAGATGGGGAAATGCCTTTCTTCAATTAGGTCTGGATCCTCAGGATGGGGGCGAAGACTCACCAAAGTGACGAGGCATTTTAAATGTTATAATGCGAGCACCCACCACAGTTAATGCCTGGCTTTGGATCAACTATGGATGTCTCCACTACTAAAGGAGAGTGCCCATCATGGCTTCATTGCAATAGCTCTTATTGTCCTTCCAACATGATTCCTAAAACATGAGGTAAGTAGGAGCTGTTACCTAACTCTAGCTTAACGATTAAGGGTGAGTCTAATCTTCATATTCCAAAAGGAACAAGAGGAATGGATGGCAGTTTCTGGTACATTTTCAATAGAGTATACTGCCTTTTTCGTATGTACCAATCATTTTGAAACTGCCTATAAAATACCAGTGTAGGTTATTTCTGCAGGCAGTATACTGAACACCCTTCTAAATGCTCTGCTTAATTTCACCCCACATTGTAATTCATTGTTGGCCTTTTCTACAGTGAATGGTTGGAATTAACCAATAAATCAGCTGGAAAAGACATGCCAATTTCCTTCCCAGTTGATAAATTACAGTGTGGGGTTGGCATAACATGTTTTATTGTGTTTGCGTGTGTGTGTGTGTGTGTGTGTGTGTGTGTGTGTGCACTCAAGTTCACATATGCACATCTGCTGTATATCCTACTCCCAAATTTACTTTTCAAGAAATGCTGAAATCTTCAAGTTTCTCCATTGCACACTAGTTTTAATGGGAAATAGATAGTATTAAATTTTTATCTTCTTATATAAAGATCTACTTGATCAATCAATGAGTGACAGTTATTGACAACTGGAACATGAGAGTATTCTACTCACTCATAATCATTTACTATAAAAATTAATTTGCTTTCAGTACTTAGACTTAATGTGGTATTGGGCCTTGGGATTCTTTACCTCTTGGTCCTTAATATTCTTAGTAATTACAACATTAAACCTTTTAAAGATCAATGCTCCCCAGTAATGCAAATTTCAATAACTTACAAATTGTGCTGTAACATTCTTCCTTTAACAAAATATTATTGTAACAAAAATAGCAAGAATTTTCTTAGGGTTGCAATATTTAACTATTCTAGAAGAATAGTTAAAAGAATATAAGAAATAGAATTGATACCTAATAACTTCATTAGGCACTTAGACAAAGGCAAGACTATGCTGGTCAGTGATAATGAGGAAGATAGTTTTATGTGCTCTTGGGATACCTCTGTGTCATCTACATGCATACATCATGCCTCTTTCAGATTCATCATACTAATGCATTACAGTGTAGGCAGAGAGGTCATCCAAGGTCATCCAGGAGAACTAAAGGAGACGAAAAGGGAAAGTAATTAAGGAAAACAAGGCTAGTGAGTGAAGGCAATTATAGCCAGCACAAGCCGAATAATGCTCATAAACATTTCGTGACACTGTCTCTTAGAGCACATGGAGTCTAGGACAAGATAAACCAAAATGTTCATTAATAAAAGTGTTTTTAAAGATAATTTGCCCCATGATCTGTCACCATTCACTACCAGCATATTACTACCAGGATCAGGCCTTCTGAATATTTCAATCTTCTGACAAAGAGGGAAATATATCTAAAAGATCTGGCTTGTTAGACAAATCACATGATAAAACACTTAGGAATTAAACTGAATAAAAGTTGCAGGTAAGACCCTAGTATAAAATAGCTGAGGGCTCGGGAGATAGCTCAGAGGTAAGAGTGCAAATCCTCAGAACCCACCTAAATGGTGGGAGTAGTCACTCACACACACACACACACACACACACACACACACACACACACACCTGTAACCCAGGTGCTTTCTGGGGTGGATCCCTGGAAATTGCTTGTCACCAGGTCCAAGCCAGTTAGCTTCAAGTGCAGTGAGAGGTGTTTTTCTCCCAAGGGAATAAGGTAGGTGGACACCTGGCATCATCCCCTGACTTCTGTGTAAGTATTGGTGCTTGTATATCTTAAACACACACACACACACACACACACACACACACACACACACACACACACACACACAAATATATACCACACATACTCACACAGAGATTAAAAGAAACAGCATAAAAGACACTTGTTTATGAAATCTGGGGCACTATAGGTGAAACTTTGCAAAGTATTCAACCTAATGGAGTCTGTCCAAATGTAAAAACCAAAATAGAGCAGCAGAAAGCTTATCAACTGAGGGAAAGTCAAGTAACAAGTGAATGCTTCTTCCCCTTGTAAATGAGCAGAAACCCCAGCAGGAAATGGAATCTACCACACAGGGTTCACAAAACCCTCATGAAGTGTCTGCTTGGAGAAGCCTTGACAGAGTCAAGGGATTCATGGGCTGTTAGTAACAGAAGGACGCAACAGCAAACCCCAGATACTGTGATGGAGCACAACCAAACCCTTAGCCTCTCCTTTATGATCTCCAAGTTCCTCTTGGTCCTTCTTGTTAACCAAACCTCACTGAAACTCATTTGGTAAGAGACCCACTGTTGACCTCCATGAGTTTAGTATCCCAGGACCTCAATTGGGCCATAATAGACCTTGGACTATATGAAAGAATGGCACCTGGCACAGGAAACCTAGGCTGGTCTGGAAAATAAACACACTCCAAATACATGTATGTCTGACCCTGAAGGACAACAAAGATATCATGTCAGTCACCACAGGGAAAGCCATTGGTCCAGGACACAGAAGGATCGTCCAATGACCCTAGCTGCCCAACCTTAAAAGGTATGTTGTGCCACTGACAGCTTGGAGTGGAGCTGATCAGTGGTTAAATGATTGTGAGTGGATCTGTAGATGTACTCTCTGCTCAGGGTTCTTCAAATCCAAAGACACATTACTCATGCACCTTCTCTGTTTCTGTATTTCTTTCAAGATCTCCCTAATGCATCATTCAATATTTGAGTCATCTAGTGCTTGTTTTATTTCTCTACTTTGACTACTTTTAGGAGCTCTTTTGTTGGGAATTGAATAAGGGGGAGTTGATATTTCATGTGGAACCACCACTTAAGTGTTGTGACTCACAGTCAATTCTTAGGTTTATAAAACAAGTTATTTTCCTGGAAAGCCCTGGAACATTCAGTTGCCTTCCTCTCTTGCTCAGTCTTTTTAGAGACTGGTGCTCACACCTGCTGTTGTCCTCCCAACAAGCTGTATTCCTTTTTCTCATGTTTGTCAGGTAAATGTGTCTTTTTTTTTTTCTCATCTTCAGAAAACACTTTCCTCACCAGTGTGATACTATACAAAAATCGTCAGTGTGTCCTTGTGGTTTAAAAGCAAAGATGTAAGAACCAGCAATAAGGGAAGAATGGGCTCCCATCCTGCTCTGCTATGGATTAGTTTTCCTGTGCCTGTCACTAGTTTTCCAGGGCTCAAATGTGTCACCAATACCGTGAATTGTTGATCCTGGAGAAGGCTAATTAAAGTCGATTCTACTCTAGACTTCCTGAGCTGTTGCCTTCCCAACTCCCCAAACTCATCATTAGACTAAGATAAGAAAGCGTCCTTTTGTGTATTGTCCTTGTTCTCTGCACACATGTATCCCTCTGTGCGCATTGTAGGCAACAGAAGTTCCCTTTTTACCTACGGAAACTCAATCATTGAACAATATCACAGACACTTTCTTTTTCACTTGTAACATTTGCCTTCTTAGGATCAGAACATTGATTGATACTGCTTGCAGTGCATATCAAAATGTAGTAGTGCTCTCTTTGTGCCCATCTCTCAAATCTCAGAATAACTTGTGAAGTGAAACCTTGACTTTTGAATCTGTACCATGACTAGCTTTTCTATTCCAAAAGGTCTCATCAAAAATTAGTTTGGTGCATCCTGGGCTTTCTAGCCCTGACTAGTGAGAGGACTCCAGCAACACCTCCTCACCAATCAGGAGCCTGCCTGGAACCTCTGGTGCTGAGCTGTTGGGTACTATTATGATCTCTTAGATGAGGAAGCCTAGTCCTGCCCAGTGCCATCATGGGTTAAGTAAGACATGGAGACTCCCTAGAGGGCCTAGGGCAGACTGCTCCCTGGCTTTGGAGGAGAAAACATGGGCCCACCCAGCACCTTATGGCACCAGGCAGACGGGGCACTGCTATGGTGAGCAAATGTATGGTGTAGTAGGGGGAGAGAGAACATGGTTCATCAGATAGGGGCATATATGAAGAGGAGAAAGAGGTGAGGAGCAGGCTGAGGTGAGTGTGGCTTGATTGCCATCCAGGACCATGGTAATGTCTGGGTCTGGGCTGCTGCTGGGACCCATGCCTAAGTCCATGACTCTGATGCAACCGTGGTCTCTGTTGATGTCCATGTCTCCCAATGCCACCAAAAGCTGAAAGGATAGGGCTGTCCAGAGTTGACCCCGCTCCTCACTGTCTGTAACACTAGCAAGAACTGGCCTTACCCCTTGCAGGCTGAAGCACTCAGGAGAGAGGGCCCTACACCTCACCTGGGTAGCACAATAGAGTTGATCCAGTTCTCAGGGGGCATGGGTGAGCTGGCCCTGAGGCCACGAGATTGGGAGAGCAGGACACTGCCCTCTCATGTGCCATGTGGTCACATGGGTGAGGGGAAGACGTCATCCTCCCCTAACGATCTGCAGCAGGTTGGGGACCTGACCTCACCAGCTGCAGCATGTTTGGGGAATAGGCCCTGTGACTCACCTGGGTAGCACAGTAGAGTTGATCCTGTAGACAGAGGCACAGCTGAGCCAGCCCTGAGGGTGTGAGAGAGGCATAGCTGGTA
The DNA here is from genome assembly GCF_903995425.1 of Onychomys torridus. NCBI lineage: Eukaryota > Metazoa > Chordata > Mammalia > Rodentia > Cricetidae > Onychomys > Onychomys torridus. Next base: position 81,383,059 of record NC_050446.1, read on the forward strand.
CCACCTTGGTCATCTGCAGTGTGGGATGGGAGCAAGGGAAAGATGCCCTCCCCCACCTTGATCCTCCCCTTTACCAGCTGCAACACTCAGGGAAAATGGGCCCTGTACCTCGTCTGGGCAGCACAGCAGAGCTAGCCCTGTTGGTGTGGGTGAGCCAGCCCTGGAGTTGTAAGCATGGGAGGGCTGTCCGCACTACCTCTGTCATGTATGGACAGGGGAGAGATGTCCCCCTCACCCCTCATCCACTGTGACAGATAAGACAGTTGACCCTCCCCTTTACCAGCTGTAGCACTCAGGAAAGTGGAGCCTGCTCCTTTTCTAAGCAGCAAAGTAGAACTGATCCTGTTGGCTGAAGTACAGGTGAGCTGGCCCTGAGGGTGTGAGAGTGGGATAGCTGGCCACACCCCCCTCCTCTGCCATGTGGTGGTGAAGGCAAAGGAAAAATTCCCTCCCCACCTTGCCCCTTATCAGCTGCATCTCGCCTGGGCAGCACAGCAAAGCTGATCACCCTGTTGACAGAGGTACAGGTGAACTAGCCTAGAATGTGAGCATGGGGAGATGTGGCCTCTCCCCTCATCTGCCCTGTGGGCAGGGGGAGAGATGCCTCCCCTGCTCAGGGAGAGCTGGCCCTGAGGTCATAAGAGTAGGAGAGGCATCCCTGCCCCTCACCAGCTGCAACACTCAGGGGTGTGGCCCCTGTACCTCACCTGGGCAATACAGTAGAGCTGTTCCTGACAGTCCAGGTGTGGGAGAGCCAACTTGAGAACTTGAAAGCAGAACTGGTCCCGCCCACTTACTCATTTCCTACAAGGGATAAACTGTGGTGATATTCTGTTCCCCAAAATATTGTGCACCCTAATAAACTTATCTGGGGTCAGAAAACAGAACAGTCACTAGATATAGAGGCCAGAAAATGGTGGCACACATGCCTTTAATCCTAGCATTCCAGAGGCAGAGATCCTTCTGGATCTCTGTGAGTTCAAGGACACACTGGAAACAGCCAGGCATGGTAACAAGAGCCTTTAATCCCAGGAAGCAATGGCAGAAAGCAGAAAGGTATATAAGGCATGAAAACCAGGAACTAGCCTGGTTAAGCTTTTAGGCTTTTAGCAACAGTCCAGCTGAGATCCATTTGGATGAGAACTCAGAGGCTTCCAGTCTGAGAAAACAGGATCAGCTGAGGAACTGGTGAGATGAGGTGGCTATGGCTTGTTCTGCTTCTTTGATCTTCCAGCATCACCCCAATATCTGACTCTGGGTTTGTTTTTTATTAATAAGAACTTTTAAGATTCGTGCTACAATGAACTAGCCAAGGCAATGCTGGAGAGCTCACCCTGGTGATGAGGACAGGGGAGCATTGGTGGACTGACCAATCCTACAACTACCCAGGCCCAGAACCAGTGTTATGAGTTGGCCTACCCCAACATCCACCCCATCCATGATCTGCAGGAGCATGTGAAGGAGCTAGATCTGCAGACCCAAAGCTGCAGGATCTCCATGACACAGTGTAATAACAGGATAACCAAGAGGAGTCCCAGTGAGGGCCCAGTATTGATAATGTAGCAGAAACCAGAGGCCTCGAACCAGATCATGACTCTTTGCTATGAACACTTTTACAAGTAAAGAAATATGGACAAAAGGGTTTACTGTGTGACTCACTGTGTCACACTACAGCTTCTATGACGAGATTTTTTTTTCCTTTTTTCTCTTAAATTTTATTTTATTTGGGAGGGGGTTTGGAAGGACAGAGGACAGATATGAAGGATCAAGGAAGTGAATGGGATGCATGATGTGAAAGACACAAAGAATAAATAAAAAGAAAGCTAAAAAAAAAAAATATTAGTTCAAATATCTGTGGCTCCTGATACCATTGAAGCCTGACACCTGAGACCATGTTGGTGTCCCTGTCTGAGAGCCATGCTGCCACTGTGGCCATATTGATCTAGGTGGCCTGTGCTGCCACACAGGGCCATGGAGTCATTCAGGCCCAAGCTGCTGCCAAGGGCCAGGTCTGGTGGGTCCACATTCCTACTGCAGCTGGGTACTGTGATGATGTCCGTGGCCCATGTTGCCACAGAGGGTCATAGGAATCATGATTGTTGAAATCCAAGGGTAGTGCTGAGCTGGCCCTGCCACTCACTGGCCCTGGGATATCTGACCCTGCCCCCCTATTGACACTGCTCCACACTCAAAAAGATGGCCCCACCCCTCACTATGGGTGTGAGAGAGCTGGCCCCCTGATGGCATGGGCCTAGGAGAACTGGCTCTGCCTCTCACCCAAGACGGGTGATCCCAGTGGCCCAGAATGACCAGTTCATCTACCACCCAGACCCACATCCTGGGTCTTGGCTTGGTCCACCCTAACACCTACCCCATCCATGACCTACTGGAGTTGTGAAGAAATTGGTCCTATGGAACCATAACCACAGGACCCCTATGAATTGGGGCAACAGCAAGATATCTGAGAGGAGTTCCAGAGAGGTCCAGTGATGATGCTGTACCAGAGTTCTTGAACCTGACCAATGACTCATAGCAATGAATGTTTTGTGGGTGGGGCTGATTGAACAAAAGTGACATGCCTCAGCTCCCAATGCCACTAAGATGAGTGAAGAGATGTTGGAAAGGTGGAGGAGCAAGGTGTTTGTTTTTATTGATTGGGGGGGGCTCTTTGGGGGGAATACTGCAGGGGTTAGGGGAGGATATGGAGGGACTGGGAAGTAAGTGGAACTGGGGTACATGATGTGACATTCCCAAAGAATCAAAAAAGAATTATAACACAAATAAATAAATAGACAGACATATATAATTAATTTGTACTCCCCAAATTATGGTAACTTTCATTTTAAGTTGAGCTGAAGGTCACCCATTTCACAAAGTGTGCTGCTCATCTGTGCCATCCAATGGCACCATCAAGAGAAAGACTAAAACCAGCTGCTCAGGCTGGGGAGATGGCTCAGTGGGAAAAGTGTGTCCCTCACAAGAATGAGGACCTGAGTTCAGATCCTCAGACGCCACATAAAGCCAGATGTGGCAGCCTGCGTCTGTATTCCCACCATTCCAGTGGTGAGATGGGATGGTGTAGACAGGAGAATCCCCAGGAGCTCACAGGCTAGCTACCCTGGTGTATGCAATAGTGAACAGCAGAAGACCCTGTCTCGAAATAAGGTGAGGCCCAACACCCAAGGTTCCTCTCCAGCCTCAGTACTTGCTATAGCACACTGGAGCCTGCACTTACACACTGATGTGTACATGTCACTCAAATAAGTGTCGATGGAGATGAGGAACCACCACTGCAAACTGAGAGCAGAATTCATTCAAGCTGTTGGAGCTAAGGAGCCTGTCTCTCCCGACCTTCACCAAACACAAGCTGCTGTCCACAGTGGTTGCCTGCCTGGGATGTTAACTCTTCCCCTTTGCCACCCAGCTCTGCTACGGAGTTCTGCACACATCCAGGGTCCTCGATGGCTATCAGAGAGTTGCTCTAATAAATTACGCCTGTGAGCCTAATTAATGCTTATAAACCTCCTCAGGATTTCAGAATGAAAGGAGCTGGATGCCCAACAGGAGACTACTGTTCCTGAGCTTTTCTCTGACACTGAATCCAGGCTTCAGTCACAGGGTACTGGTGAGCTGCAAGCTCTGAGGTTCATTAATTTCAGCTGACTCTTAGGAGGACTTTCTGAGCCTCTGTAAATGATCCTGGGAACACCTCATTTCAATTGCTGTACAGTACATTATCTTTACTCATTAAAAAATTATCACAGTGATGAATTCTGCTTAATTTAAATTGACTTCTTTGTGGGGGGAAAGGCAATTAAAGTTAAGGAGATTTAAAAGGACTCCTAGGTTGGGGGAAATGATTTCAGTGGGAAAATAAAATAGCACCTTGTCACACAAGAAGTTTCTTGTTTCCTCTGGTTGGGGAAAACACGTTCTCTCTGGAGGTTCTTCTCTCTGAAACCTTTCTGCCCGAGCTGCTGGGCAAAGACGTGTGGCAAAGGGAAACAGATTTGAACCAACCGCAATGATTGTTCACTCCTCAAAGAAATGAACACATGACTCAAATGAATAACTTAAGAAAAGTGGGGGCCATTTTTTTTCAGTTGAAATGAAAATATGTCTGACATAAGAAATCTCATGACCAATGAACGGACCCAGTTTTTAACCCTCAAACTCCTTGTTCCCCCAAATCTCTTATTCTGGGCCAATCGGGAGAGGGACAGTTTTCACCTTAGAAATACATTCAAAAGGGGCCCCCCACAATTCAGGGTGTGAGCCTGGAGATGTAGGAAGGAACTAGGAACTAGGGTTTGCCTTTCTAAAACTGCTCATACTCTCGGAGCTTGACATCATCTAAGAACAGAGCTTTTAAAAGTGTTAAGTTCTCACTATTGTCTCTTGGTAGTTGGACAGTGTACGGGAGAGTGGGGACCAGGAAGAGCCCATAGGAATGAGCACTGGGTAAGAGCTGGCTGTTATTTTGTGGGGTTCCTGCTGTTTCCTCATCTTTCCTTTTCCCTTGTTCCTCTGAACGGCATACGTCTTCTTTTCTACTCATTGCTTATCTTCCGCTTTAATTAATAAGATGTGATGTCCTCCCTGTCTATTTTTGTTGTTTTCTTTTGTTTGTTTATTTTTGTTGTTGTTTTGCCAAATAAGCCAGAATCTGACTTTCGGTGTTGAGCGGGTTTTGTTTTTGTGTTTTTGGGGTTGTTGTTAGTTTGTTTGAGAGGTAAAAGACAGTAGGATTTATTTGGCTTAGGATAGGTTTGCAAGATAAAGAATATGGCATGTTCAGGAGAATTTGAACTTCAGATAAAGAATCACTAGTTCGATATAATTCCAGTCTTAGGACTCAGACGCAGCTGGACGGAAGTTACGGGAGGAAGGGAAGCGGCTGGAAACGCAAGGAAACCCGACTTCTGGCCCCATGGTGGCAGGGTCTGAGGCTGAAGAGGAACACAGCTTTGGGATGCAGCTATGAAGGAGGCAGGCCCCTCCAGAGGGTGCTGGTGGGTCCGGAGTACAGTGCCGGGCAGTGTCAGGAACTAGGCGCTTTCTTCTTGGCTTCCAGGTCCTTTTTAATCTCTTCAAGTTTTTTCGGCATGTTTGGCATCTTTAAAAGAAAAGGGGAGCGTTATAATTTATCATCCTAACCAATAGCATCCTAACCTAACCTAACCAATATTCTTTCACGTTTCTTCTTTTAACAATGCCTTTGCTAGGTTTTGGCTTCCTCTGGAGGAGACCTGCTCAATAGTGGTTTTTCTTTGCTTCAGCTCTGCATACAAAAGCTATCAGTGTTAAGTTTATGTGCCCTCTCTGAAAGCCAGGCCCAACTCAGTCCTTCAACCCAGTGCCAACTAAAAGATACATATCTATTTGCAACAAATGGCAAGGCAATAAAGTCCCTGGCTAAAAAAAAAAAAAAAAAAAAAAAGAATCACTAGTTCATCTAAGCAGGTTACATGGAACTTTTTTTTAAAATTATTACTTACTCGAGGTTTAATTTTAACTAGTGATTCTATGTTTTTTATTTCTTAAATCTAGACATCCTTATATTTAAATTTGGGGTTCCCTCTACTATTCTTCACCTCAAATTATAGGTGATACAGGGAGTGGATCATGGAATGGAGCTGAATCAGGCTGGGTTTGTCATTCGAGCTAGTAGATTATTTGCTTGGTCTCAGTTTTCTCCTTTGCAATAAGAGCATGTGGGGCCAAGTATCCTTTCCACTCATGTCCAGCTCAGAAATCCATAAATTAAATGTGCCTTGTTTGGGAACGTCCTTGACCTAACCAAAGATGCACCATGAGCCAAAGTTGGAAGCTGTTGATCTGAACTGACTCAAGAAAGTGCCAGTGGGGGCGGGGCGGGGCAATCTCCACCAGGTGATTCCTGTGAGGCTGAGAGTACAGGTCACATTTTATGGCTGCTTTGGAATTTGGCAACAAAAAAGTCTGAACTAGACTTTGGAGGTCAAGTGTATTTCCCATCGTGTCTGCGTGTGGAGGAAAGACAAACAGAGTATCCTGTAGCAATGTGAGCCATGGGGTATGCTGGATGCACCATGTTGATCGCCAGAAACATGTGCCAGTGTTCCAGGTCCCAACAGAGATGACTCATCCAGCAGTACTGGGTTTGCAAGCTTCACATTGTAATGGGTAAGCAATTTCCATGCATGAGCTGAAAACACCGCTTTGCATTTGTAGCTGGGAGTTGATGCCATGAGAAAAGCTTCGAATTCTGTCAGGTTGGGTTGCAAATCCTGCTTTCATCCCATAGTGGGTGTGACCTTCAGCAAACTACTTCATTAGATGGGATGTCTCCAATTTAACGAGTATTTACCATGTTATAGAGAGACATGTTTTCTGATCCCCTCAATAAACATTCACATTTCTAAGACATATCTAATATCAATTACAGTTAGAATGTAATTTTTGTCACATAATTTGGTGTTTTTTCTATTATAAATGAGGAAGCTAAAGTTAAGAAGGGTATAAAGTCTGGCCACAGTCATATGGGATGTAGTGCAAAACACTTGAAATCAAGTCAATCTGTCCACAGACTTGGGGTCTTTCCACTCATTCCCTCATACTTAAACATTTTCTCTTTACCTTCAGTTCTTTCTGTCTCTAAACACTAATTTTTCCTAGAGTGCAAGTGAGGAGCACAGATTATCATACAAGGAAAAAGGCATACATAGTACCTGGTACGTTTTAACTATCAGGAAATTGCTGCTTCATGCATTTTTCATTTGGCAATGGTTGAAATGAGAAGAGGAATTAGGGGGTCCTGGAATGCAGGCGTCTATGTGCTGGCACAGCTGCCTTCCAGGGTAGCTGGACGCAGCGTGTATAACAACATTCATGGCAACAACCTGTGGCTCTTTGCTTTGTTAGCTACCATGATTGGTTCCATATCAGAGTGTGTGGCATCTGCTCTCATCTCTCCCAGCTTTGATGTGGGCATAGACCCAGTCTCCTGACCACACTCGTCCAATTACAACAGAAGAGAAAGAAGCCTTTCTGTAGGAACCTCAGCTAACTTCTCACACTGATCAATCCAGTGCGTCTGGGACAAGGCAATCCAGACATAACCTTTAGAACAGGATTGAGTCACGTCTATCCAAATCAAGTAGGCTGGACACGAGGAGATGAGGTACCCAGAGGAGATAGATAATGTTTAATACAAAGCAAGAAGGGAGAACACCTGGTTTCTGAGGTGAGCTATGTTCTCCGTCACTCTGAAGCAGATTTCAAGCACCCCAGATAAGCTGACATATGGAATTACACAGAACTTCATGTTTGGAATCAGACCCCAGGAATGAAATCCCAGCTCACATCACTTGTTAGATGTGTGATCTTGGGTAAGAGTGAGATCTTTTACCTCTCTGTTTAGTGGTCCTTTTCTGTAAAACAAACATAAAAATATCATTTCATGGGGTTGTTATGGGCAGGAAAGTAGTAACTATTCTTAAAGAATTTCAAGCATTAGCTTATAGTAAGCCTCACATATGATATATATTACCGTTGTTTCCTATGATTAGGTTAACAATTAAAAATAAGTCAGATATAGACAGAGCTACAAACATACTTTTTCTGTCTCTATGCTAAGAACAACTAGTTCATTTTCTTGTGTGGTGAATGTCAAGATGGCGCTTAGCATAAGTCCTTTTCATGTTAACCAGGGTAGTTCAGGATCCACTGCAATCCCCAGCAATCCCCACACCCTGCTGTGCTCATACAGCAAACTATCACATCTAATTAACACCACACGGCCACAGCAGGTCACCTGAGGACTCTGAGCTGTGTGGTTATTTTCACCTGGAGATCGTAGATGGCAGGAGAGTCAGAATCTGAGGTACCATTGCCTTTCGTGCAGAGAGCAAGAACATGCAAAGGAGAGTTACAGACTCTTTTCTTACATTAATTATAAATCATAGTGGATTCCATTCTGAAATTTTCATACATGTACATAAAGTATTTCAGTCATATTTACACACTCTATGGGGCTGGAGAGATGGCTCAGCAGTTAAGAGCACTCACTGGCTGCTCTTCCAGGGGACCAGAGTTCAATTCCCAGCACCCACATGACAGCTCACAATTGTCCTTAACGACAGTTCCAGGAGACCCAGCACCCTTCCACAGGTAAAACCAAACACCCATGCACATATGTGCACACTGCATTACCTCCTCTTGCTCCATCACTCCTGCTGTCCACTCTCTTCTTGTTAGCATCCCCACTTTACTTCCAGATCTTTTTAAAAAAGATTTATTTTACTTATTTATTAAGTATTCAGTGTTTGGGTTTTATTATTATTATTATTATTATTATTATTATTATTATTATTATCATTATGTATACAGTGTTCTGCCTACGTGTATGCCTGCAGGCCAGAAGAGGGCACCAGATCTTATTACAGGTGGTTGTGAACCACCATGTGGTTGCTGGGAACTGAACTCAGGACCTCTGAAAGAGCAGCCAGGGCTCTTAGCCTCTGAGCCATCTCTCCAGCTAGATCTTTTTTAAGAAGATCCTTGGGGTTGCTCACTTACAGGAGTGAGGGTTGGAGAGTCTTAAGGCTTATTCCCTTGAGCAACACACATCACTTCTTAACATTCCACTGGGTAAGACAACTTCCACAGCTGTGAGTAATGAGAAAAATCCCTTCGTGGACCAGATGGAAAAAGACAGAACACTCTGTGGACATTCCTAGTCATCATGACATTGTGTGTTGATATTGATACAGTGTTGTTCCGTGTCTTCAAGAGGCTTCTTGACATACTGAATTCTTGTGGCACTTCCACTGTATCTCATCCTCATCTTTATTCAAAATCGTACAGCCTTGGCTTATCATGTTGAACCAATGATCTATTTTGGATTTGTTGGGGTTTTTTGTATTTAGAAAGATGAATGAGAAAATGGAAACAAAGCAGCACCATGCTGGGAAAAAAAACCTTGATGATTAAATAATAACAATTACTCTACCCTTAATAAGAATAAATTTTAATACTCCTTCCTGTAAAGTTAAATGAGATTACATTTCCACAACTTTAGTTTTCTCTCTGATGCATAGTTAATGCATAGTTGGAGCCCAATCCTCAAGCACCAATGTGTAGAACAGCAAGTCCTCACTGAAGCCAAGGGAGTCCTGGCAGGTGGGAGGGTGTAGCTGTCTTCTGGCATATTCCATCACTAACAAAGCTCTCCTAGCTTTGACCACCTGGGAAATGCAACCCCATCTTGGAGAAAATTGCAGCGTGACCACTGACACGCAGAGAAGAAAGCAGACTTATATGCTACATAGTACAAGCTCTAACAATTGGGGCCTGAAACAATTATTTTTTTGCTATAAGTTGCTCATCTGGGAATGGGTCTGTGAGATGAGTATCTTTCTGTCATAGAGAAAAACTATTACAGGGCTCTGTAAAAGCAGAGTGGGTCAGAACCAACTTCAGGCTCCCAATTCAGGGCCTCAGTGAGGTGTCAGATGGAAGAACCCACCCACCCACAGTTTTGGGTTCCAGCTGCTATCTGGACAGTCAACATTGTAAAGCTTGTCACACTAGGGACCTCAGAGAGAGGCAGAAGACATGCCCAAATTCTTAATCCTTATGAAATAGGAAAAACATTTAGAAACATGCAGAATAGAATACAAACAACCACTTTTGCACCCAGACAGACTTAATGCATTCTGATCTATTAGCTTTAAGTCTTTTTAAAAAGAAAATATTTCTAGTCAGTAAAAATCTTCCCATAGCTTCATTCTCCACATAGCAGTCTTGTTTCCTTCGTTATTTCCCTAGAGAAAGTGATGGAGTGATACCTTCCATTTCTGTACAAGCAGGTGTTCATCATAACATTATCGCTGAGGCTTGTATCAAGGGTCCATCACACTCAGTATCCTCCAGTTGGCTTTAGATGCATCTATGCTGATAATGACCCACTCATTTTAGTTGGTAAGCAGCACTTCACGGAACGAATGAATATACAAACAATAACTTATATTTCTGTGTGAATATATAGTTTGCAGGTGCCGATTACTATATTTATCAGAGATCTGAGCGCTTGTTTTTTTTTTTTTTTCCTCCCTTTAAACAAACTATTTCAAAAGATTCAACACTAAATTCTGTGGGTTTTGGAATATTTTCTGTATGCTCTTAATTGTGCTAAGAAATTTCTAGTTTGCTAACAACTTTCATTGTTTACTAATTACCTTTTTTGGATCCAATGGGATGACCATTTCAATGTTCTGTCAGTGTGTTTCCATAGTGAATTTCTTAGGGTCATACACATAAAGGCAGATGTTACTTGTTGAGTAATAATTCATTCTCTTGCAGAAAAAATCCTGATTTCATCTGGGGCATCAATGGTGAGAAGTATATGATTACATTCTTTTTTTAGCTTTTTGTTTTTTTACATACTTCCCTTCAGCTGAAGGTGGAATCCTGACCAATAGAGTTGATGGCTTATAAATCGAACTCTCTTGTGATGGTGGTAGAATGGAACAGAAAGCAGGGGCGGGGCAGGAGGTGATGTTGTGCAGGGGCACATGGCAAGAAAAACCCTTTACTTCTGCTTCCTTGAGCTTGGGCTCCATGCTGGAGCACGCAACAGCCTTACATGAGAAAAAGGCTTTAAAAATCATTCCTAGCCACACATGGTGGCACACACCTGTAATCTCAGCCTTTGGGAGTCTGAGGTGGGAGCATCATGATGTTTGAAACCAGTTTGTGCTGCAACAACCCATCTCAAAGGGAAAAGGAAATCACTACAGGGCATGAGCCACATAGGCAATATCAGGAAATGATTCCTCCAGATTAACTGTTGTATGAGTACCATAAACAATTATTTAAGCCATTATGACCAACTTTGCTGCTACTTAAACCTGAACATGTGACTAACAACATCTCAATGATAAATCTATGTGTTCTTGAGTAGACCTTACTCAGTCATTATGTATTTTAAATACAGTGTTTCATGTATTGGGCTAATACTTTTATTTAACGAGTTAGTGACTGTATTCATTGGTGAGAACGATCTAAAATCTTCTCATTAAATTAAATTTGTGTTTTGCTTTGGAAGGCCTGTGTCAGAGTAGCATTTCTTTTCTAGTGCTAATCTTTGGAGAAGTTCATAGAAAGTGATTCTTACAAGCTGATGTCAAAGGCACCTGTCTCATTCTGATATTTTTGGCAAATGACGTTCTCATTGTTAATTTAGTTTCTTACATGACTGTGTGTGAATACACATGTATGCATGTATATATATTTAGAATATATAAACTATATAATGATAATGGTAATTATAATAATAATAATAATAATGTTTCAGAAGTTCTGGAATAAAGTTTTTGTCACATTTTTTTCTTAGGGCCTTACTCTCTTCAATGTGTCTAAAGTTGTCCCTTGTTATATTTTTAATATTTTGTGTGCTTTTCCCCATAATCAGCCTTCTCAGCTTATGTGCTACATTAATCTTTGAAAGTTCTTTTTTCCTGCATTATTTTCTGCATTAAACGTTTCCTTCCCTTTACTTCAAATGCACACTGCTGTTTTCTTTAAATGTCTCAAGCTGATAACTTTTCTCATTTTCAATCTTTCTTATTTTAAACTTTATCTATTTAAATGTCGAAACATCCAATCTTGCCTTTAAGTCTTTCTCTTTCTCCTGGTGTTCAACTAGTGATTTCACACTCACTCAGCTCCAAAGATTTATTCATCAAATTCTCTTCCGATTTCTTCATTAACCCACAAGTTACTTTGAAGCACCTCTTTTGCTTTTGAAGCTGATTTCTATTCCTTATCTTTTAATTTACTTACAATTTTATTGCACTATCTCCTGTGGACTGTGGTTGTTTCTTCAGTGGCTGATTAAATTCCTTTGCCAAGGATACTGATGAGTTTTGCACATGTTAATGGCCTTGAGAAGATACATATTCTCTGTTGGGTAGAGGACCACCCATGTCAGTGGATCAAAGCTTTTGGCCATGGTTACCTTTCCTAGAGGCTCCCCTAACTTCCAGGAAGCATAATTCAAGCGTATCCACTAGGCTAGTTTACAATCTGTCTTATTTTCTTTACATGTTTTGAAAGTGTATTTTGGGGATACTCAGAAACAGGATGATTGCATCTCTACTGTTAAATAGAATGAAATGACCTCAGCGCCTGTACAGAGAGAGAGGGAGTAAGACAGGAGACTCTCCAAACACTCAGGGGCCAGCTTGCCTGGCATCTGAAGCAGTAAACACACTGGATGGAAAGCAAGAACCAATGTTCAGTGTTGTTCTCTGACTTCCACATGCATACCCACAGTCACATAAGGACACACGCCATGCATATACATTGTACATATATATTTACACATCTATACCACACACACACACCATACATAAACATACAGATGAAGCATGAAGTTAAAAAGTCACCTTTTTTTTTTTTCTGAAAGTTTTTTTAATCTAATGTTAGTATTGGTACACCAGCTTGCTTTGCAAAAAGCATGTTTTAAACATTTGCTATAGATTTCAAACACTACTAAAAGATACTGTGCATAACAACCCTGCCCATTCTTTTATTTTTCCCTTCCCAGAAGCAAATTTATGCTTCTTGCAAATACTCTATGAGCCATTATTTTAATATGTATATATACATTGCATGTATTCATGTTTGTGTATGCAGATACAAATGTGTGTATAATCCAGAAAACAATTTGAGTGTAGTTTCTTTGGTGTAGTCCATTAGTTTGGTTTTTTTTAAGATAGGGTTTCTCACTAGCTTCATACTTGCTAAGGAACCTTAGCTGGCCGGCTATTGAGTCCCAGGATCTGTCTGCCTGCCTGTATATATATATATATATATATATATATATATATATATATATATATATATATATATATGTTAAAGTAGGTTCTGGGACCTTAAACTCAGGATCTGACTGACTGAGCTATTGTGTTGGTTAGTTTTATGTGTGACTTTATCTGCTTTTGTTTTTGTTTTCATAAGTATTCATTATATTGTTTGTTACATATATTGCCTCTACCCATTTCATTAAAAATTTTATTGTGAATTCATCTTTTTTATAACTTAAATATTTTGTTTTGATAGTTAGGAGTTTTATTAAGATTTGCACACTCATATTTTTAAAATAACATGGGGAATATTAAAAACATAAAACATAGTACTTGACTTGAGAAGAACATTAGAAAATAACAACTTGGGAAGAGGGATGAGAGACTTAAGGGAAATTTGGAAAAGCCCTCTGCCTCTGGTTCTGTAATTATGTTCCATAAAATTATGGGAAAACCCATTGTTGATAAACAATGTGTTGCATGAAAGGATGAACATTATTATTAAAGCTATCTTGAGAGTGGGCATTTTATTAAAGGGAGTTATTGCTGATCATGTGAGCTCATTTTTATTCTTTATTTTTTGAAGGAACTGTTAGTGTATGGTTTTGTAGGTAGAACTGTGAATCTTATGTTGAAAAGTGTCCCTAAAGAACTCATCATGGTGACAGGAGAGATTTGTGGCCACCACGATGTCAGGCACCATCTTACAAATCTGTCTACAAGCTGCCCTCAGTCCAGCTGATGTATACATCACACAGCCATTTCTCATTTGAATCTTGCTATTCTCAACTTCTATCCCCATACCTGCCTCCATGAGCCTCCCAAAAAGTTGAGGCCCTGGATCCAACTAAATCGTAAGTGAACTGGGGAGAGAGTTCTAAGTGGCAGCTATTTCCCCATAGCACCTTGGATATATTCATATTCTTCTATGATCTCTTATAGAATTTACCCTATAGAAAAAGCTTCTGACCAAACAATTCTTACCATCTTGTGTTACTGTTCTCAGATTGCCATGTCTCAGGAAGTCCGTCTAAGCCTGTTTGGTGAAACTACTTGGAACCAATGTACAGAACTCAAATATCTACAGCATAGACTGATGGCTGTTTACTTGGAAGGCAACAGAGCACTCAGCTCTATGTCATTAGAAATGAAATAGAAATGGTGCTAACATTTTGTTCCTTTTTGAGATGTTACAGGTTGTAGATACAAAGGCTCTTGTCAGCTGTCCAGGGAGGAAGGATCCACAGATAGGAGCACTATTTTATGAGCTTCATAAATATCATGGAGAGAAGGAATAGATGACATCTTCTAAGTCTTTTGTAAACAATGCCATGGTTACTGGAGGATGCTCATAATTCTTAGCTTATTTGCTAAGAAATTTATTTGACTGAGGTAGATCCCTTAATTCAAGCTCATAAAGCACCAACTCTGAACTGTGGCAGAATTAGTTTTGTATTCCAACTCCATCACCTAAGCATGAATATTATTTTGAGCAGATCATAAGACTTATTTATAATTACCTTTATAGTAAAATGAGGACAGTCACACTTGCTTCACAGATTTTTGTGCCTAAAAATTTTAAAGTGTTACTGAAATACAAACAAAATCTCAGTATTTTTAAATGAAGTTGTATGGACTCACAAACCCTAACCCTGCCAACCAATTCTATCAAAACACCACTACAGTCCATATGCAATGACATGGGTTTCCCGCCCCCAAAGTTAACATCAATTAGCACCACACAACCAAGCAAGGCAACACTTTTATCAATTGTTTTATACTTTTTCTGTTCTGCTTCTAGTTAAGTTCTTCTATAGCTATCATATTCATGTAATTTTAATGCTAAAATAAAACAATAAAACATGGCTGTATAAAAACAATCATGAGGCCGCCGGGTGGTAGTGGCGCACACCTGTAATCCCAGCACTCAGGAGGCAGAGGCAGGCCTCTACCAAGTGAGATCCAGGAAAGGCATAAAACTACACAGAGAAACCCTGTCTCAAAAAACAAAACAAAACAAAACAAAAAATCATAGAACAACATAGTTTGTGGAGCCCAGTGTATGACATTTCCAGATGTTCTAAATCAAAACTCTGTCTTGGGAGGAGCTTGTCAAGATCCACCATTAGAATAGTAAAGATGTTATGGGAGTTCCACTCTTTGACCTCAGTACTCCATAAGCACCAAGGAGTCCATGCCAGTCATTATAACTAGCACGCATAGCTCACATGCTTGAGGAAGAACGAAATGAAACAGCCTCAAAAGCTACCACCAATGCAGTGGGTCCATGGATGCAAGGTAGACTTATGTATCCCATGCCTAGCACGTGGAGTGTTCACTCAGCAGAGTTATTGCAATGGTTCCCCCATTGTGTCTTTCTCATTTTTCCAGTCAAGTTTTATATTTGATTCTACAAAAGATAAAACCCAGGTTTTTTTTAACTTTGTCATTTATAATTGATTTCATGTTTAAATAGCTCTTGCTTGGCCTTTCTAAAGAAATTTAGATTTAATTTGCATCTCCTCTACACAGTTCCATTCCCATATCTCCACAAAATGAACGTATTTGTAGAGATATATAATTGGCTTTTGGCTTCAGCAGGAGCCAATATGTTATTAAGTATTCATATTTCCAAAAGAAGATAAATTGGTGTGTTAAAAATGTTGTATGATATAAAAGTTTGATAGCCAAATCATTTCCTGTCTTGAATTCTTCTCTAAAGAAAAAGTAGTCAAAATTCATTATATTTCTAACACATCCCGTACTTGTTGCTATATTCAAATTTCTCCCTACATTTTCTTTAACATGATTTTCTCTTGTTTAAGTGACCTTTGTCCCAGATCTCGGAGCTGGTGTATAATGAGCAGGAAACCTGTTGTCTGTGGAAACTGAAGAAGCAGCATCAGAGATTGTAATGAGAAAATGGCAGGAGAAAAAAAAATAATCAGAGTCCAGTATTCATTTAGACTGAATTAAGGATAAATATTTACTTTAGGAACAGAGCAGGATCAAGTCTTTGCGGCCCTCCACCCCACCCTGTCCCCTGGTACTGAAGTTGTCCTTTAAACATGATTCTGTCAAGTCACAGGGAAATGTGAACAATAATTCTTTGTATTCTCCTACCTCTGGAAGCCGCCAAATGGAAAAATGAAGACACGGCCAAATGCGACCACCAGCCAGGGCTTCCCCACTTCCACACACAGGCTCCATTTTTTTAAATGAAGGAAATGGGTCATGACTTCCTGTTAAGTCACCTGGTGATGATTTGGACTATGCATGGTGCATGATGGCGTGTGGGTGCAGCCACCCAGCACACTGTCTGCCAGCAGAACAGTCACTGGTGTCGCGCTGAGTAAGCAGCATGCATCTGTGGCTTATGAAGCACATCTGTAGGATTTCGCTCTGCCACTCTTCTGGTGCTTAAAGGTGAATACATATCTCTTGTAGCCTTCTAGAAGGATCTTCAGACCATAACATGCCACCTGGAGGTTTTGACATAAATGTAATTGATGGGAGTGGTAAACATGAAGAAATTCAGATTTGCAGAAAAAGAAATATTCTCAGTTCCAAATCCCCCCCCCCTTTTAGAAAGAATCATAGATCACCCCCCAGCCATACCAAACACATGAAGGCTTTAAAAAAAAAAAAAACAATCTTCAGCTTGATGGGTGATGTCACTCTGTATGCTGTGAATGTGCTGCTATGATTAGTTGATAAATAAAAAGCTGATTGGTCAGTAGCCAGGCAGGAAGTATAGGTGGGGTAAACAGACAAGGAGAACTCTGGGAACAGGAAGGCTGGCTGAGTCAGAAGACACCAGCCTGTCGTCTAGGGAACAGCATGTAATGACACACAGGTAAAGCCACAGAACACATGGCAACATATAGATTATCGGAAATGGGCTGAGTTTAAGTGTAAGAGCTAGTCAGTATTTAGCCTGAGTTAATGGCCAAGCAATTTTAATTAATATAAGCTTCTGAGTGATTATTTTATAAGCGGTTGTGGGGTCTATAGGGCTGGGCAGGACTGGAGAAAACTTCAGCTACATCAGCTCAAAATTAAAAAACAATATATATTTTGTTAGTGTTAAGGTGCTTTGTATTAAAATGATATTTGAAATTATGGTTTAAAAAGCTATTGGTGATTTTAACAAGATATGTGCAAAATGGTAAAAATTTGCCGTGTAACTATTAGTGCCTCACAGTAGAAACTAGCCATTCAAATGTGTTTCAGACACAGTCACTGGCTCAGTTCAGTTACCCAATGGTTAGCAGAAAACTACTCTGGAAGGTGAGTACTGCCTGCCTGATGATAGTGACACTGTGAGAGGTAAAATTGAACCTGGAGTCCCAGCACTGAGTCTTGCTCTTAGTCAGATGGGTGCCCATCAAGAAAGCAAGACTACAGCACAGAACTTGAGGTCAGGTCTCAATGGAAGGCTAAGGGTGCTGTTTGGTTTCCTTCTGGATAAGCAGTTCATTAAGTGTGAGAATAAGAAACTAAAGCCATGTTGGCTTTTCATTCCTTTGGAATACAAAAACAAACAAGGTACTTAAGTAAAATTTTACTTCTATCATTTTGTGACTATTTGCCACTCACAAAATCCTTTTAAGTCCACCTGGGTAGTTGCCCTCACCACCACCAAGGTAGGGGGATTGCCCAAGATTATTATTGTTCCCACTTTATAAGTGCATGGGGGAAAAAACGCCTCAAGAACTGATTTGTCTGAGATCCAACTATCCCTGTTTAAACCAAGATGCTGCCTTTGTCTTCTACATGCAGAGCTAGGATACTGTGTGGACCGCACAACCTATCCTTTCTTTACTGGTCTTTTGACTCAGTCACCAAGGCTCTCCTCAAGCTCAATATCCCCACACAACCTTTCTGCAAAGGATCCAGAGAGCTTTCATCCAGTACAAAATGGGTGTCAGTTTGGTTTAAGATTTACATTACAGGGGCTGGAGAGATGACTCAGAGGTTAAGGGCACTGCTTGTTCTTCCAGAGGTCCTGAGTTCAATTCCCAGCAACCACATGGTGGCTCACAACGATCCGTAGTGAGATCTGGCGCCCTCTTCTGGTCTGCGGGTGTACATGCACACAGAACACTGTATACATAATAAATAAATAAATCTTTAAAAAAAAATTACATAACAGGAATGGTGAAAACTTCTGTCCTGAGCCTATTTTCCTCTAGGACAAGCACTTATCCAATATGTGCGATAGTTTGTGGGATGTACTATGATCCAGCAAGAAAAATATTCAATGTGCTGTCATTTCTGTATGTACGAAAGTGTCCTGAAGTCAACACAGGATAGTCCTTTGCAGAATGGAATAAATTCGGGTTCCCACTGTGGTTTCTTTTGAGTAACATTTTGGCTGCAGTTTTCAGAGACAAAGCCAAGGGCAAGGAGGAATGCTTCTCTGAATTTCTCTCCACTTTTGCCATCTTGCTGGGAAATGAATGGCAGTTGCTCTTCTTGTCTTGTTTGGTTTTATTTGTTTTACTTTAACCATGTGTTTAAATGGAAATAACCCAGCAAACAGGCCAATTTTCATTGCAGAAATAATAGCATTTTTTCAGCAGAGTTCATGATCCCATTAGTCAAGATGCACAAGGTTTTACTTTTTAAAACCAGAGAAATACCCAGTGGAAATATAAGTACAAATGATAGCAACTCTCAGTACATAATTGTGGGGAAAGTTAAAGGCAATTTGTTCCTACAGGTTTTGACAAGCAAATTCCAGCTCTTATGCAAATAGGAGACAAGGTGAGTACCTAGGATACAGAGGAAAGTGCTCACCCCCCAGCCCAAATCAAAGGCCTAGCAGCAGGTGATTAGAGCTGAAAAGCAGAGTCCTGCCAAGGAGCTTGCGAAGTAGGTTTAGGGCTTTTTTTTTTTCAGAGTCTGAAGCAGAGATGCAGAAATAGGAAGACGGCAATAATGAACAGACCAAGAAGGGACAGCCACATGCTCTTGGTCTGGCCCTGTTCCTTCTCAGGAGCAGGGGGTTTCCAAATAGGGGATTTGGCAGGCAACTAGGCAGGGTTGCAGGAGCTTGAACATAACAAGGTAGTCATAATAACCCTTTGAAACAAAGGTAAGGTTGCAAGATTGGTCATAAGAACTTTTATAAACAAAGACATGGTTGCTGTTTCCTGGAACAGGCTATACAGAACCTTTTTTAGTTAAGGGACATAGCCCAATCTTTGAGAAACAGAGATTTAATCATAACAGGAATGAACCTAATTTGGCTTTATTATAAGATGGCTTTCAAGCCTAAGATGGAGACAGGCTTGTTTGTCAAAGTACAGGATTGGTAGGCTATATAAGCAAGCAGGCAGCATGAGGTGGGAGTCGTCATTAGTGCCTAATGGGATGAGAAAAAGAAAAGACAGTTTGAAAGGGAGGGAGGGAGGAAGTTAGGAAAGAGGGGAAGGAAGGTAAGCACAGGTCAAAAATAAGAGACATTAAAGTACAGTGGCTCTGTGGAGGTGACCTGGAAAGGCATTCCAGGCAGAGGCAAAGGGGTGTGCTTCACAAGTACACCATGTCCCCAGAAAGACACTCTCCTCAGTGTGACTAGATGTTAGTGAAGAAATGAAGAGAGGGCTCTAGACAAGAGGCAGATTTGGGACTGGCTGTGAGTACTTTTGGGTACTATGCCTTTCAACTGTAGCAATAAGAAATAGCAAGAAATTCTGAGCTTGAAGATCCTGTAGGTTCCAAAGCCACACAGAGAAACCCTGTCTTGAAAGAAGAAGGAGGAGGAGGAGGAAGAGGAGGAGGAGGAGGAGGAGGAGGAGGAGGAGGAGGAGGAGGAGGAGAAAACAGCAGCAGCCAAGGAGAAGTCTTCCCTAGAGCTACAGCAAACTGCTTTCCACTAAAGGACTGAGGGTGGAGGAAGAGAGAGGGAGTGTGAGGATGAAGTTCATATTTAAAAGGAGTTGAAGGCCCAGTTACCTGAAGAAGAACAGTTTGAATTCCGCACACGTTATTCTGAAATGTGAGATCTGACACACATCTGCTGTAGTCTTCCCACTCCCTTTGCTCTTCACCCTCAACCCAGGCAAAAACCATGCTGGATGGATCTCCTAACAGTTTCCTAACTGATGTTTTCATTTAGTTCTTGCTTCTTCTTCTATCTCTTGCCCATTATCAGTATCCAGAACCATCGTCTAGAATCATGAACAGAACATGCCGCTCACCAGGTTTAAGTGTCTTCCATTGCCTTTTGATATGATCCTAACCCTCTGCAAACCCAGGAAATGTATGGGGCATCTGATCTTTCCACTCCTCACACTCCCTCTCTCTTCCTCCACCCTCAAGTCCTTTAGTGGAAAGTAGTCTGTTGTAGCTCTAGGGAAGACTTCTCCTTGGCTGCTGCTTCTTCTTCTTCTTCTTCTTCTTCTTCTTCTTCTTCTTCTTCTTCTTCTTCTTCTTCTTCTTCTTCTTCTTCTCCTCCTCCTCCTCCTCCTCCTCCTCCTCCTCCTCCTCCTTCTTTTTTTCAAGACAGGGTTTCTCTGTGTGACTTTAGAACCTGTCCTGGAACCTGCTCTTTTAGATCAGGCTGGCCTCGAACTCACAGAGATCCACCTGCCTCTGCCTCCATAGTGCTGGGATCAAAGGCGTACACCACCTCTGCCCAGCTCTCCTTGGCTTCTTAAGCTTCTGCAGGATTTACCCACAATCTGTGACACTATTTGACTTCAGATGCATCACCATATCTCTGTATCACCATTGATATGGATTCACAACACGCCCCGACGGTTGGGCATGGTTGTGCATGCCCGTGCATGCCTAGCGCATGCCTAGCACATGCCTAGTCACTTCTGCCTAGTCATTTCCGGGTCAAAATATCTCGCATGACCAGGACCCCGTGGCTTTGTGTGGTTGTGTATAGTGCGCGGAGCAACCATGTGATCTACGTATATTCGTGGAATAGCCACATTCCCAGCCTTTATAAGCCATGATTCCCGGCCTCATCTTTACTCACATGTGCTTTCCGCAGGTCTGTGCACCTCTGTCTCTTTGCCTTACCTTAATAAAACTGTTGTTAGTGGATTCCGTTGTGTTTTGTGACGTTTCCTCACAGGGTAAGAGTGCCACAAATAACCTACATCTCTCCATCACCATGTCTCTGAATCACCACATCTCTCCATCACCATGTCTCTGAATCACCACATCTCTCCATCACCATGTCTCTGAATCACCACATCTCTCCATCACCATGTCTCTGAATCACCACATCTCTCCATCACCATGTCTCTGAATCACCACATCTCTCCATCACCATGTCTCTGAATCACCACATCTCTCCATCACCATGTCTCTGAATCACCACATCTCTCCATCACCATGTCTCTGCATTCCTTTTACACAGCTTTTGACCTGGGGATATTTGTCTGTCTCCAAATCATCTCTTCTCTTCTTAAAAAAAATGATTTTTTTTAATTTTTTGAGATTATAATATAATTAAATTTTCCTCCTCCCCTCTTGTCTCCAAATCTTCCCATCTAGCCCTCCGTACTCTCTCTCTAATTCATGGCCTCTTTTTTCATTAATCATTGTTACCCACAAGTATTCCTAAGTACGTAAGAGTACACCCTGCTCTGTATGTGTGTTACTTGTACGTATGTCTTCAGGGCTGACTGTTTGGCATTACATAACCAATTGGTGTGCCTGTCCCTGGGAAAGACCATTTCTCTTTCTCTGAGCACTCCTTAGTTGCCTGTAGTGGTTTGGGTAGAATTGAGGTTTTGTGGGCTTTTTCCAGTTCATATTAGCATGTGTGTTGTTGTTGCCCTGGTTCAGGTCATGTTTAGGCAGGTATGTTGATAATACTTCATGCTTCTGAAAGTTCTAGAGTCACAATCTCCCGGTAAACGGCCTGTTTCTCTGGCTCTCACAATCTTTTTGTGTGGTGGTATTGTGTTCCCCAAAATATTGTGCACCCTAATAAACTTATCTGGGGTCAGAGTACAGAACAGCCACAATATTAAACATAGAGGATAGGCAGTGGTAGCACACACCTTTAATCCTAGCATTCCAGAGGCAGAAATCCTTCTGGATCTCTGAGTTCAAGGCCACATTGGAAACAGCCAGGCGTGATGGCTCTCACCTTTAATCCCAAGAAGTGAGCCTTTAATCCCAGGGAGTGGTGGCAAAAACAGAACGATATATAAGGCATGAAGACCAGGAACTACAAGCATTTGGCTGGTTAAGCTTTCAGGCTTTCCAGAGCAGTTCAGCTGAGCTTCATTTTGGATGAGGATTAAGACACTTCCAGTCTGAGGAAACAGGATCAGCTGAGGAACTGGCGAGGAGAGGTAGCTGTGGCTTGTTCTGCTTCTCTGATCTTCCAGCATTCACCCCAATAACTGGCCTCGGGTTTGATTTTATTAATAAGACATCCTAACAATTCATGCTACATTTTTGCCCTCTTTTCTGAGATGATGCCAGAGCCTTAGGCTGTAGGAGTTGCACTGGGGATGTATCAGCTGGGACTGGGCTCCAGAACTCAGCATTTGGATTGGTTGTCATTTCCTGCAATGGTCTGCCTGTTACAAAGAGAAGTTTCCTTGATGAGGGATGAAGACTACACTTATCCATGGGTATAAGGACAAATATTCAGAAAGTACTTTGGTATTACACTGGTTTAGTAAAGTGGTAATTGTATGTTTTCCTCCAAGATCCATGACTTTCCTAACCCTGGGGAATTGGTTATGTTTCCAGTACAAGCGTGACTTTTTTCTTGTTGAGCATATCAAATATTTTCTTCTTAAAGGCACACTAATCACTAGCCACTGGCCTAGCATACTTAGTATGATTTCACTTTAACTTGGGTTAGTTATACCTACCTACAGAGTCTCCATTTCCAGATAAAATGGGTTATATTCATATACTAGCATTAGAACATCAAGGAATCTTTTTCAGGGTCAAATCCAATGTTCACTGTCTCTTTCTATACTGTTTAAGCCTAATCAGTGCAACTGAGAGGCTGTGGGGGAAGGCTAGCCTGTGATTGGTGAGTTTATGCGTTCCCCTAGTCCTTTTGCAAATCACTCACTCAGGGAGGATGGAAGTTACTCCGAGAATAGCCCCATGGAGAGGTCCATGTGGGGATGGATCATGTGACAACTGCCAGCCACTTGAGTGAGCCACCAAGTTGATTGTCTGTTTCTGATTAAGTTTTTAGATGTCAGCAGCTCTCTTGGATGTCTTTACTGCAGACTCCTAAGAGATCCTTAACTAAACAAGTTCTGAATTCCTGATCCGTGGACAACTTGAGGTCATAAATTTATTTTAAAATATTAAGTTTGCTATAATTTATTAGCAATAAATAATATATTTCTACTTTTGTTTCTTATAAAGTACATGTTTAATATTATTAGTTATTAATGATAAACTCTTGCTTACTTTCAAGTATTTGAAGATGGTTCACTGTGTATATTCATTGGAATGATGCTGTGTTATATATGGACATTTTTACAAGTAAATGCTATATATTGAGCATAATTTCCCTCCACACTCCTCACCCTTTCTCCTCCTACACCTCTCCATTCCTGTTTGCCTCCTTTCTTTCTCTAGGCAATTTGGCTTCTACTATCTTTGTGGATGAAAACAAAATTGTGTGTACACCAAATTTCTTCATCTGCTCCCTTGTTGTTATACACCTAGTTTGCTTCTATAACTTAGCTGCTCCGAGAAGTCTTGCAATGAGAATTTATGTGCCAGTAACTTGCTGGTGTGTTGACATGGAATTCTTAGAGTCAGTACCAGGAATAGCATAGTCAGGTGGTAGATCTCCTTTTAGTTTTTTGAGAAGCTTTCATATTGATTTCTATATTTCACACTCCCACTTCCAGCGTATGAGGGCTCCCTTCAGTCCGTGTCCTCACCACCATTTGTTATTTATTTTCTAAAGGTTGCAGTTCTGCAGGATCTGACATGAACTCTCACTTCTGTGTCCTATTAGACGATCTATTTTACAGAAAGTTCCATCAGCTGCTGAAGGCAGCATTGGATAGATTGTTCTGTAGGTGTCTATAGATGCTGATGACAACATTTAATTTCTCTTCTTAATTTTTGTCAGGATGACCTGTCTATTGGTAGAGTTGGGTGTTGAAGATTTCTGCTAGTTTTGTGTTAGGCTTAACATGTATCTTTACATCCAGTGGTATTTGTTTTACGAAACTGAGGCTCCTGTGTTTGCTATGTGTATGTTTAAAAAATAATGTCCTCTTGGTATGTTGGTTATTTAGTTAGTATGAAATGACTCATTATCTGTGACTAATTTTCATTTTAAGAACATTTTGTTTTGTCAGATATCAGAACAATACCTGCTCCCATTTTCTTAGAATTCCTTTTTCCATCCTAAGATTGAATCTGTCTTTGATAGTGAAGTATATTTCTTAAGGGCAACAGATACATGGTTTATGTTTTCTAATCCTTCTATTAGTCTTTGTTTTGGGATTAACAAATTGAGATCTTTTAGTTATAAATTATTTAGAAAAGTATTTAAATGTAATCATTTTAGATATAATTTAATCTATTTATAACTTATCCATGCATAGTTATATATGCAAAATATGATGACCTCCAAATGCCCCTATGAAAGAACATTCTTGATAGATTGGCAAAAGAAGACTTCCCAATAAGTACCAAGAAATAAATCACAGATACATACAGAAATGTGATCTGAACTCAAAAATATGCTGAGCAAAGAAAGCCAAACACACAAGAGCACATGGAATAGAGTTCTATTTCTAATCTAGAAAACTATACCTGTATATTTCACATGGTCCATTTCAGTCCAGACTCTCTGAGAGCCACTCTGCTGGAATCAGAGAAGCCTCTGTTTGCCTGGATTCAGAAGCTTATCACTGCCCAAGAAGCTGAATGGTCATTGAAGGCTCCATTCTAAACAAGACACTCGTACTACCCTTTCTAAAGATCAGGGAACATTGTAGAAGAAGCCAAAGTTGGAGTCTTCATGCATTGCTTGCCACTTCAAGCAGTGGGGCACAGTCTCTCAGTTGGATCTTGTTTTCCTAAGTGATTCACCTGCCAATTTTTCTACCCAGAGAATTGGTTGAGCCCCGACCCCTGCATTCTGAACACTTGGAAACATACCACCTATACTAGTCAGAGTTTTCTAGATGAACAGACCAACAAGATGAGCATATGTACTGTGAAATGAGATTTATTAGATTGGTTTGCACAACAGGAGCTGAGGAGCTCAACAGTGGCTATCTGCAGACTGGCCATATTGAGAGCCTGGTAGTTCACATACTGGCCATATTGAGAGCCTGGTAGTTCACATACTGGCCATATTGAGAGCCTGGTAGTTCACATACTGGCCATATTGAGAGCCTGGTAGTTCACATACTGGACATACTGAGAGCCTGATAGTTCACATACTGGACATACTGAGAGCCTGATAGTTCACATACTGGACATACTGAGAGCCTGGTAGTTCACATACTGTACATACTGAGAGCTTGGCAGTTGCTCAGTCCACAAAGCCAGATGTCTCTCCACTCCCAGTGTGGCACTGAAGGCTTGGAGGATTCCTGGAGAGTCATGAGTCTTTAGTTCACACAAGAAAGTCAGAGAAGCAGGGGTACTGATGTCAGAGAAGAATTGGAGCTGTGTCTGAAACAGGACAGATGTACTTACCAGTGGGGAACAGAAACCCATGGGCAAGGCACCACTGCTGTCTCCTCAGGTCTCCTTTTATTTGAGTACCACTGGAAAATGCTGTTCATACTCACAGAGATTCTTCCCCTCATCAGCTAATCCTTCCTGAAAGTGCCCTTACACTCACCCAGACTGACATCTCTCAGTTGATTCCAGTTCCACACAACATTAGCTATTACCCGTTTCACGCACTGTAAACTGTCCTCTTTGAATCTTCCACAGTAGCAGCTCTGTTATCCTCTCCTAGTCAACTCCTTCTGTGACTTTGTCACTACTACATAGTGTCTTGCTCTATTACCTTGTTTCGGTGATATGTAACACATACCTAAGACTTTATTATAGTTCCCAAATAAGGTTGTCTAGTCTTATAATTGTTTAAACATGTATGTCTTAACTCCCAAGGTAATTTATGTGGGATTCCTGTGTACTGTTAATATATATATATATATATATATATATATATATATATATATATATATATATATATATATATATATATATATATATATAAATCAATAGTCCCATAGTTCATGGCTCTAGGTTAGGCACCCAAAAGATTCTTCATCAATTCTCAAGCGTTGGTAATCCCACAGTCCTGAGATAGCAGTGTCTTTTAGGTTGGGTCCCTAGAGCCTGAATCTGAGCTAAGGATTGAAGGACAAATAGTCTATTCAGACATATGCCCTGGAAACACAGATGCAGATGTTTAGAGTCGTGAGACAAGGAGAGGAAGGACATGCAGACAAGGAATGTCCCTGATCAGATGGCTGTGAAGTGATCACAGCTTAGTCCCCCGGGTACCTCTGAAGATGTCATTAGGACACACTTTCTGTAGCAGGAATCTTAGAGGGTCTTATTAATAAAAACAAACCTGAGGCCAGTTATTGGGCTGAATGCTGGAAGATCAGAGACACAGAACTAGCCACAGCTACCTCACCTGGCCAACTTCTCAGCTGGTCTTGTTTCCTCAGACTACAAGCTTCTGAGTCCTCATCCACAATGGAACTCAGCTGAACTGTGCTGCTCCAAGGCCTAAAAGCTTAACCAGCCAAATGCTTCTAGTTTCTGGTCTTCATGTCTTATATATCATTCTCTTTCTGCGTCACTCTCTGGGATTAAAGGCTTGCTTTGTGGGATTAAAGGCATGTGTCTCCTTGCTGGCTGTATCCTTGAACTCACAGAGATCCACCTAGCTCTGCCTCCCAAGTGCTGGGATTAAAGGGGTGCACCACCACCGCCCGGCTTCTGCTATGGCTTGCTCTGACCCATTTTCTAGCCACCATTTTTGTCTCTGTATCTACTGGCTGTCTGTCCTCTGACCCCAAATACATTTATTAGGGTGCACAATATTTTGGGGAACACAATACCACCACAACCTTCAAGTTGAACAACCCAGGGAAAGCTGATCCTTGGGTACTCATTTCAAGGGCTATCTCAGCTGGCCTTCAAAGCAAGCGGAACATGTTTTCGTGGCCAAGGGAAATCTCTGTAGCAAGTAGCAGGTGTGTCATTCAGTTGTTCAAGGAATAGGAAACCTAACAGAATGTGTCAAGGCACTAAGAATTTATCTCTCACAATCTGTGGAAGGCATTATCTTAGCAACATTTATTTTGTGTCAACCATGTGATTCAGTTCTGTTACATCCAAACATGACTAAAACATGTGTTACTGGGGGGGGGGGTGCAGTAAAGATCCTGTTTCTGTTAACCTCTGATGGAACAGGCAAGAAGAAATCAAAGACAGAGTCTATTTATGTCCAGGTTGGTGCACCTGTGAGTGCATTTGAGCCACTTATAGACACATGGGCAACTTGAGCAGTTGCATCACTAAAATGTCTACTCCAGCACTGGTGACAACTCACAAAAGCTGGATGACTGAAGTCCCCTGCACAGCTGGCAAGCAATGGCATCACCATCTCATCTCTCCTAGCAATATTTTACTGCTTATGTAACTTCAAGGAGTCGCCTCAGTGAGCCTTGTAATTTTTAGGAGCTTCCTGAAGCTTGTTGGTTGGCCTCTTCTGTGTTTCACAAGCCTGTGTGTCTCCTTCTCATTCCCTCCATGGTGGAATGCTTCACTGGGGAGGAAACACAGCTTTTTTTCTTGCTTGCTAGGGACTTAGCCCTGCTATTTCTTCAAGAAAGGGAAAAACAGAAAAAAGACAAAAAAGAGAAAGCAGCCCAATGTCCTTTCCCACTTAGTCTATACTAAGGAAAGCCGGATGTTGTTGGGCCCAGGAACTCATTATAGTTCCCATAACCAAATAGACCTCACACTGGATGGCTCACAGCCACTATCTGCGTGGAATGGGTTAGCACTGAAGTTTGAGGGAGCCAGAGGAGAACTAAAGATGCCAGTCTACAAGGGCTCGCTACTGCTCTGCAGTGTATCTTGGTCCTTCTTCTGTATAATGCCCACTTCACTGTTTTATTAACACATACCAAATATGTAATGTGGTTTTATATTTTAAATTAAACTAATATTT
Organism: Onychomys torridus; assembly: GCF_903995425.1. Lineage (NCBI taxonomy): Eukaryota > Metazoa > Chordata > Mammalia > Rodentia > Cricetidae > Onychomys > Onychomys torridus. Next base: position 81,411,097 of record NC_050446.1, read on the forward strand.
GAAGTGAAGGAAAAAAGTCATAGGAATGGAAGTCACCCCAGGGACTCTGCAAAGAAGTTATCTGGGAAAGGCAGCTTGATTTTCGTGCCTCTGCCATAAAGTGAGCAGACGGGCTCTTCCACAAGTACTATAATTATAAACCAATTTGCCACCTCTAGTAAGAGGACTTTCCTTTCATAAAATATTAACTAAATGTAATATCAGAGTAATATCTTGGAACTGACTTAGTTTCTCCATAAAAAGTCAGCTAGTAAAGCGCAGTGAACATCTTTAGGGTGATGCGAACCCAAACATCCTCTATGCCTGCAGTCACTCGGCCTTGAATTAAACAGCACATTTCTGCTCTCTAGGTGATTGGAGGCTAAGTGCTTCTCCCCATAAACATGTTAATTTGCTATACTCATTTCTCTGCTTCTCAACTGAACGCACTGCAGTTATACAAACAGTTTTACTGTAACGATGGTGGCCCTGAAGAAAAAAAACTGTCAAGGAGGAAAAAACATCAAATTTAACTTAGGGATGTAGTTTGCAAACCCCCCAACCTCTTTGGACTGTGGGATTGCTTGTGACAAATGACAAAAAAGGATGGTCTGTCTGTGAGATGAAGGACCCCAGCATGAGTGACGTCTATATGCTAAATGCATTGGAGGCTGCCCAGAGTCCCCAGCTCGGATTCAAGGACAGATTGCAAGCGGGGAAGATCTGCTGCTGCTCCCCGACCCTGCTCCTCCTCCTCCCCCATTCCCTCCTCTTCCTCCTCTCCCCTCTTTTCCTCTCTCTTCTCCTCTTCCTCCTCTTTTTTGTCCTCTTCCTCCCCCCTCCTCTTCCTCCTCTCTCTGCTCCTCCTTCCTCTCTTCCTTCTCTTCTTCCTCTCCCTCCTGTTCTTCCTCCTCCTCCTTACTTACGTTTTTCATCTATGTTCCATCCTTACATACAATTTTGTGCATTTTTGTTGTGTTTCTTCTTGGTATTGATGCTGCGGATCTCACTTAATGAATTCAGTAGCTGATCCTACGATGCATCTTGCTTATTATCTTTTCCTGTCTGGAGGCAGCAACTCCAGTTCTAACTACCCTAAATAATTTGTTTTTCTACGGAAATGAGGCACTCCAGAGTAGAGAAGGGAGATGTTTATCTCGTGGCATTATTTCAAACTTGATGCCATTTCTTACTGACTTTTCAAGTTAAAAAGTGAGAAAAGGGGGAAAGTACCAAGACAACGAACACCAACAAAGCCTCCAAAGGGTTCTGCTTTTGAAACCTTCATTAGCAGCATTGTGTAGAAAATCCATAGTTGGTCTTTTGGAAATTGCCCAAGGCGACATGCACGTGCACACACTCCTTTGTTGATTAGCACCTCCTAAATAGCCCATCAAACCCTATTGATCTTAGTCAGCAAAATCCTTTTAGTTTTCAAGATCTTAGCAATCTCCATACTGTCCAGGAAGGTTTCAAGGGGGATGAGGACCTGGGAACAAAGGTTTTATTAGTCTGAATGCAAGCTGGAAGTGGAGCTCTGGCCCTTAACTCCCTTCAAGGAGGTCTAGATTTTGCTTTACATCAGCACACAACAGATTTTCTGAATGAGTAAATGAATTCTTAAGTTGAATCAAATATTCACATATAAATATTGGAATAGTTTCAGCCAAGTTATTAATCAGTATTATAATAGTATCAAGTATTTAAATACATATTACATACTGAATTATTTCATATGGATTATATTCTTTTTCATTATCATGTATAACGCCAATGTTTATTTACGATATATGTAGGTAAATACAGCAAAGGAAAATAATTGAAAGGGTTACAACCAAATATACATCATAAAAGTATTCTGGAAGATGGGATTTTTCTGGGGGATTCATGTTAGTGGTGGGAAACCTTTAGTTGTGAACTTTGAACAACCAGTGCTACAGACCAACATAGGAAATACAGTCATCTCTCAGCTTTTCAGAACCACCAGGCATGATGCCGTATTTGACTTCATGTCATTTTTTAAAAGAAATTAAATGCCAAGTAGAATTTTTCTATGTCATGTTTCTATCACTTTTGAATTTCATACAATAAAAATATTATATTATGGTTACTTAAAAATCAATAACAGTTTTGAAGTTACTATTATCCAAACCAAACCGAAGCAGAGAGAGCTTTATTTCCTTTCGTTTCTGGACTCTGTTATCAACAAGAAGAAGGTGATCCTGCCTCCCCTCCCATCTTCTGTGGATTCCCAACTCTCTAGCCATTGGGTTGTCAGAGTTGAGGCTGAAGAAACCCAATGTCAACTTAGATGCTGGTGGGTTGGGCAAAGCACATGTTCCCATTTATCCCTGTCAGCCACAGGCCCCATTAACTATTTTTAATGAATCACTGCTGCTTTTACTTTTGCCATCAGCCATGACCTTCACCATCTAGAAACACATGGTCTCTCATAAACGATAGCCTGCGACATATAAACTTGAGAAGGATTCTATCACAGCTCAAACTACAATATCTATCACTAAAACAAACGGCTCATTCTAGCTGAAGAGACACTCGTATATATCACGGAACCAACCTTCCATATTTTGAAATTTACTGCCTCTTGTTGGCTGATTTTTTTTTTTAAAGGAGGCCAGGCAACCTTGCTCACTTAATACTTTTGATAAACTTCTGCTGACAAGGAGTGTGATTAATGATAGTTAAAAGAATTGAATCAAGACTGGGAAAGACAGAGCCCAAAACTGCAGACTGCTGGCCTGATGGAAACTAACGTCTCTACAGAAATATATGATGGACCCTCCTTTTTTACCATGCCAAGTAATTACTTGCACAGGCCTGTTGTAATAATTCCTATTACAGCCAAAACGGAAAAGTCAGTAACTCACCGCCCTGGGACAAGGTGAAGGCAAGGCCAGAGTAGCATGGATCAATATTTCATTTACTCACTGAGGTTAGCTTCTATCCCTGTATCAAATTCTTTTACAGAAAGCCATGAAAGAAATGAGGTTTGCTGCAAAACACCAGTGCAGAGGCCTTGCTTCCTTGGGGTGCTCATGAAAGAAGCAGGGCAACAAAGCCTTTCAGGAAAACAATATGCACTCAAGGTCACTCATTACTTGCTACTGTTGGAAAATAAAGTGCCATTAGCCTGATGTGGGAATGTACATCAATCAACTGCACACCAGAAAAAGTATGTTTTCAACTTGGTGGTGCTGCTGGGAATGAATGGGCCATTTGAACATCGTCTACTCAATTTGACAATTGTGAAAGAATTCTTCTCTTGACAGGGAATCATTTGTTTAAAAAATAATAATCCCATTAACATTTATTTCTGATTGCCTCCTGCCTCAAGAGAACAAAAAAGGTGAAGAGGAGAGAGGAAAAGGCCAGGATAACAGTTCCTGGGCACCATGAAGTTTCTAGACTGGCACTTTTTCCTAAAGAAAATGGTGGTTGTTCAACTGTAAAGTGCCCCACAAAACAACAATATATTAAATACATGTCGTTTCTCAGCAGATTTCCCTTGAAAATGTATGTTTCTCAGCTTAAATTTTCTATGATGCTTTCTAGGGAAAGGGCTTGGTATTAACCAGTTTTAGATTCTGTCTAGAAATTACTGAAGTAACTTATCCTCCACATTGAATTTTTGCAGGGTCAACTCAAAGTTAGATTTAGACAGTGCTACCATTCATGAAATTTATATTGGATGAAAAGCATAAATGCTTCTTTTCCTCCCAGCACATACTTTTCCATGTTATCACAGACCAGACCCTAGCGTTGTACATTCTCTTAATATTTGATGAGAACTGTGGGTGTGGAGGACATTTTCACTGTGCCACACACTTTCTTGAGGATGGTCCTGAAAAAGTCACCTGATTCTCTCCCATATCTTTATGACTTTCTGTTTTCCTTCCTTATGATTCCAGTCCTCCAATGGACTAACAGACTTGCTGAGTGCAAGCTACTGGCAGTCATATCTAGTCACCTTGAATGTTTCTCACAGTTTGCTTTCTGACTGAAATAAATCCAGCTCCCTTCCCTGGAGCTTCAAAGCTACTCTCTAGCAGACCTGCCATAGAACGAAGTTCAGATCAAGGGTGGGAAGTCCTTGGCTGTCATACGGGTCTCAGATCCAGACTCATCTAAAGAAAGCAAAGGTCAGCTGGACCCAGCATTGATCCAGGTCAGCAGGATTTGCAGCCTCGCCAGCCGACAGTTTAGAAGTATTTTCGGATACTCTGGGGCTACAGATTTTCCTAAGATTTTTTTCAGCCCTCCTCCACCCTACCCCTTAAAACTTGGACCCCAGGAGTATTTCAAGGGAAATTCAATCCATATGTGCCTGATTCGTGTTCACTTAACTCATTGACATGTTGTTTTCCAGGAGCTGATTGATGTACAAGGAGTCTCCTGACCTCTTTTCCTGAGCCTTGCAGCACTGCCTTTCTCTGAGCTGGAAAATTGCCTTTTACTTGGGGTAAGTAGTGCTTTTGAGAGTTGAAAGTTTGGAGCTCAGCTTGATCCACAGTTCCCAAATCTGCGTGGGATTCAAGACTTGACAAATGTGGCCTCGATATATAAAACCCTTTCTTGCCTCATTTCTTCTTCTTCTTCTTCTTCTTCTTCTTCTTCTTCTTCTTCTTCTTCTTCTTTTTTTTTTTTTTTTCATGTGTGACACCAGTAGCTAGAGAAGAAAGGACCCAGAGGCCGGCTTCCTTTCGGAGCATCCAAGCAGGTACCTTTGGGAAGTTGTAGTATATGGTTTAAGACGTGCGAGCCCATCTGTTCTCTTCCTCCACCCTTTCTTTCCCTGCCTTGATTTCTTTCATGTGCTCCCAACCCAGAGAACTTCCTTTGCCAAGTTTTAAATGTCCAATAAAGGCAGCAGCTGACTTTAAACCCTGCTTTGATTCTGTTGGGCAACAGCTCAGCCTGGGTTAATTTCCCTGGCAGAGTATTCCAGCAGACTTTCATGATGCTGCCCCTTGGAGTGCATCCTAAATTATGTCACTGAATAGACAACAGGTTCTAAACGCAAGCTACTCTCTCCATCACTTCTGCTGAGTGAAGGGGCATCTGACCTGGGCTGTGCCTCGGCCCTCAGACAGCTGATAGGTGGTCAAGAATACCTAGAAGAGCACCATGGGAAGACAGTCTTAGCTCCTCTTACAATCCTCTGGATAGAGAAGCAGGAGTACAGCCCACAAAACCCAAGACAGCCTGCAACAGTTTGGGAGGCTGTCTCAACACTAGCGACTCCTTCTGATGCAAATTCTCTATTTGTGATATTCAGTGTGTTCCACTCATTTATATTTATGTATGCACTGGGGTTTTCCAGAGAAGCCAGAAGTCAATTCCAATTAAATATTCATGTCTAACCCAGGCATACTGAAGTTCTACCAGCTAAAGACAGGTGCCGTACAGACTGGCAAAGAGGAAGAAGAGCCATTGCTAATCCGTATTGGACACTGGTCATATGCACGAAACTGTGCTGAGTGCTTTGCAGACAATCTTACTCTTGTTCCTCCCCATCTCCCTTCCACATGGGTGTTGCTACTTTTCTTAGATATGATAATAGAAAGCCAAGATTTGGAGTCAGTGTAAAAACTTCAGAATCTTGGAGCGCTCATGGGGCTTCTGCATCACACCCTATGGGCCTGTGCATCCCCACCACCACCACCAAGACACATGGAGTCAATGCCAAAGCTGATGACCCACAGCATTGTGCGGCCCCACAAAATGTATGCATGAGCTTTAGGTAGAGCTTTAGGTAATTGGGAAGAGAAAGAGAAGGAAGAGGAGGAAAGGAAAATGGAAACATGCAAATTCCCAAGAAGGAGACCATGTGGTAGAATCAGCAACCTCCTAAATGATCTACCTTCAGGAGGCTCACTCATTTCTCAAGAGCAACAGCTTCTGATAGGCAATGTTCCTGATGTTTTCCAACTTCAAAATTTGGTAGCTGACTTGAGGAGTGAGTTAAGTCACATACATGTCTGCTACTTAAAGATAGAAGAACCTTGTTGCCACCAAAGCATTGGGCAGACTGCCTATACCACAGGATCAGCCCCACGGGATCTGCCATTGCCACCGCGAGAAGACTTGCTCGAAGCCTGAGAATCCTTCACCACATCTCTCAAAACAAAGCTGCAGATGAGGGCAGTCTAGGAGGTGCCTCACAGGGAGACAGTCTCGCTTACCCTTGAGTGTGGTCCCTGACCTTCATGTCTGGGGAGTGGCTTCTAATGCTTTCTGCAGCCTCCCTTCTTCCAGCCACTCCACTGCCCTTCCTTCAAGCACGGGAAGTCGACTCCTTCAGGGATGGAGTAAACATTGCACTTGAGGTCAAGGCACTTGGACCTCTGCTGTGCGTAGTTCAAGTTCCAGCCAAAGGCCAGAATCAATACCACAAATCACTGCCAACCGGACAAGAAGCCTCTTGTCTCTTTACCCCCTCTTGGAGATGCTCTTTCCAATGCTTAGCAATTTCATTAAGTAGGACTCATTAGTCAGTGTCTCCTTAAGAGGTCTGCACTCCTTAAAGCTACTTTTGGTGTCAGACAGACTTGATCTCTACCCTGTCACATCAGGAATGACATAGCACCTCGGGAGTGTCAGCATGTTTACTATGACGGCGCCTCACAACAAATGGCCCTTAATATTCAAATGCTTTCTGCAACAACAACAAAAAAAAGAGATCAAAAGCATTATGGGGTGGGGGCATCTATCTCTGCTGAATGCATCGCTACATGAATCTATAACAACACAGTGTCAAAGCTGTTCAGTAGACGTGTAGCCTGTCATAAAGTTATCTTTTGTGGAGAAGAAATGCTGCCATTCACAGACACATAAGTTGCTTCAAATGACGATGTGTATCGTCAGTTCCCACAACTAAATCAAATGGACCTAAGGCAGAAAGACTGACTGAAAGTTTAATTTCGATACTTTCCTTGTGTGTAAGAGAGTGGAGAGGGTTTTAAGCTGTTAAAGCTTCTGGGTATAAAGAGTAAACAGGGATTATTTGTCCTTTCCAATTTCTCAACACGACATTTGGGTTTGTTTTTAATATCAATGCTGAACAATGTACACACTTAGATAATGTAACAACCCAGGAAGCAATTTCTGATCTCAAGTTTATGATTTAAAATAAATGAATGATTTCATCAGACTCATTTGGATGTCCCAGCTTTTACAGTCTGTACAGAGATATTCCTTGAAGCATGGTGGGTCATGCTGGAAAACTGGAACGAACCAACCTATCCATCAACTGAGGATCAAGTAGACGAGCCACAGCAGACTCATGCTATATAAACAAGGCTGCTCACAGTACAGCCTCGTAAGGTGTCCCCTGTGAATGGGACACTGCAGTGGTCACTGTAGTGGCATTTTTAAAAGAATGAACTAGGTTGAGAAAATAGAGGGAGAGTTCTAAGACATACTTCTCAGACACTTTTCAGAATAGTACAGTTCTATGCTATTATTTTAATTAATTCATACTTGAAAATAATAATGAGTATATAAACACTTGTGCCTATATATATACATACTTACAAAAATCTCTGGAAATATTTAAAATGTTGCCATGCTATTATTTGTCGGGAAGAACCAGGAGTGGGTAGTTATTAAAATACTTTTTACCAATTAGGTAATGTTATAAGTTTTAAAGAGAAAAGTGAACAAAAATTTAGAAGAAAATTTTAAAGAATCTAAGCAAAAATTGTGGAGCAGCCTAAATTCACATTTGTGATTATTTTCCAAACAGAGTTAGTAAGCACGGGATCATGGGAGCCATACATTACTTTAATATCTATTTACATCTTTTGTTTCCTAGGCCAGGGCATCCCAGAAAGCAGGGACAGTTTCTACAGCATTTCTTCACCTCTTGCAGATAAGAGCATAGAAAACTGAGGGTTGATCTCACCAGTTCCCCAGTTACTTCGTGTAATAAACCTGCAGAAGTGTCTGCTGGGTGCCTGGAGAAGGACTCAGGAAATACAACCAAGAGGGTTTACATTCTATGAGTGAAAGAATACCTCGGCGGTGGGAGAACCTTCCAGATGGCACAAAAACCCATGCCAGATACACAATCTATTTATCAGTTGTCTGACTTAGAAATTCCACTTCTCACCAGTCATTCCCAGAGCTTGCACAGCTTTGCTGTTTCATGTGCATCTTGGTCCATTCTTTTCTTCTTAGCATGGATATTCTTGACATCCATAGCTGGGAGCCAGAAAAGGGTCTATTTGATTCTCTCCTGGGTCGATTCTCTCTCTGCAAACAAGATTGCTTAAAATGTCTGTTCTTCAGTGCCATCTGACATGCTGTGAAACTTACACTCATCATGCTGATAACCTCACCTAAGGATATTCCTCTTTACTTTTACCAAATACCTTCTACATGTTTATGTAGCCACAAATAGATGTCTTCATTTGCTTCTAATAGAAGAATTAGGGAGATGTTCCAGGAACTATTTATTTAATAGATACATGAATCAAGGTTCAGGGATGCTAAGCATCCTTACAAAGATGTAACAGCTAAGAACTGCTAGTTGCAGAACTAGAACCTGGATCTTTTGAGTTCAAAGCTGTGACTCATCCATTACGCTCTACTTACATCCTTAATTCAAGAATCCTATGGCAAAAATTCATTGTGTTATATTATAAAAGTACATTTATTGGAAAGCTGAGTCAGGTACAATTCTAAATAATAAATAAGACTTACAAAGTTATAAATGTCCGTGCTTCCTCTAAGTTGGATCTACATTGGAGTTGTGTGTGCTGGGGTAGGATCCATGGCTTCTTGACACTCACCATTGAGATTTCAGTTCCTGAAGGCAGTCAGGGCAACAGCGAAGACAGTTTCTTACAGCTTCCCCTGCACTCCTGTGCCCTCTATTTGATCGTCTGCCAGGGTGGTGAACAGTGCCAAGTCAAACAGTGTGCTGCATCTCCATGAGACTCCTCTGGGAGCTAAGGAATTCTATACTTGGAAAACAGGGCAGTGGGGCCTGGCGGGGGTGGGGGGTGGGGGGTGGGTGGAGAGGCTGGGGGTGGGGTGGGTAAGAGGATGGGGGGTATAAGGATAGAAACAGCAGGACTGTGGTCTTCTTTGAAGAGTGTGGATGCAGACAGTGTTAATCTTGTTCTCTTGGTGTTAAACTGGTTGCTGAGCATGCTTCACTGGGCTGTGCTTTCTGGCCCGTTATCTGCATTAGCATCAATTAGCATGGACATCCTAAAACTAGAAAGGCTGGAAAGACCATCAGGCTTTGTGCTTTCTTCAGGAAAATTACAACAAGTAAATAAATAATCTTTGAATGGGGGGAGGTACTGTGTGTACTGAGGCAAGCACAAGGACAATATCAGGTCCTGACTTTGGACCTTGTCTGAGGCAGTGCTTCTTGATTGCCAGCTTAGCTGGCCTGGGTGTCCCAGCTTCCAGGAATTCCCCTGTGCCCACCACCCATCCTTAGGAGCACTGGGGTCACAGATGCGCACCACTGTCCACCTCCACCACAGTATCACCAGGGTTCTGAGGAGTCCCAACTCACGTCCTCATGCTTGTGTGGCAGATGCTTACTGAGCCATCTCCCTTCTCTGTCCCTTAAGGAGAATACTGTGGGTGTTCTCATGGAAACCAATGCCAGTTCCTCCAGCAATACCGTTTATCTAAGAAAAGGAAAATGTAAAGGCTTCTCATTACATTCATCTCTAAGGGTCTCCTTTCCCTGGCTTCAGTGCTAGGCAGATGGTATTAATGTATTAAATGTGCTGTTATGTTTTTTAAAAGCATTGAATGATCAGTTAAAGAAATTGCATTTGATTTTTTTGACATGTATTTGAATTTTCTCTTCTAGTATGAGAAACTTTTTCTTCTTTTTTTTTCACAGACCAAGACTTGACCTTTATTATTTTAAAAAGCTGAGGTTTGTTTTTTTTTTTTTTTGCTTTCTGACTCTGTGCTTGTGCCTTCAACACCTTCACAACAATTTTCTGCTCCTCAATATGGAAAGCCCTCTTGATCCTGTCACAGACACACTTGGCACACATGGACTCACCATAGGCCCTGCTGACATGCTTCTTTGTCCTAGACAATCTCATAAGGACTCACAGCACAAACCCTCAAACCTCCCAGGACACACACCGCATGCACATTTAGGTGCTTTCCCAACCTTCTTGGTAGAGAGGTAAACAATCTTGTTGCCAGAGGTTCGAAACAGCCTAGTTTTGTTAGAGGCTTTATTGTAGGGAAGCCAATGATGGTATATCAAACACTGGACCATTCTGAGTGCTTCTAAGCACTGTCCCTGGAAGAGGAAAAAAAAAAGTCAGGATGCTTCTTTTTCTCACTCTTTAAGCTAGAAAATTTCTTCTTGGCCTCGTTCTGTAAACTAAACCGGTAGTCTAAATCTTCTTGTTCTGAAGAAAATTGGTGAAGACCTGTGCAATACTGATGACACTAAGAAGTGTGAGGCTACTTCTCGATACAGACACACTTTCATCCAGTTAAACAGTGGCCCCAAACTGACATAGTTATAGATTTTGCTATTGGCACTTTGTTTCTTCCTTACAGAAACATATTTTATATTAGTGTTCTTTAGTGAGAGTTTTCCATTTAAAAAGTATTACTCTGTACCAAAAATATCAAAAGACTATTTCTAGATGTCTGAGATCTTGTTTCATAATCAGATTAGGATGACTGGTACTTAACCTTACATTATTTAACAAGACAGGCTAGGTGCTCACCAAGCCCCTCCCTCTGCTTAAGGAGCCTGCAGTTCTGCCTCCCTCCTGCTGAGGCCACATGATGTCACTGGCAGGACAAGAGCAGGGATACTCTGTCATTTCCACTCTCAAAGTGGCGGGCACCTCCTCCGTGCCATGGTCCCCAGCTGCAAGTGGGACTGTGATGTGCAGGGACAGGGCTTCTGCCAGCTTTGGTCACTGGATGACACCACAGAACAAAAGCACCTAACCCCACACTAGGCCATGTAAGCTGTTCCCCCATGTCAGCCCACCAAGTGCTGGGATAAAGGGTATGCGAGGACCACATGGAGTTTGAGAGATAAATTTGCATTGTATTTAACTCAATTGTTGTAATAGTTAATTACCCAGATTAATAGCATCCATTTATGATCAGCATCTGGATGTGTCTCCCTTTAATTTAGTGTTACAGATGTTTGATATCCAACTTTAAGAAAAGTTGAAAAAAAAACAACAACAAAACTTCCAAACGCCCTGAAGTCTTTTGAGCCAAGAAAACAAAAAGAAATTATAAATATTGATGATAAGTAAATATTAATTATTTACAAATAAACAGTATAAGCAACATGATTCAAATTCCCTACTAACAGTGAAAGGACACGAATTTATCTCTATCAGGTCATTTCAAAAAACCTGTCATAACCTATTGTGATGGTTAATCTTGGTTGTCAACCTAACTACATTTGCAATCAATTAAACCCAAGCAGCTGGGCAGGCCTTTTCAGGATTTTCTTGATTGGATCATTTGAGGTGAGAAGACCCACCCTAAATCTGGGCCATGGCTGGTATCAGCCCACATCAAAGGACATGGAAGAAGGAAACTCTTGCTTTTTACCTGCTTGACCTCCCCCTCACTGGCGAGTTCATCTACTCTGCTACTGAGGCATTCCTTCACTAGTGTTAGAACTTACTGTGGGATTCCAACATAGACTGAAGACCAGCAGCTCTCTAGGAATTCCCTGGACTCCAGCACCAGATTGGGATTGAGACATCCAGCCTTGGGGCCCAACAACTGTGCCTTTCCACCATGAGACAGACATTGTTGGACTAACCAGATGACTGTGTATAAGTCACTCTAATAAACCCTCTTAATATATATGTATTTTTCATTCCATCATTTCTGTTCCTCTAGGGAACTCTGACTAACACACCTGTGGTGGTAAGTATGTGGCAAAATAAGGACTTTGCCATTCACTGACTAGAGAAGTGCACTTGTGATATTTGGGGATATTCTTAACAATGTTTATCAAGGTCATTAAAAATACTCAGCTCTTTACACTCAACATTCTATCTGTATGGATTCCCATTACTAGAAGCATGTTTTTCTTTTAAATTTGGTTTTATTCTATTCTAGTTTTTGCATTGCTAAGATCAAACCCAAGACCGCTATCTGCTAGGCAAGTACTCTACTACTGAGCTACATCTCAGCCACACCAGTGTTGACTATTTCAGAAGAGAACAAACCTCGACCTGGAGGATTTGGCCTACCTGCCAGCTGTTTCTGTAACTTTTTTACTGAAAGGGAGTTATATTTACACACTGCCTGTGGTTATGTCTGTCATAGGAAAAATTAATAGTTGTAACAGAAATCCTCAGGACCACAACAGACAAAATGATTTGCATTTGGTTCTTTGAAAACAAACCTTTCTTTTTCATGAACATAGCGATTGTATATATTTGCAGGGCACAAGCTGACATTTCAATACATGCCTACAGTGAGGTTACTTCTCCTGTCTTTGCATCTACTGACTGTCTCTCACGCTGTAGCTATCCTAGTCAATGATAACACTAGTCTTCTCTCTCCTTCTTGGAGATAAAGTTTTAAATGTATGCTTTACTACATTGAATTGTCTAGAGTGTGAGCATCATGCTGTGATTCTCATGTGTAAATCAGAGGGCATCTTGTAGTAGTCAGGTCTCTCCTTCCACCATGTGCTCTCAGGAATCGAACTCAAGACTTCTGTTTGGTGATAAGCATGTTTAGGCACTGAGCCTTCTCACCAGCACATGGTGACCTTTAAAACTTTCACATATGAGTGAGAACATGAAGTTTGTGTGTGTGTTTCCATTGGCTCTCCATTACAAAACAAACAACAACTTTCTGCCAACTTCTTTTTATATCAACCCCTAACATACAATAATAAAAATATTAAATTATATTCTTATAATCAATTATCATAGAGGTATTAAAATACTTTCCACAAACTATTTAGAGATACTGGAATATGTTGCTTATATAATGCTAAGTGTGAAAAAGCAGAATTCAAAATGATTTATATAATTCCTATTTGATTTAAAAATACTCACTCATATATACACAAATAGATGAGAGAAGCCAGACACCAAATGTTAGTGGTGATTATTTGTAGGGGAGAAATTGCTATTGGTGTTTTTGTTCTCCATACTTGGATATGTTTTTAAATCTTCTAAGTGGTGTTTTCATCATTAGACAAATATTAATTTTATTTTAATGCCAAAGTAATGAATTAAGTGGTGTAATTACTATGTCACAGAATTCTTTCTCACATTCCCACTTAGCTCATAGCAGAGAGTGAGAGTACACTTAGGGAGGCCGCGAACATGACTGCAATCCAAGCGACAGACAATCACCAGCACTTCCACATGTTTGGCCTTAGAGCTGAGGCCCAGCAACATAAGATTAAACTGACAATGTGTTCATCATTTTCTACTGTTCTTATAGGAGAGACAGGCTTCAGGAATCTGAGAATTCACTCCTCTTTCCTAGACAGGAAGTTCCACGCATCAACTGTCTCTTTAGTGGTGTTGTTGGAGTTCACATAATCACCTCCGGACAGACATTTTCATGCCAGCCACCCATTCCCAGGGGACATTTCTGCTGCCCTGGACGTTTTTCAGAGAATCCAGATGTCTTTTAGAGTAAGCTTGTCTCCTCCTTGGATTCCTGTATCTATAACCCTGTAAGTCTTCCTGCTTAGCTGTGTTACATTTGCAAAGATGTCTTTTTGATTCATCTGCCCCTGGATCACCTGTAAGTACCTGTCAATGGTAAAATTTTATTACTCTGGATATGTGTCTCCAATTCAACAAGCAGGTTATGTAACCTCCATGTAATTGCTGAGGAGGGAGAATGTGTGTTCAATGTCATGGATGCAGAGAGAAGGAGGCTGCTTGCACGTGACCTCCTTGCAGCCGCCTAAACAGAAGGAAGCAATTAAGAATCTCAGGTGTGGAGCCAAAAATGCAAACCCCTAGAAATGGAGCTTATGGGGGCGAGATTAAGGATGGGAACCAGTGCATTAAAGCGAGATATCAGGCAAGGAGAGAACATAAATATACAGAATAACGATCTCTAAAGAGATGTGTTTGCTATCTGCATTTTACAAGTGAGAGAGCAGAGGTGGAGCAAAGATAAGTTGATTTCATGCAAACTCACATTGCTTAACAGCTGGACCAGGAAATAAACTCAGCTCTTTGGCGCACCAATGACCACAGTCCACACCACAGTTGCCCCACATGTGACAATCGTAATGAAATCACTGCTCAAGAGGAGATCCATATCCTCACTCTCAAACACATGTGTTAGGACTAATTAGTCACAGGCATCACCTTTTCGGAGCAGCTTTTTTCTCAAAGCAACCATGTCAGCAATGAATGGATGCTACAGTGCCTTTCACACCATAAGATATTAAAGGAAATAAAGAATGCATTAAAAACCTGATGCCTCATTTTGATAATAGCCATAGGTATATTCCATAGCATTCTTAGAATATTTTATATAATAAATTAAAATCGGAAATTAGGAGAATAGTAGCATAAATCACAGCATAGCTGGGGTTTCTTTACCTGTGAACTGCAAACAGTATTTATAATGTCACTAGGATGTTGTAAGCCTATATGAAACAGTCTATGCAAACCACCAAGGTAAATCATTTCTGTTCCATTAAAAATTTTTCTTAGTAGCTTTAAAAGCTAAAAGTGAGCTACAGAGATGGCTCAGTGGTTAAGGGCACCTGCTGTCCTTGCGGAGGACCCTGGTTTGGTTCCCAGCACCCCTCACTACCACTATCGGACCCCTCACTACCACCTGCAACTCTAGTTCGTGGAGATCCAGGTCCTCCTTTTGTCTTCCACAGACCACCACATGCACATACACCACATACATACACATAAATGAATAATAAAATACATATTAAAAGCACAAGCTAGCCAAGCGGTGGTGGCGCACGCCTTTAATCCCAGCACTCGGGAGGCAGAGCCAGGTGGATCTTTGTGAGTTCGAGGCCAGCCTGTTCTACCGAGTGAGATCCAGGAAAGGCACAAAGCTACACAGAGAAACCCTGTCTCAGAAAAAAAAAAAAAAAAGCACAAGCTAGAAACTGGCACTGTATGTGCAGAGCCCATTCCCCAGCACTGTAAACATGCAAACAAAATCTCAAAATGAAAGCATGGACTTCTTGTGTACATTTTTCATGCTTTCTCCATTTTCCACAGATTTTGGGGGGCACTACTGCTTTACTTCTGTCTTCTTACCTCTGAAGGAAGAGCATGGTATGAGAAAACCCAAAATAAACGAAGATCTCTACTGAGTAGTGCAACTGAACCTCCTTGACAAGCTTCCATGCCAGCTACCACTTGGCAACAGTTTAGAAAACTGGAACATAGCTATTGGTCTGAAGGCCTGCCAACTCTTGGAATGCATGGACTGAACTCCTAGCCTTCAAGGCGATGGTATTAGGTGAGGACTTGGAAAGCTGGTTAGATCATGAGAATTGTCCCCTCAGGCATGCTCCTTTATAACAGTGTTCTTATGAAAAAGGCCAAGAGGGACTCCCTGGTGATCTGCCACACAGGACAGAGAAGATGGGGTCTTTTCAGAAATTCAGTTTACCTGTACTTTACTTCACATTGGACTTCTTGATCCCTATAGCCATGAGAAATGAAGACCTGTTCTGTGACAGCTACCAAGCATTCTGGAGCTTGGTTAGAGCAACCCAGAACATCTTTCAGAGGGTGGCCTGCACTTCCTGGGAACTAGTCAAAAACAGAAAACCTCAGGCAACATTCTGGTCTCATTGAGCTGGAATCTGGAAGGAATCAAAAGTCCAGTTTATTCACCAGCTGCACTTTCAAGTTTAGAGAACTCTCCACGATGCCCGTCAGGAAAGGAGGGTCTACTGGGATAACAAGCTAGTGAACCTGTTTAGTTATGCTGCTGTTCTCATGGCCAGTGGGCGGGAAGAGTGTGGCATGATTCCTGACCCAGTCATTCTCTTGACACTGGTTCATGAGTACCTGCTATATACCAGTTAGCAGCACTCTGAGTTCTGAGAAAGGAAACTTCAAGAACGATTTGGTCATGCTCTTATAGTTCATAGCCTCACTTGTGTTAGCCATCTTGACCTCCCCGATGGCCTCAGTCTAAGGTCACCCTCTATTTCCTCCCAGTAAATTGATGACGCGAAGGGCACAAAACATTCCTAGAAGGCTTGAGTTGGGATAGGAACAGTGCTGAATGTTTCAAACTCTATAGTGGGTATCTCTGTAGGGGGGACTCCAACCTTTATTTGTTTGCTTGTTTGTTTGTTTGGGTTTTGTTTTGTAACAATGTAGCATCTCCCCTTGGGTGATGATGAAGAAAACCACCTTTCTGTACCCTTTAGGGTAAAGTGGCTCAGCCCATGACCTTCAGGGTCAGGTCAATCTGAATGTTCTTCCTCTTGACCCCCGTTTGGAACCTATGACCCAGTATCTGGAAACGAGATTCAGCCCAAGGACTTTTGCTAGAACTATGGAATTCTAGATAAAGAGCTGCTCCTCTGAGAGTGTGTGTGACGTATGTGCGGTGTTCAGTGCATGAGAGTGCAGATACAAGTATACCACAGTGCATGTAGAAGTCAGGTCTTAGTCCTTGACTCTTCACTGCTTGTATGTCAGGCTACGTGGTCTGAGGTTTCCAGGCTTTTCCCCGTCTCAGTCTCCCAGCCTGCTATAGGAGTGTTAGGATTGCAGACACCTGGATATACATGGTGTTGGGGGTTTTGAACTCAGGTCCTCACACTTGCATTACAGTCGATTTACCTATTGAACCATCTCTCCGGCTGCCTAGACTTGCTAGATTTGCTAGACTAGTAGGATTTACATTTGAAGCTAGGTGCTGCTTGTCATCTTTGCAAACACATGAAGAGAGTCTCCTTGCAAATAAAGCCAACCCAAAGAAAAGCAGAGCCATGAGCTGGAGAAGTGGCCGATTTAAACACATGCATTAAACATTTCTGCCCAACAGCGCACAAAGGCAGCTTTGTACTCAGTTCTCTGGGGTATGAATTGATAAATTCCCCCTTTGATTTCAGTTGGTTTGATTTGGATTTTTCATGCCCTGCCACTGTAGACATTCTGGCAGTACACATAAATATTTTCAGTGAAGTCCCCAAGCACATCCTGGATCAGATGTCCTTGGTGTACCCATTTTCCTGAGAAAACGACTAGAGACTTTGAAAAGTGAACTCAAATCATTTGCTCAATAACATATAGCCAGCAAATGGTAGTCTCAAGATGAAATCTCACAATATCTCATTACCAAGATTTACATTTCATAAGGCTATTTTAAATAATATTTACTGTCTGGAATTACTAAACTCCACATTTGAAAAAGATTGAAAGGAAATGAGTATTCTAGAAACTCACTCTAATGATCTTTTTACTATGAAAGCATAGCCTGGAGAACCACACGAATAACTGGTCCATTGATAAATTCCCATAGCTGGACGACTTTGAATGCAGTTCATTACAGAACCCATCTTAATTCAGCCCATGCTATAATAGGTTGCAGGTTTATGGTTACAGCAATAGGTAGTTTACCAAGGTCAAAGCCAGCAAAGGGTGAATTTGGGGAATAAAATCCTTTTCCGTTTCAGAGTTCTCCTCCATTGTTTTTCTGTTTCCCAACAGTGATATCCATCTAGAGCACCTTTTCGCTAGAATCAATTAGAAGTTCTTTATTCACAGAATCACAGTATCTTTCACATGAATTTTTTTTATTTATTTATGATGGGAAGCAACCTTTGGACCTTAAGTCATCTAGTTTAAAGCCACAGGAATGACCTATTATGGTGATATTTTATTTGTGCTGAAATGTGATTTTATTTGTATGCTAATAAATAAAGTTGCCTGGGGGTCAGAGCTAAAAGCGAGCCATTTAGCAGAAGTCTGGCGGTGGTGGCACATGCACTTAATCTGATCACATGGCAGGCAGAGTCTCTGTGTGTTCAAGGACACAGTCAAGTGGTGATCCGAACCTTTAATCCCAAACCAACCATAAAGAACTGGAGGTCTGTATAGACAGGCAGTGGCGAGGAAATCACGTGGTTGGGTTTAGAGCCAATGAGAAGGTAGAACAGAAAGGCAATAAAGAGGACAAGTCACACAGGAGAAGGTCTCTCTCTCAGGGGAAGCATGGCAGCAACTGGTAAGCTAAAGGCTATTCACTCTGATCTCTTGGGCTTTTAACTTGGTATTTGGCTTTGTGTTTCTTATTTAATAAGACGGTTTAGAATTTCGTCTACAATCTATTGATGCTAGAAATCTGTGATGAAAGAAGGCAAAGTCTACCCTAGGGTTTTATAGTCACTGCACGAACCCCAACTACACATAAGTCAAATCCACTGAGAGGAGGGAGAGAGGGGGCTGGAGTAGAGCAGAGCACCCACAGAAACGTGGGTAGTAGGAGTGCTTTGTCCTTCCTTCAGCTGGTAAGACTTCACTTTACTGAATGGCACACCTCTGCACAGTTCTCTATCCATTTGGCCTTTCCATTGAGGCAGTTGACTCTTCTCATTCCCCTGCCTGAGCTCTCTGTTATTCCAGGAACAACAGCATTCTAATGTGTTACTCCTTTTGTCTCTGTCACAAAATACTTGAGATAAGCAATTTAAAATGGGGAGGAACTTACTTCAGCTCATGGATTGCCAACTTGACAAGATCCAGAATTATCAAAGAGACAAGTCAACAAGTCTATGAGGGATTTTCTTTTTCTTTTTTTTTTTTATTTTCATTTTCCTTTATTAAGAAATGTTCTACTCTCTCCACATACCAGTCACAGATCCCCTCTCCTCCCTCCTTCCACTCCCAGCCATCTTTCCCAAGCCACCATGCATCCCTACATCCCTCAAATCAAGGTCTCTGATGAGGAGTCAGCAGAGACCAGCACACTGAGCCTAGGTAGGTCCAAGTCCCTTCCCATGCACCAAGGCTGTGCAAGGCATCACACCACAGGCACTGGATCCTCAGAAGCCTGCCCATAGACTAGGGACAGATCCAGATCACCCTGCCTGGGTGGCCCCCAAACAGTTTGAGCCAAACAACCGTCTTCCATGTCCAGAGGGCTAGTCCAGTTCCATGGGGGTTCCAAAGCCACCAGACCACAGTTCATGGGCTTCCACTAGTGTGGCTGGTCATCTCTGCATGTCCTCCCATCATGATCTCAATGTCCCTCGCCTGCAGAATCTCTCCTCTCTCTCATCAATTACATTCCTGGAGCTCAGCCTGGTGCCTGGCCGTGGATCTCTGCATCGGCCTCCATCAGTCACTGGACAAAGGCTCTATGATGACAGTTAGGTTATTCGCTAGACCAGTCACCAGAATAGACAAGTCCAGGCACTCTCTGGACCACTGCCAGCAGACCAAGGTGGGGTCATCCTTGTGGATTCCTGAGAGCCTCCCCAGCATCCTGCCTCTTCCTATTTCCATGATGTCCTAAAAGGGATTTTCTAGATTAGTTTCACTGAAGTAGAAAGACCCACTCTAATTGCCAGGCTGAATGAGAAAGCTAAGTGAGCTGGGCAGCAACATTCCCCTCTCCACTTCTGGACTGTGGATACAATGCAACCAGCCACCACCTCAAGCCCCTGATGTCATACTTTCCCCGCCATGGTGCACAATGGCCTAGAACTTGTAAGCCAAAATAAAACCTTCCTTTCTTAAGTCGTTTTTGTCAGGCATTTTGTTTCACAATGTATGAAATACTAATGCAATATGAAGATAGCCTAAGTGTCCATTGAAAAATGAATAAAATGAATATATATGTGTGTATGTATGTATGTATGTATGTATGTATGTATGTATGTATGTGTGTGTGGAAGCAGTCCTATTCTTGCAACAACATAGAAGGTCCTTCCACATAAGCTATGGGAAAGAAGCCACATACACACTGACAAATATGTGATTTCATCTTATATGGAGAATCTTAAGCAAATCAATCACATAGAAATACAGTAAAAAAGGTGGTTTGCAAGGATGGAGAGATTCAAGGCTACAAAGCTGCAATTATATAGGATAAGTGTAGAAATACAATGTACACCAGGAGGACTGATGTCAATAGTATTGTGTTTGACACTGGAAATGTGCTAAGAGAGTAGAATTGGGGTGTTCTTATCACGGTACATTAAAAAGGAAAATATATGAGGTGATAGATAAGCTAGTTTGCTTGACTGTACTAATATTTCACATTGTATGTGGATGTCAAAACAGTGTTTTATAACACAGATAGTATATACAATTTTAAAATAAGCACCACAGCTATCATACTGTCTGGAGTCTTCAAATATCACACACTAGGTTTGCTGTATTCATGTCTTTATTAGTGATGTGACCTTGATCACTTTGCAGACTGTCTTTTAGAGAGACTATCCTTCTCTTCTGGTACCACAGGAGGCACTGGACCATCCTTTAGCTTCTGTTTATTTGTCTTGTGTCCCTGGCCTCAGTCTGAAAGTCTCTCAATGCTCCTACAAGCCATGGTTCCTTTCATCAGAGAATTGTGTTTAGAAACAAAGAATGAATGTTTCATGGGCATTGCTACGGAGAAGCCACTACCTCTAAGCCTGTAAGCAGACAAAACTAAGAGAGGCGTGATATAGCTAATCCATTGCACTGGGTAGTTGTCATCAACTGTATGCAAACTAGAATCAGCTTGGAAGAAGGAGCCTCAACGGAGAAAACATCTCCATTGGATTGGCCTGTGGGCCAGTCTGCAAAGCATTTTCTTGATTGCTGACTGACATAGGATGGCAGTGGCACCCCTGGGCAAGCAGTCGTGGATTGGGGAAACCATCAGGCTGAGCAAACCATGCATTGCGAGCTAGTAAGCAGAGTTCCTCCATGGATGTTTCAATCCCTGCCTCGGCTTTCCTATCGCCTCTAAGACGAAATAAACCCTTTCCTCCCCACGGTGCTCTTGGTCTTGGTGTTTGCTTATCACAGCAACAGGGAAGTAACTAGGATGCCCACATAGGTGTGCATCCCTATCATTCTACACCTCTCTATTACTTAGTTATCTAGCTATCTTTATAGTTTTACATAGGAAGTTTCAATACTATATATACATATCATATATAAGGTTTATTGTATATGACATATATATGTCTGTGGCATTATGTGGCCATTTTTTTCTGGATTGATACATTCTCTCTTGAGGAAAGAGAGAAGGCTCACAACACATACAAGGGAATTGCAAGATTCACAACCCCCTTTCTTGATTAGTATGATATAAGCACTAACCGAGTGAGGGTGGAGAGGCCGTTCTGCTGAACTCCCGGCAAGTTGCAGGAAACCCCAGTGAGGCAGCCTTTGTACATTGTCCCCATTCGAGGGTGGGTTTTCAAGGATGCTGCTATCTGAATCACCCCTGCTTCTTGGTCCACCAAGATCTATGGGGTCAAATGGTTTCTTTGTTGTCATCTGTGCCCTCTGTGGGTTGATTACACATTTGTTCCTTCTCTCCTGGAAAAATCTGGTCACGTAACATGTAGCCAGTAGTTTATGCTAATAACTCCTATTCCAAACCAACACTTCAGTATTTGCTTTAGTTTTTCTGCCTCCATTATTTATAAATTCTTACTCTTATAGTAGGGACCCTAATTCTTATTATCTACAGCATATTTACCTATCCGTTCAATTTTAGTGTGTTCCTTAGTGCCAGGCCTTTTCGAAAAAAAATGCTTGCTGACAGTTTTAAAGAATTTATGCATAAATAACTCATTTTATCTTTAGCCTTACAACACACTGATTTCCACAGTCAGTTCGTTCTTGTCTTCATCTTTTCATTCAGAGTGGATATGTTGTTCATTTAACACAGTTATTACCCATGTTAGTGTGTCTGATCCATCTTGTATTCTGGGTACTTTCTAGTTGTCTTTGACAGATCATTATTATTTTGGCTATTAGTGAACGAAACATCACCGTGGTTCAAAGATCTAGTGTTCTCATGTCAATACAGAAACGGCATCTGTGCCTCAGTCCTGCCTGCCTCTTCTGATCCTCACTTCATTTCGATCCTTTCTTCCATCCCAATTAGGCATCCAATTTCTGTAATTTCTGCTATCTTCTTCTTGAATCTCTTCTGCATGCATGCGCCCCTGCGCGCGCGCGCACACACACACACACACACACACACATACACACCCTCTAAAATTCTTCTTTCTTATTTTAAGGGTAGCTTATTATAAACACTCATTTGTATTTTGCTTTTTAGCGAAGCACTGTGTATTGGAAATTAGCAGTGTATTAGCAAAGTAGAAGAGAAATGTTGTATTTTCTCAATCAACTAAATTCTTTTTTTTTCTCCTACAACTTTAATGCTTGATAGCTTTGAATTAGAGAAAAATAAATTTCAGGGTAATATGTTCAAGCAAAGCACACTGTTCAGTCATAAACTTTTTCTGGCAGAAAAGCAAGTATTTCAGACCAGACCACAGACTCATAGACTCTGGGCAGCATTTGCCATTGTTAAGCTCAGATTTCCTTGAAGGCCAGCAGACCTGACGTCTGCCATGAAGTCAAGCAAATTGTCTTTCCATTTCCACAGTTGGAAACTATGCATGGTGAGAGGGGAAAAAAAGCTAGAAATGACCGGCTGTGTTTGGTTTGGACCAGTCATGCAAAAGTAAGGGTGCCCTGCATGAGTTCTGCTTGAAGGAAGTCTGAATGCCTGGCTCTGGAGTCTGCCTCAGAAGCCTACCTATTTCACTTTGACTACAGTTCAGATATATAAACCAAACAGCTCTGTGTTGGCCTCTCTTGAGTCAGATCAATCTCCACCTAATCAAGTGTATGAGTTTGCAAAGAACAAGGGAGCGATTGAGCATCGAAACCCAGCTGTTAATTTTGGCCTTTGGGAACACCAACAAATGGGCTTCAAAGTGTTTGCTTAGTCATGTTTCATTGGTACTTTTTGTGGCCAGTAGGAATTCAAGCAAAGGGAATGATCTTTTCTATTGTCAATATGAAGAATTTGTACCTACCAATGCCAACTTTTAAACTTAGGATTTTTCAAATTGCTTTTATGAAAAGAAAATAATTGCCCAGAGGAATCATGCCAGTGAACACTGACAAAGATTGATTTGTTGGAATATTTAGAAAGCCAATTCTGTGTCGGGTCATCCATTTAAAAGACCCTTTTGTGTTCCTTAATGCAATGTTTCAAAACTTAATGGTTTATCTACATTCAGAAAGATTAACAACTTGAAAAGCACATCTTGAGGAAAGGCAAAAGTATTTTAAACATTACAGAATTTCAACCAGAACTAGAAATACTACATTCTCATGTGCTTCCATCAGGAACAGAGGAAGTCCTCCAGATAGAAAAAAATGTTATATAAAATACCCATAGTGTTGAGGTTAAAAGTGTTGGATAGCAGACAAGCAAATTACTGACATATCACCCACTCTCCATTTTCCCTTTGCATGTAAATGTCTTGACATTGTCAAGTTTTATTGTCAACCTGTTTTAAGACATCTATATGACCCTGAAACATTGTGTGTGTGTGTATGTGTGCTTGCATGCACAGAAACATTTAAAAATAATCACAAGCCTCTACCCCCAAAGGCTTTGATTAAGTCTTATAGTGATATTTTATTTGTATTGAAATGTGATTTTATTTGTATGTCAATAAAGTTGCCTTGAGGTCAGAGCAAGCCAGAGCAGAAGCCAAGCAGTAGTGGGGCATGCCTTTAATCCCAGCACTTGGGAGGCAGAGCTAGGTGGATCTCTGTGTGTTCAAGGACACAGCCAGCATGGTAGACACACGCCTTTAATCTCAATACCAACCATAGACGACCTGGAGGTCTGTACAAACAGGCAGTGACAAGGAGGTCATGTGGCTGGGTTTACAACCAATGAGAAAACAGAACAGAAAGTCTTTAAATAGACAGGACGCGGAGAGGAAGAACAGCAGAAGCAGTGAAGGGTAAGGTTTTCCGCTCTTGCTCTGACCTTGTGGTTTTTAACTCTGCAATCCGTTCTGTGTTTCTTATTTAACAAGCCGGTTACATCTACAAAGTCTAATTCTGAAATCTGTTTTTACAACAAGGGCTACTCTTAAGGAACACTCTAGACAGGTAGACTACAAGGAGATACTAGAGTAATCCAACACACCCATTCTACAAACAAAATGGTTGAGGCCACAAGATTGCTTTCCCTCATTTGAAAATTATTAACAGAAATGCATCCTTTTTGTAGTAGGCATTGGTACTAGAGTAGCAGATAAGACAGTGTGAATTTTATCTTTTATACTCTAACAGGAAGACTGGGTCAGTGGCAGAAACAGAGTATGAGAATTTGGTTATTTCCTGAATCAGTTCAGTTTTGACTCGCTTTTACTTATTATTACAATCAGTAATGTTAATGAACAAGATACAATGACACCAGTAAAGTGTTTAGAGACTAGTGGCTAAAGGGTGCAGAATGCAAACTGCCCTTGCAGAGAACCCAAGTTTGTTTCCTTGTACCCGTGGTAGTTGGTCCACAAACTCCTGTCACTCCAGCTCTAGGTGATCTGATGCCCTCTTCTGGCCTCCACAGTCAGCACACTCACATGCACATACATACAGAGACACAATTACCACAATACATATGCACATAATAAAAAATAAAATAAAATCTTTTTTTTTAATATAGAGACAGGAGGAATACTGTTGAAGTAGATTTTACCAGGAAAGGGTCATGGCTGTTTGCCTTTAATTTTACAAATAGCTTAGATAATTTCATGAGTGAAATATATCAGTTTTAAATGCTAACACAAGGCTCATATTTAAGCTTTTTCTTGAGTTCTTACAAGATTTGTTACAATTTCAATAGTTATAGTTCCTTCCCTTCTTTCTCCTTTGAAAAGCTTGGGGATTACATTGAAATGTTGGTAACTAGAAAGCATTTGTATCTTATCAATTTCCTACTTCTAGAACCCACATTGGATCCAAACTAGCATAACACTTAAGTTCTATACAGCTTGACTCTACTCTTCTGAGTAAGGCAAGCTTGTGCAATCTAACATGTATTATTTTTTTCACTTGATGGGGAAAATGATACAATGCTGATGCTGCACAGAGTTCCAGCTTTTCCATTGAAAGTTGATGTGTTCACCATGGACTTTAAGAGCAAAGTAAACCTCAAGGTGAAGACCTGGAGATTATAAACCTCTAAGATATGCCAGGACAGGGTTCCTGAGAAAAAGCTGACAGTTGGAGATTAATTTAAATCCAAGGGTTAATAGGTGGTCTCACTGTTGCTGAGTCTGAAATTTGGACCACAGTAAACCTCTGCTATCAAGATCTCCATCACAATTCCTTTGTTAGCATGAAAGATTAACTGGGTCAGATTCCATTGCATAAATGAATAGAGAATCACAATGACATAGTTTTCAAGTGAATTCTTAAGAAAATGTTAAAGAATTTTATAGGAAATTATTAGTTTTAATATCTACCATTTCAGTTGTAGACTTCATTGGAGGTGCTCAGTGTGAATTTCCCAGGCATACTAATAACTGTATTAACATTTGATTTCATATTAACTTAATAGACGATACAATATATTAAAATAAATATTAGACTTCAAATTGCTTCTCTCGCTCCAATTAAATTTTCACTTATATTTGGATAGACTTTGGATGGAATTTCATACAATTTTTTAAGAGAAGCAAAAGCATGAGAAATTATTCCATTGGATGTTGTAAAGTTTGCATATTTATTCAGACCTTCTTAACCTTGCAAGGCTGCTAGAAGTGGTATGGAAATTGCTCATGAACAGGCTTTCTCATTAGATTTTGGCACCTCTACATCAGCCCCAGCCAGAGCCCTGAACAGCAAAGGCAAAGTTGGAACACATTTATCTAAATGTTTCCGAGTCTCCAATGAGACTACTTCTCAAAGCTAAAGGCAGGTCGTGGGGATCTTTTTTCCCCTGGTTTCTTCTTCAACAAAAGCTCTCATTATTCAAATTCATTATGGGGAAAAAAAATGCTATCTCTAAAACTATGCTTTATTTACAGAATGGCGGTAGGGGGAAAGAAAAATAAAACAAAACAAAAAAGTCTTTGGTTGAATTTCAGGTCCAGAAAACAATCTTGTTAAACACTTTGGCCATCCAAGTGCAATTTAAAGATCCCATGGCAATTTTCAAAAGGAATAAGGATTAGTCCCAAATCCTGGCCAATATCAATAAAACCGTTTCTAATTTCCACAGTCCCATTGAGCTACTGTCAAGAACCTAATGGCTTTCTCCATTAGCACACGTAGTTTGTCACTACAAGTGTTTAACTCATTACTTTGTAAAGCACTTTAAAGTACTTTAAAATACCCCAAGTATGGAAACTGCTCTTTCAAAACAATGCCATGCTGTTCTGCACCACATCAGAACAACCTACCTTGCCCACCTGAAATAACACTAATGATTCCTGAACTTGGGGCCTTATAAAAGCCTTTTCTTCCTCCACCAATTTCAAATAAAGTGCATGGCACCATATAGAGTGCTTACAACCCATATCTAATTAACATGAAATAGCTTGGATGTGGTTTTGAAAATGGCCATGACTGGTGTCAGTCACCTCCTTGACTATAGACATACTGAAATTGGGATTGAGTTTTAATTCATCTCTGCCAGAGCCAGTCACAATAGCTTTAAACACAGATGCTACACAGATATTTGACAAAGAATTGTCATCTATTGATCCTTTCCAATACCTTTTCTATCTACCTATCTATTATCTATCTATCTATCTATCTATCTATCTATCTATCTATCTACCTACCTACCTACCTACCTACCTACATACATACATACATACATACCTAGATATCTGTATTTCATATGACAATCCTGAATGGGGCATCACGGGTAAAGAGATAGATGGGAGATGAAAGTCAGTAAATACAAAGATATCCCCCAGAGCTCTTAAAATAATGTTGAGAAGTGTTAATACAATCAAAGCCATGGAGCCCTACATAGGTAGTTTCATGGCAATAGAAGGATCCCTGGATGATAGACACCTGAAATGTATCACTAATGAAGAGTACCTGATAGCAAGAACAAGCAAAGAAAAGGCATCCCACATAGAGAAACGAACCTTAACCAAAGCTGGCTGCACAGAGAATTCTAAGTACTTAGTACAATCAGAGTAATATTCTCTATGGAAGTGGGACCACTGCAAGGTCCTAGGGGATTGTTTAAAATTTTTATGGGGATTTTTCTTGTTATAATGACTGATAGGCACTACTGACCTAGAAATGATGAAGGGCCAGGGACACTAATGTTTTACAATCCTGCACAATGAAAAAGTTCCTCAAGTTCAAGTGTAGATGAATTTGGAACATCTCTCCATGCAGTGTCAATGAGAAGCTGTTTATAGCTGTCTTGGCGTAGAGCCAAATTCCTAATACGTATAAGGCAAAATGTTTTTGTACAGTTTCAATGCACACTGAATTTTCCAGGAATGCAATTATTGTGTGAATCAAGTTAAGAGTGTACCTTAAGCTATTTGGAACTTTGTCAAAAGCCACTCACCATTCTAGAAAATAACATCAATGATGTAATTCTGTCTCCTGCACCAATCCCTATCTGTAGCTGTGATAGTCAAGATGATTCGATTTTTAAGCCCAAACATCTCACAGCTCTATAAAGTCCCTTGTACCAGTGTGCTTTATATTACTTCACAGAGTTTTTTCCCTTTAATTATTCTTAGAACTTTTAAAAAAATCATTTTTATGTGCATTGGTATTTTGACTGTGTAAGGGTGTCCAGTCCCCTGGAACTGTAGTTACAGACAGTTATGAGCTGCCACATGAGTGCTGAGAATTGAACCTGGGTCCTCTGGAAGAACAGTCAGTGTTCTTAACTGCTGAGCCATGTCTCCAGCCCCTATTCTTAGGACTTTTAAAATTCAATAATAAGATGGATTATTTTATCTCTGAGTTGAGGTCCAGATAATAAAAGTTTATTACTCTGTGTATGCATGTCTGTAAAATGAGGGCTTTAAGTTGCTGAGAAGAGTGTGGGCAGGGTATTATAGTATCTCTTTCTACACAAGCCAGGCTGTAAGCATGAACCCCTCTTTTCTATGTCTCCAGTTCTAAGGGTCTGACTGTGATTTAATACTTTCTGGAAAAATAAATGAGCAAAATCAAATTAGGAGACCACTTATTTTCCCTGCATAAAACATTTTAATGTGACTTTTTACTTATATATCCCAGCAATATAATAGGTCTATCTAATCTCAGAACCCAAATAAATTCAAGAGTTGTTTTTATCTTAACTTCTTTAATTGGTTCTTCAATATAAATCAGAGATGGTAACAATAACATCAACAAAGTAGCCTTTATTAAGTATCCAGTCTATGCTAGGTAGTGTGGTAAGTATTTGCCATATTTAATTGTCTGGCCTCACAGTTAACCTACAAGGTTAAAAAAAAATAAGACACTTTTCTCATCATGTTGTTGATGAGCAAAGAGGAGTGAATACCAGTTCTGGTTCTTTACAAATTGAAGTGGCAGAGGAGAGATCCAAGATCTTGTGTGCCTGGGGTCCAGAACTCACAATCCTTCCATAACAACCAACTTTGCACATGTAAAATTGTTTTGCTCATCTTGTTTCTGTAGTTATTTCACATGTTGGGCAAGGAAGGTTTCAAAACGACAGACTTCAGGTACTTGACTGAAATCTGTTTCTATTTGGAGCTATGGAGAGAAACAGCTAAGAAAGACAACTTGACTAAAGATCACTTGGTTACTGTATTAGTTATGTTCTGTTGCTGTAACAAAACACCGTGACCATAAGAACTCATAGAAGAAGGAATTTACTTGGAGTTTATGGTTCCAGAGAGATGAGAGTTCATTGTGGCCAAGGAAATGTGGCAACAAGGGGCATGCATGGTAGCTGGAACAGGAACCTGAGGGCTGACATCCTTTACCATAAGCGTGAAGGAGATAGTAGTGGGAAGAGTTTACCTCTGGAAACTCCCCCCCACCCCCCACCCCCGTGACATTCTTCCTCCAGCAAGGCTGCACCTCCTAATCTACCCCAAACAGTACCACCAACTGAGACTAAGTACTTAAATATGGGATTCTAGGGGGAGGCATTCTCATTTAAACTACCTTAGCTACTATATGGCATCACGACAAAATAGCTAGACCAGGGGTCCCTTCAAGAGTTGTAAATCAGCATACCATCTAGGAGCATATTCATACTGAATTCATCCATAGAAATCAGTATTGCTGTAAGTCTGCATTAAGTAGATGTCATTGGTCTAGCTGACACCACACAGAATTGGCTGAAAGAGGGAGTGTGATAAGGATATGTTAAAGGGGAAATTGGATCCCAACAGTATCCTTGAGAAGAAATTTCTTTTCTCTTTTTGTTTCATTGTATTAAAAATAAAAGAAGGCATGGATAAAAGAACTCATAGACAGATGATCCAAGAATGCATATAAACCATAACACAGCCCTGCCAGAAAGGAGACAGGGAAGCTTCCTTCTGAAATCTTCATCACTCCCTCACCTATACCGCTTTTAAAGAGTTTGAGTCAAATCTAATAAAAAGAGTGATGTTATTAAAAATCCATAATTTTATCACTTTTAATATATATTTTTATGCATTTGTTTAATCAACATTTAGGTGGTTTCCACATTTTTGGCGGCTATAATTAATACTGCTGTGAACATGAGAAGGTAAGTATTAACCTGAACAGAATCCTTTAGTTGCTTTGAGTGGATTTGCCAGGCCACGAGGTAACCATGGATCTAACTTTAAAAACTTAAAAATTTACCTCTAAAGAGGTTTATTAAATTGGGGAGGGGCAATTGGATTTTTAAACTTTCTTTGTGTTTGTATGTTGTATACGATACTGTGTTATAAGGAGGCTTTCATGCAAGTATGTAGTCTACATCAAACATGTTCTAACTCTCCCTCTCACTATAAAAGTGAAATTTTAAGGATCTTAATAACACATGAGATTTTCCTCCTCTAATTCATCTAAACCTCTTTTCACTCTACCCCATAACAATCTCCTGAGCTCATTCGAGCTTTCTCTGGGCTCCTGGGGCAAACTCTTCAACCACACAGACCACAGGAGGGGACCTTCTCTGAGCCTGTGTCCTCCCTCCCCACAGAAGCAGGTGGTAACCAGAGCTTCCGGCTGGAATTTCTCCCAAGATTATGGCCACTGATGGAGGAGAGACAGCTGTAACGTTCTTCACTGGACAAAGCAAGAGAAAAGCTGAGTTTGATGATTTTATTTAATTTTTTTTTCTTTCAGAAAGAATTAAAAATTATCAGTGTATTTTGGAAGTGTTACTCTTAATTGTCAGCTTGATAGGATTTAGAGTCATTTTGGAAACAAAACTCAGGGCTTGTCTGTGGAAAGAGTTTCTCAATTAGGTTAACTGAGGTGGAAAAGCTCCCCCTGAATATGGCAGCACCATCCCACGTGCTGGGGTCCTAGACTGAATGCAATGGAAAACATGAGCCAAACACAGTTTTTAGCTTTCTCTTGGATCCCTGACTTAAACGTGGTGTGACCAGCGGCCTCTAGAACTTCCACACCATGATAGACCAGAACTGGGAACTGTGAGCCAAAACAAACCTTTGTCTCTTTCTGTCGCTAGAGTGTTTTGTCACAGCAAGGAGAAAGGTGACTAATGTGTATTTCCTTCTCAAGTTCAGAATATGATCCACAGGCCCCAGACTCATTACTGATGTCACTGTAAGAGTGGGAAAGTAGAATTAGGACCCCCTTGGCTGAACTTTTTCTACTTAAGAACCAGAGTCTCAGGACAGCATAAAAGCCTGGAAATCAAGATCAACTGTTTTCTTCTAGTACTGTCTCTAGGGTTACAGCTAGATCATATAATTACATATTATCTAGATATGAAGATAATACCCATCACCATATCTGTACCTCTTATTTTCCCATATTTTTCTCCTTGGTTGGTGGTAGGTTTTTTTAAAAAAGATTTTTATGGCTTTTCTTCTTTGTTCAAGATGGATTATCATCATCATCACCATCATTATCTTTTTCCCTACTTGAATTGTGAGGAACAAATTCTGCATTGTTCTTGCTCATCCACCTCTCAACACACACCCCTTTAAATACTCCAGAACAATCAATCCATGCTCAGAATGCCAAAATCCCACGATGGCCATTAGTCCTGCTGTTAAACCTGTCTCAGACCACCTCTGCCTGATGTTAGAAATCCATCTTCCTTTGGTATTTCATATTTATGAAGACTCTAGTTTTCACTTTATTTTTTGCATTAGATTTATTTCATACATTCCTTATCTTTTATAGACTACTTTGCTGGTTTTCTAGTTCTGTCTTTGCACTCTCTGGTTGAAGGGCCCATACTCTATCACCTCTGTCGAAGATATCCCTATCTCCTGCTTTGGGTTCTACAGGCCCACACCATCCTCTACAAGGAATTGGCTGTTTAAAAACTGACTGCTTTCCTAAGTCACCCACTGACTTTCTCCTGTGCTTCACTCTCTCCTCCACCTCTTGAAAGGCATCTCCTCAGAAGGAGCCCACCTTCACTTCAGTTTCAAGACAAAGTCTAGATAGCATTCACCCATATGTGCCCTCTGCTGGTTATTTGGCCTAACAATTTTCCAGCGCTCCTAAATTTGACATTTTCCTTCTGTTTGGCTATTTTCCCTCAGAATAATTATTTTAGGTGCATATCCTATTTCCATGATCTGTTGCCACCACCCTCTACCTCGCTGTGATGACATCAAATTCCCTTCCACATGGAGTCTATCATTCCCCAGTTTCCACTCCCATTCGATTTCATACCATGATACCAGGGTAGAGTTCTCCAAGGAGCATTTTCTCCAGGGAAACATTAGAGGCAGACTTGACGGAATACCTATGATTATCCAAATTATGATCTTAGAATAAAATTAAAATTAAATAAAACTTTTAAACTATTTTATGTTATGAAAATATTGATCAACCTTAAACAAAAGTTTTCAACACAATGGGTTTTTTTCTGTAAAAGTGCACTTTTTTCTAATAAGATTAGTGAAGAAATTTGAAATTAGAGAATGTTAGATTTTTATAAATGATTTGGAGTTTTGTTTTGTTTTCTGGGCCTGCCTAGTCTTACTATTGGCATTTACATTTTTGTTTCATGATAGACTTGGAAGTTACTTTCTGACATGGGGCTATATAATCCAGATTCTTTACTCTAAAAGACTTTCCACTGAAGACTGAAAAGCCCTTCTTTCCAGTGAGAGAACATCTGCCCACATTTACATACAGAAAGGTGAATTCTTTTGCATTAAAACTAATTTTAATGTTCTAGTCTACATAAAGCCTGCTAAAAATCTAGCACATAGCAGCTACTAGATGGACTTCATGGATTTAACAGTTTATAAGACAAAAACATAAAATTAATACCTAATTTATTTGCACTGATGTAGTAATGTGGTATAGGATATGATGAGATGGTATGTAAGAATATTACCAGATTTGGTGCTAAGAGCTATCGGTTCATGTGGTGGTATTGTGTTCCCCAAAATATTGTGCACCCTAATAAACTTATCTGGGGTCAGAGACAGAACAGCCACTGTAGTGGGTAGCCATCCCAGCATTGGCCTGGAAGTTCCAACCCCCATTGAGGCTTCGGTAATGGTCACGCCCACAAGGCAGGGCTGAGGGAGGAAGCTGAAGACCCAGGATCGTGAAGAGAGGTGTCTCTTGGTTCTGGGACCCTGGATGCTGGAGGTAGACCAAGCAGAGTTCTCCAGAGAACACCGCCATCCCCGGACTGCACCATACCTTTGCCAGACCCTGCAACCTACCCCTTCATTTGTAAGTTGCCCCACAAAATAAACCTCCCTTTTAACTACGTGGAGTGGCCTTAATAATTTCACCAATAAGCCACAATATTAAACATAGAGGATAGGCAGTGGTAGCACACACCTTTAATCCTAGCATTCCAGAGGCAGAAATCCATCTGTTCAAGGATACAGCCAAGCATGGTGACTCACACCTTTAATCCCAGAAAGTGAGCCTTTAAGCCCAGGGAGTGATGGTAGAAAACAGAAAGGTATATAAGGCGTGGAAGTCCAGAAACTAGAAGCATTTGGCTCGTTAAGCATTCAGGCTTTTGAGCAGCACAGTTCAGCTGAGAGCCATTGGGATGAGGACACAGAAGCTTCCAGTCTGAGGAAACAGGATCAACTGAGGAACTGACGAGGTGAGGTAGCTGTGGCTTGTTCTGTGTCTCTGATCTTCCAGCATTCACCCCAATAACTGGCCTCAGGTTTGATTTTGTTAATAAGTACCTTTAAGATTCATGCTACAGGTTCAAGCCTCAGCTTTAGATGACTTAGGTCAAAGCTCTCAGCTTCTGTGAGATGCAGTTTCATTTAGTTTCAATCCTGGAAGAACGATGATAGTATGTGCACACAATTAGCTTGTTGGAATTTTGTGTGAAATTACTAATGTTATGTAGCCAATTCATATCCAAAGTCACATCAATGGTTTACAAATTTTCCCTTACTAATAGTGATCATTTCCTCAAATGTAGGAAAATGATAAGATAAATAGCTTTATATCTGATTTTACAGGTTTTGTTACTTGTGCCTTTTTTTTTCACATTTAGGTTCTTCTGATTACCTACAGCTCATCATAAAATCAGCCAATCAACAGCCTTAATTTTCTCTACCACATTAATCCCAGTTTGCCATAAAACACAGCACAGTAATATATTCTGGGGTGTAGGACATGAACATCTTCAGATGTGTGATGTCTGATACTTGACAGAATGCACAAACTATATAGGGAACAACC
The DNA here is from genome assembly GCF_903995425.1 of Onychomys torridus. Taxonomy (NCBI): domain Eukaryota; kingdom Metazoa; phylum Chordata; class Mammalia; order Rodentia; family Cricetidae; genus Onychomys; species Onychomys torridus. The sequence continues at coordinate 81,444,936 of NC_050446.1, forward strand.
AAATGTTTTCTTCTCATATAGTTGAGAAAAAAAATTGGACAGGAAATAAGATACTAGAGCACCCAGGGAGAGATTGTATTATCAACCCTAGAAGGATATAGGAGCTTTCTATAGTAAACAAGTGACCGAACAGAAAATCTGATGCCACAGATGCTGAGGTATATTTCCATAGCTAATGGCCCAGAAAGATGCTGGCCTAGGACCAAACAACCTCTTTGCTCCTGACCCAGTGATCTTATGATAAATAGTAGCTGACTCCTCATCAGCCCCTTCATAAACTTAGATACAATCTCAGTGAGAAGAAACAGGAACCCCCAAATCACCTGAGTTTCCGTGGTACTGACTCAGAATAATTTCCTACTGTCAGTGCGTGGGGAAGAACAGATATTTGTAGACAAAAGAACCTAACACTTCAGCTTTTGTTTGGTGTCTATATAGTAAATCACATTAATTTCTTGATACTTAAAAACAATCAATTTCAGTGGAAAGTGCCTTTGCTTTCCTATATAAACCTACTACAAGTGTGAGACCTCACCCAAGCTTGTATTTCTCACATTTATATATCAAAGGTGGAGCCAAAGTGATAGGTCCCAGACTAGAAGCCTGTATCCCAGGAAGTCATCCTCTGTCCTCTTTCCTTTCCAAAATGGATACATTTTTCCAAGGAACATTTTTACAAATTCTTATTTCTTATATTCTGGGCTACCTTAGAATAGTAGAAAACATAGAAGAAACTTTTGAAAATCATTACTTTTCCAAAAGCTCATGTGAAAGAACTTTCTCCAAAGCCCTCTCCTCTTAAAAAAAAAAAAAAAAACATTGTGAGATGTTATCTTAAGAATATTAAGGAGACAATAATGAGTGTCAGTGGTTTCTGCTAGGGCCTCTGTACGTTATTTCTAATTCCTACAATACTTCAAATGAGCTCCATCATTCCCAGTTTACACAAATCAAGGTCCTATTTTCCAGGGTTCCCTCTCTATGAGTGCCTTGCCCTAGCTCTCTCCAGAGGAAAACCTTACACAAAGGTTTGTGACAGGTAATTATTTTGAGACCTGAGCCAGGGAGCAGGGCTGGGAACACAAGTGAAGAAACATGGAAGAGGGAGAGGCTGGCACTATGTCCTAGGAAGCTGGCTACCTCTGAAGGCATCAACTGAATCCTGCCAGGCCCTTCTGAGCAGGCTGTGAGGTGTGTCACAGAACTATGTGCCTCAACTAAAAGGTAGGAAGCATTTATTTCTGGTGTTTGGCTTTCAGTTAATCAAGGTGGCCCCACCAGGGCTGGCTCTCTTGAACTTCAGGTTACAAGATGCTGAAGTGTTCCCATGGGAAGACCATATCTAAGTCCTGGGGTGCTGACTAGAAGGAGCCTGGGAATATGAGTGGAATAATCCAACGTCGCCTGCACCAATTCAGGTCAATGACAGAGCGTGTAACACAAGGTAGGTCTGGAACACAAGCGGCGACATACAGATGCAGCAGCTACTCCAGCTTACAAGGCTACTCAATACTTAAGATCAGGAATACTTGACTGTAAGGCTAGGACACCTCGCATAATTCAGATGAGTTGTCAAGAAAATATTTGGCTTTGTGGAACTTCACCCTAGGCACTGTGACAAGGGCCTGACATTACTTCCTCACTGAATAAGAACTGCGGCATTTTATGCTTTTGTGTATTTGATAGTACGGCCCCTTCTCCCATTAATCTCCAACATGGTGTTGGAAATAAATAAAGCACATATGCAACTCCAGGGCAGAGCCACCAAGAAGAAAAATCACACAAACTACGTGTACAGTTTCAAGCATTTTAAAGGCCACATTAGAAATGGAAAAGAAGCTAGTGAAATTGAATTTCATAATCCACATTATTTAATTCACTCTTTGTAAAGCATTGTCTATCATTAAAGCTTGATCCATAAAAAAATGTTGAGATAGTTTGCAGTCTGTGTTTGCTTTATCATGCTATCTCAAGCCTGGTGTGTACATCTCACTTGTCAGCGATTCCCAGATCAGATTAGTTACACTTCCATGGCTCAGTGGTGGTGGCCAAGTGTGGCAAGTGTCGCGGGTTAGACAGTGTGACTCCACTGCATTCCTCTCTTTGGAAGGATGTTAATTTGTGAAAGGCAATGCTGTTCCACTTTTCTTTGGGATGAGACGGTGTAGGGAGGCTGTCTATACATCCTCCTGACATTGTGACTTCTGTCGTTATTATTTCTTTCTCTAAAATAAATAAAACATCAGATCAACAAAGTCCATGGCCTGAAGTGATTAGAATAGTAATGTGGAGAGAGAGCCAAGCCGTACATGAATCAAATATTGCAGGTTTGTTTCTTCTTACTTATCTTTAAATGGCAGGACAGGTAATTTTTAACTTAGGGGAAAAAAAAGGGAACTTTATGCATTTTTTGAATTATACATGGTGAGCAATCCATGATAGTGATTCTAAAACTGAATTACTGAAGGAGGCATCCAATTCCACCTGAATTATAATATGCCAATCTGTTTGCCTCTGCTCCTTAAAAATAACATGGGTTTTGGTTTTTTGTTGTTTTTTTTTTAGTTTTATGGGTTTATATTTCACACAGGCACACAGGTAGCATAAAAATTCAATAAGATATTTGACAGACATAGGTATCAGCATACAATGGTTAACCACAACACTTAGTAATGGATTTCCCAAGTTCAAATCACAAGATTTATCATTTACTATAAGCTGCTTTGAGCTGGTTGCTTGTCTATTTTTGGCCTGAATTTTTTACTTCTCTGTAATAGGGATATCTACACTAAGTTATGGTAAGACATTCATAAGACATGTTGGAATTTGGCTTAGTGTTCAGTTTATAATCAGTGCCCAGTTAATGGAAGGTTTCACTATTAATAAATATAAAAATAATGATAAAGCAGGCTGTTGAGTGGTGCTTGCCTTCAACATACCTCAATCCACTAGTAAAGAAATTTCTGTGTGGAACCAGCAGTTATTGTACATAGCACTAAATGATACCACATTCAGAAATGTCCCAGTAAAAGGGATATTTTCCACTCAACCTTCTGAAAATTGTTCATAAAAACCCAGAGGCTCAAAGCAACCTGGCTGGAAGGTGTTTCTTTCTTCCCATGTGTCCTTTGTCTCTTAATCCCCACACTCCGGTCCAATTCCCCTAACGGCTGAAATTAGCGCTCTAATTTCCATATTATCTCTTTTATATTACAGATGAATAATGTGCTCGAATAAAGAAGGGGATCTGATGGGGGAATTGCCAAAGATGAAAAAGGGTATTACATTTCTTTATGTACAGCCTTTTACACCCTGCATGAACTCACAACTGTGAGAGGGCCATGTGTCCCCACTCATTCAGCACAGGGACAAATCAACAGTCTTAGACAAGCACCTGGCATTCTCTCTCCACCCTCTTCCCACTGCCCACTGTAAATCAAGTGGTTTGAGTACAATCGCTTCTGCTCACAAATGTCCTAGCTTGCACAGTGGGATCAATAATAACAGGTAGACATATTGAATGCTGCCTGAGGGGGCAGGCATTGTGCTATGAATTTCATATACATGGATTCATTCATTTAAGCTACAGAGATGCATTACCGATGTAGAAACCAAAGCACAAACACTTAGCAACTGGCCACAGCATATTGGTATGTGCTGGAGTCGGGATGGCCACACTCTGTAACAGTATGTCACAAAGGAGGACCCACCCTGGAGCACTCTACCAACATATCCATCAGCTCTACCTTTTACATATATTTCCAACCCAGTTATTTTTCTCCATCTTCACCAGTACCAGCTTCCCTTGTGTAGAGAGTTAAATGGCTCTCAATGGATGTCTACATTCATTTTTATCCCCCCCCCACTTCCCCTTCCCCTACATCTGCTTTGCTGTCATTTTCTCTGCATTCTCATTAGAATGTAAGGTTCCATCAGGCACTTGGTATCTCTCTCTGTCTGTTGCTGGCATAAAATGCTAACCAAAAGCAACTTGGGGAGGAAAGGGATCACATGGCTTACAGGCTACAGTTCACCATTGAGGGAAGAGAAGACAGGAATCTAGAGGCAGGAACTGAAGCCAAAACCCTGGAGGAAGGCTACCAACTGGCTTGTTCTCCATGGCTACCTCTCAGCTTGCTTTCTTTTCTTTTTCTTTTTTATTTTTGTTTGTTTTTTGTTTTTTTGTTTTTGTTTTGTTTTGTTTTGTTTAAAACAGGGTTTCTCGTGTAGTCCTTGCTGTCCTGGAACTAGACCAGGCTGGCCTCAAACTCACAAACATCCACCTCCAGAGTACTGGGATTAAAGGTGTGAGCCACCACTACCCAGCTCAGCTTGTTTTCTTATAAAACCCAAGACTACCTTCCCAGGGATGACTCTGTCCACTTGAGTCTAGGCTCTCCAGCATTAACCGCCAATCAAGCAAATGTCCCACAGACTTGCCCATAGTCCAATCTGATGGAGGCACTTACGCTGTTGAGGCTCTCTTTTCCCAGGTAATTAATTTGTATCAAGTTACAGAGCCCATTCCACACAGGAAGAAATCTTGACTCATATATTCACTGGGCCTAGAACATAACCTGAGACATAATAGACAATTATCCAATAAAAATTGTATTGAATAAAGATATGAATAAATTAATTAATAATGAGACAAAAAATAGTCTCCTTTAAGCACACGTTTCCCTCGAGTCCTCTCATTAATGTCAGTGAGGTAGAATTAGATGTGAGATGTAACAGGAAATGTACAGAGAAATTATCGATGATTAGCTCCAGAAATAAGCATGGACGCAGAGGATAACCCATGTTGTTGACATTTTTCCAGGCCTTCCTGTTACTTCTCTGCCTATGATACTTTATCAATGTTGTTCTTCTGATTTCTTTTGAATAAAAAAATGTAAGATCTTATAGAACAACAGACACCATGCTAGGCACTTGCTTAAGGATGGCTTTGTGTGTTCATACAAATAATAATAATAATGGAAGTATACCTCTTTGTGGTGTGTAGACAGTATTTCTAAACAATGGGATATAAAGCAATTATTAAGAAGAATCCATACATCCAGCACTGTAGCCTGTTCCTGTAGTCCCAGCTATTTGGATGAGGAAACAGAATTCAGAGTGTCCAGAGTTATGTCCAGCCTGCTAGGACCCTGACTCAAAACCCAAATCAAAAGAAGAGCATTGAAATAACCTGTTAGATTTTAAATAGTAGGGGAGATAGATTTTCAGGGAAAAATATAGGTATCTTAAATATTGTTATAAAATGGGGATTTTTTTTTTCAGCAAAGGAAATTACTAACAGCATTTACTTCCTGTTTCTGGAATTACAAATCACCCACTCTCCTGCCTCATTTTTGTCTAAATCTGTCTGCCTTTGTTTAGCTCTACTTCAAGAAGAAATCAACACCAACCTTCTTTCTCTTTCTTCTTCATGTTCACATGTGGCTGGCTGCAGCTCTCCTCCAGGTGCTTTTTTCTCTCTTTTCCATGCCTTAACTACAGCTCACCCCAATTAGTGAGCCTGGTGGGCATTTTACATTTATTATCTAGAAAGATAATGAAACTGTACCTCAGTATGGAAAGTGGAGTTTTATCCTGGGTGTTGTGTGGTGGGGAGTGGATCTGAGGACATAGCATATGGTCAGATGTGTATAACGTGGTTTACATTTACTGACTGTGTGTTCTACATCAAATGATTTCACTCTAGTAATTTCAACTAATTTTGTCACAACTCTGATGTGAGCAGTACTATTGTCCCCCATTTTATGAAGAGGCTGGTGCTGACGGAGACTCAGTGACCTGTCCAAGGTCACATGACCGATGAATGGCAGAACTAGGACCGAAGCTGACTTACCCTTCAGCATCCTAGAGTCAGACTACCCTCAGCCCACACCTTTCTTTCTGCTTTCTTCATTCACACTACAGTTCTTGCTCCAGTCTTTCCTACGATGACCCCAAGGAAGTCCCTCGTGACCACTGACATAAATCGAAGGGCCTTTTGGTGGAGAACTTTTGTATGTATCCACAGGAACTAGGAAGGGACAGGAAGTAGGAATATCCAAGGAAATGCTGCTTCCTGTCTCTGCCTGATCAGAAAAACCCTGTTCCTACCCCCTGGACAATTTGCATAAACTGACAGAAACAAGAAGGCCCATGGAAAGCTGGGCTATAACTCACCCGCTTGGAGAGAGATGAGCTTAACAAGGAGCTTCCCAGAAACATCTCTCAAAAGCTGGCCCGCTTCTTAGAAAGTACTGCCTGAAAGAGCAATAAATACTGGAAACCCACATCATTTTTAGACTAGTCTTAAGTAGGATGCAAAAGGGGGCTTCTAGAATCCAATACACCTTTTCATAAAGTAACTCTTTACTCTCTTAGAGTATGGCCACTTTTCTCCTTCCGTTTCATCAATAACCAGAAGAATCCTTACCTACAAATGTAACGTCTTCATCAGCCCCACTTTGTAAATGGTACCGAACAAAATCTATAAAATGGTCCATACAAGAATATTCTCATCTTTACTTCCAAATTATAAATGATTCCTCTGTTGCTCAGCTTTATTTTAGTATCATATGGGTCAGTGGTTCTTTTTTTAAAATATGACATGTTTACAATCTGATTATTTTATACATGCATACAATGCATTTTGATAATCTCCATCCCCTACTCCTCCCCTTATCTGCTTCCAGATCTTCTCCCACTCCCACTCCTCCTCTTCCTCTTCTTCTTTTAAAAATTCAGAGCCCAACATTCCCATAATCTTGCGGATATAGGGCCATGCACTAGAACACGGTCGACCTATCAGGGCCATACCCGGAAGGAAAGTGGGGTGAGTGCTTCTTAACTGGTTGCTGCTACGTGGATGACTGGCTCACCATGCCAGGACATGCAGAACACCCCTAGACACCTGGTGGCCTTCCCCACCAATAGTGTTCCCTAAGCCTTTTTAAAATCAGCTGGTAAATGTCCACACTCATATCCAAGTATCCATTTCAGAGGCATTTTCCCCTTCTGAGTTCCCTTAGTGTCTGGAGAAGTGCAGGTTGAGATAATACTGTTAGAATAATAATTTCAGCATTCCATTCACAGGAGATCAATCCATTTTAATATCTGTAAAATGAACAAATAAGAGAATTTATGCTATTGCATGGGTGAAATGTACATGAAGGTGCATAATCCATTCCCCGTGAATCTGCTGGGTAGAACCAAACAGAGTCCCAGAGCATCCTTGGCTGACAAGTACTTGGGCAGAATTTTAATCGCTGCTCCTTGTGCAACAGGACAAGCTTGTTTTCTAATCATCCAAGCAGGCAATAAACTTGAAGCGGTGTCCTCACCAAGAGCTTGTCAGTAAAGTGTTTGCTGTGCGGCCTAGTTAGGTTTCTACTGCTGTGATAAGACATTGTGACTAAAGGCAACCTGGGAAGAACAGGCTTACATCAGCTTTCAGTTAGGGTCTACCATGAGGGGAGTCAGGGCAGGAACTCAGGCAGGATCTGAATATAGGCACTGAAGCAGAGGCCATAGAGGAATGTTTGTTCTCCGTGCCTTGTTCAGCTTACTTTAGAGAACCCAGGACCACCTGCTCAGGGATGGCACCACCCACAGTGGGCTGGGTCCTTTACATCAATCATCAATCAAGAAAATGCCCCACAGGCTGCCCTGACAGCCTCTCTGAGGAAGCATATTCTCAGTTGGGTTCCTCCTTCTCCAATGAGTCTTGTCACCTTGTCACCTTGTGTCAAGTTGACATGGACAAAACAGAAGAAAACAACCTTAAGTATCATACTATGTAAACATGAGGACCTAGAGTTTGGTCTTGGGAACCCACTTAAAAAGCCAGATATGATGTCAGGCCCTTGTGATCCCAGCACTGAGAAGGTGTAGACAAAAGTATCCTTAGGGTCTCATTGACAGGCAGGCCTAGCCTGATCAGGAGTAAGCCCTGAGTTCCAGTGAGAAATTCTGTCTCAAAAAATACAAGGTAGATAGCTCCTGAAGAATGACATTCAGTGTTAATCTCTGGCCTCCATGCGTATGTGCACTGCATGCATAAAAACACACTCACGTGCTTGGTGCTTGTGTGTACACGCATGCATACACACACACACACACACACACACACACACACACACACACACACATACCTTCACTCACATACACCCACAAACAAACTCAGTATAGATAAATAGTTGTTGTAATGAAATACTAGAAAAAGAACTCAAGAGAGATAGCAAATAAAAAATCTGAGAACAATAAAATTTACTGATAATGGTTCTACAGAACCCCCCCCCCCAAAGTTCCTCAATTTATATACTTGTAGATTAGAAAATGAATTCGCCATTTGGAAAGTGATATTTTGAATGAACAGAGAAGTAAGCCACATTGCAAAAGGAACCACAGTTTCAGACTCTGAATTTTAAGTGAGTCTAACTATGCTCAAAGACATCTTTATTAATCAAAATGGGAACCATAACCAAAAACACATTTTTGCCAATGAGAAGTAAGTTTGTTTGTTTCTGTGGTGTAAAATTTGTGCTTCAGGATTTGACAAACTCTTGGAAAGCATTTTGTGCATCCTGCTGGGAGTGAAAGCATTTTCTCTGCAAGAAGTTGGCGGGATGCATGAAGACAGGGAAGGAGGTTGGCCCAAGGCCAGGGGAATGTGGTGGCTTAGGCAGAACTTCACAGAACAACGTGTTCAACTGCTGAAGCACTGGTTTTGTGACATGCCACTGAGCGTTGTGGAGTGGAATTGTGCCATTGGCCAATGACAGTGGCAGGCCTTGCAGTTTCTGATGTGTCCCATCAAGTTGCTAAGTACACTTCTTGGGTGTAATGGTTTCACAGGCATTCAGAAAGCTATACTGAATCAGATTAGCAGCAAACCACTAAACAACAACCATGACATTTTTGGGGACAAGTTTGGCTTTGGAGAGTACACTGAGGCTTCTTTTCCATGGAACCAGAAGCTAGTCATAACTGTTTATTATAGACAATCCACTTGCGGTTATGTGTCACAAGCCAATCAAGAAACAGTTTCTTGTAGTTGGGTAGACTAGAAAAGGACGATGATAGTTCAAAGCAACATTTTAAAAAATTTGATCCACTCCATAAGACACCCATTTATCAAGGTTTTTCACCCTTTCAATTTACCCCAAATGTCAGATAGCTGAATGGTTCACACTGAGTCCTTTAGCAATCTCTCATGCAGATGTCAGAAGACCAGCTTTTCTGTGACTAGTATGAGAGAAAGCTGCAATCGATAGAGGAGCAGGCCATTGCCCAGAAGAGTCAGTGAGATGTGCTTTTTCTTTTTAAATCTTAAATTTTATTTTATTTTCTTTGAGGGGGGCAGGCTACAAAGGTAGAAGGCAGAAGGACTTGGAAATGAGTGGGATTGAGGTACATGATATGAAACTCCTAAAGAGTCAATAAATTTATGTTGTGTATGTATAAAAAAGAAGACCAGCTTTCCTGGTTGTTCTGGATAGCTGCTGTGAGCTTCTGCTAGCCAGCCCCTCTGTTCCTCATCATCAAGGCTTTGTCTCCTTTGAAAATGTTCCTGAATCACCAGTGTACCGTGCATTTCTTAGTAGTTCTTGGACCAAATGTGTTATTGATGTTTCAAGTTGTCTTGATTGCATTGTTATTCATTTTGCATTTGAATAAGAAAGTAACCCGAGGGGCAAGCAAGATTGTTCAGTGGGCAAATGCATTTGCTGTCCAAGCCAAAGCTCCTGAGCTCAGTCCATGGGACCCACATGAAGCTGGAAGGAGAGAACTAACTCCATAAGGCTTTGATCTCCATATACATGCCTACAAATACACATATCACACACACACACACACACACACACACACACACACACACATACACACTCACACATATATACAAACTCACACACAAATAATAATAATAAATACAATTAATAAACACAATAAACTTACACTTTTAAAAACACTTGAATTTTCCTTTTCTCTTACATGAATTCCATAATGTATAATATACAGCATCTAATGCCACTATCAAAAAAAACCATAAACCAAGAAATGTACATTAAAATGATGTCTGGCATAGCCACACTTATTAAGAATGTACTCGAATATCAAACAGCAAATTTCATCAATGCAGAAAAACACAATCATTTTTGTACCAGCCTTATAGCTGTGACAAGATTTATTTTATCTCAGAGCTTCAGAGTTTTTAGGTCAGAGTTCTTAGTCTAGTGGCTTCTAGGTCCCTGGTCAGACAGAGCAGTATAATAGTGAGTGTCGAAAACGCGGCGATGGCTATTCACCTCAACACAGGGAAGATGCAGAAAAAGAGCCAGAAAAGTCTGCACACCCCAAAAAAATCTATCTCTTGGAGACAGCCCCCACCTCCTAACATTTCCATAATCTTACAAAATTGTGGAGGTCCAAATTACTCAGGGTTTGAGCATCTGAGCTTGCTTTACCCAGCAGGGCTGCATAAGGAGATGATCTGGTCACGGGCATGGTTACTAGGTGTTTGAACTAGTCTACACTTGGCTGTACAATGTGTTTTGATTTTGCATGGGGGAGGTCTCTTGCCTCTCTTCTTTGCTTGTTATAAAAAGCCTTTTGAATAAACCTTCGAGGCTGTTGGGTATTGCCTCAGGTCCTCCCAAAACTATCCTGTGTTTCTGCCTTTCTTCTCATCATCTAGGTCTCTGTACCTAATATTTTTTATCCCTCTCTCCTCCTCCTAAGAACCCTAGAAAAGGTGTGAAAGGTAGGAGCTGGACTCCCAGAGTCCCCCACACAAAATAACACTAAGGGTACAAATCAAGCCTTTATTACATGAGCCTTTTTGAGACACTCATAGTGTTCTGTCCCTGACCTCCACAAGACTCGCATCTACGGCCCAATGCAAACAAGCGTCCAGCTCCTCTCTGATAATCCTATAATTCTAACCAGTTCATTACTGGTCAGGTTGTAGGGTCAGAGTCTCCCTGAGATCCACGGTGCCTTTAAAGAGTCTGTGAGTCCCTATGAAACAAACAAGTCACACACATTTCCCAAATTCAGTGTCAGTGAGCAAACATTTCCATGTCCAATGGGAGAATATCAAAGTAAAAGAGAATCAACACAAGCCTGAAATCCAGGGTATGGGGGCCTGGAGGTATGGCTCAGAGGTTAAGAGCACTGCTTACCCTTCCAAAGGTCCTGAGTTCAATTCCCGGCAACCAAATGGTGGCTCACAACCATCTGTATTGAGATCTGGTACCCTCTTCTGGTGTGTAGGGATACATGCAGACAGAACATTATATACATAATAAATGAATAAATCTTTAAAAAGAAAGAAAGATGGGGCATTGGTGGCGCACGCCTTTAATCCCAGCAGTAGGAGGCAGAGGCAGGTGGATCTCTGTGAGTTCGAGGCCAGCCTGGTCTCCAAAGTGAGTTCCTTCTTGTCTGGGATCTATGGTGTCATGATATGTGTTCCAAAGAGCTTGAGCTCTCCCACCCTGGTGACTTCCAAATGAAGCCTGGGTGCCCTCTCCCTTGATTTGATTTTGCTGGCTCCATGCAGCTTTCCTTGGCAGATGTTGCGTATTTCTGGAAAAATTAAACTCCTTGGCTTGTCCATTTTATCTGTGGCTTCACCCTCGAAGCTTCATGCATCATCTTCCCGAGAGCTGCCTTCGGGTATCTCGGCACTTTGACAAACTGTCTGGCTTCCCAAGCCTTCGTTTGAGGTGTGTGTGGGAACCTCCATGACCCTGTAACTCTTACATGCTACATGCCTCCAAAACCAGCATAGAATGGATGACAGGAAGGTTTGCACCAATTTGTGTGGTAGTCAGGCCCCTCTTAGGCCACATCTGTGATGACCTGGTCATCTGAGCGACTGAGAAATGAAACAAATAAGGAGGAAATAATGGCGCAGTTGGCCTTGTGCAGAATGCCTCAGACGCACTGTCTCCTGTAGGGAAGATCAACTGCATTTACTCTCCCATACCCTAGACCCACCACAGGTGTTGTCTAATTCCTTATCTGCCACCAAGGTCAATACTGGCTTCTTTCCTAGTTGCTCTATGCTCTGCCAACCACCCCGTCCCCGTTCACAGCTTGACCCATGCTCCTTTTTTCAGAAAACTGAAAACTTTTTAGATTTTTCTGTTCTACTTTTCGTTCCCAGTTCATATTAAAGCCAGCCCACAGTAGCTGTCATATCCTGAAGGCTAGACATCTCTGAAATTTCTCAATTTCAGTCAAGTTGGTCATCTTTAAACTTTGACTTCCTCAAAGCCTTGGGGCATAGGCAAAATGTAACCAGATTCTTTGTATAGCGTGAATGGTCTGTAGTCCAACTCTTGATAAAATTATCATTTCCATCTGAGACCCCATGAACTATAGTGCAGTGCCCACCAGACTCCAGGATTGGACCTGACTAGGGAGGCAAGAGAGTGAAGAAAAGATAGACAGATGGACACATGGACACACAGAAAGCTGACATTTGTCTGAGCTCTCTGCTGGAAACACCCTAGCACCCGGGAAACTCAGAGAGTTTAGTATTTAGAGTTGAACAGAGCGGTGAGGCTAGTGCATACAGCTTTATGGAGAGGTGGGGTTATTAGATGTATATTAACAAGGAGGCAGGGTTTACCGTATTCTACTGGGTCAGTAGGCAGGTTCGGCTAATCTTGGTAGGAGCCCTCTCTGGAAGAGCAGTCTTCAGGCCATAAATATTGGGTAGAGAGAAAGCTGTGGTGGACATTTTCTAGACACACTGTCAACACTCTTCCTCGGTCCCTCAGGAAGTCTTTGCCATCAGTCAGAGCCCAAGGCTGTGGGGTCCTTGACTTGGCTGTGCCCCTATCAAGAGCACACATTCACTCAGGACTTTGCTTTTCTCTCCTCTCCACCGTACAGTGTGCTGACAGCATTCCTGTTATGGTTCCGTTCTGAGCTCCCACCACAACTATCCATTAAATTCTAACAGTGTCTCCAGCCTAATTCTTTAAACATCTTCAAAATCTCCCCTGAAAACAGTTTTGGGGTTTTTTGTTTGTTTGTTTGTTTGTGATTTTTTGTTTGTTTGGTTGGTTTTGGTTTGTTTTTTTTGTTGTTGTTGGTTTTTTTTTTTTTTGGTGTTTTGAGACAGGGTTTCTCTGTGTAGTTTTGGTGGTGCCCGTCCTGGATCTCGCTCTGTACACCAGGCTGGCCTCGAACTCACAGAGATCCGCCTGGCTCTGCCTTCCAAGTGCTGGGATTAAAGGTGTGTGTCACCGCCGCCTAGCTGAAAATAGTTTTAAAGACTTAAAGACACACATGGCCACATTTGGTCACAACAATGAACCCACTCTTCTGGTATTAATTTTCTGTGTTACCTATTTTCTCTTCACTCTGACAGATACCCAAGAAAATAATGTATAGATAAGGATTATTTTACTCAGTTTCAGAGATTTCGGTACCCAGTCCTTAGCTCATCATTCTAGGCTGAAGGTCCAGCAGATTATTATGGCAGCAACATGAGGCAGAGACTGTTTACCTCATGGTGTGTAGCAAGGAAGCAGGGGGTGGGGAGAGTGAAGGAGCAAAGGATGAGAGCTAGCACTCACTGAATCAGATAAAGACCTCCAAACATCATGCTCTCAATGGCCTACTCTGACACTTCTGCTAGGCTTGGTCTCTTAAAGTCTCCTGTAAGTCCTGAAATAGCTCTACTAGCTTGGGACTAAATCTTTATGGATTTATTTGATTTTATGTGTATGAGTGCTTTTGTTCTCATGTTTGTTTGTATCCCACATGTGTGCTTGGTACCTGTGGAGGCCAAAAGAGGGCACTGGATACCCTGGAGCTGGAATTACATATGGTTGTGGGTGCTGGGAACTGAACCTGGGTCCTTTGCAAGAGCATCAAGCACTCTTAACTGCTGAGCCATCTCTTCAGCCCCAAGGAACCAAGTTATTAATGTACTACCCTTTGTGAAGGGAACACTCATATCTAAACCATAATACCACATAATCCAAAGCATCCGTTCAATTGCTTAAACTGTAGAAAACATCTATGATTAACCCAACTGATCCGTAGCATTAAAGTGGCTTTTGGTTATTATAATGTATAATGTTCCTTCATGTGTTGTGATGACTGGGTCAAGTCAGATCACAGCTTTACAGTACATTGTAATGTAAGGTTAAATCACAACTCCTGAGTCAGTCACAGCCTGGAACAGAAATGTGGCTTTCATTCCCTGTTCACATCTATAGACTCACAGACTTTCTTTGTCATTAGACTTAACTAAAATTAATGTGTTGAAGTCTTTCCATAAGTTCACCTGCTTTCCCAAAGGAAAATGGAGGTGGGTAAGCACATAACTGTCATAAGTTCTTCATTCCCTCACTTACCTAGTTGCAGTCTTTCTTGTGACAGAGCTGTCTTTTTGTTTTGTTTTGTTTTGTTTTGTCTTGTCTTGTCTTGTCTTGTCTTGTCTTGTCTTGTCTTGTCTTGTCTTGTCTTGTTTTGTTTTTCGAGACAGGGTTTCTCTGTAGCTTTGGAGGCTGTCCTGGAACTTGCTTTGTAAACCAGGCTGGCCTCGAACTCACAGAGATCCACCTGGCTCTGCCTCCTGAGTGCTGGGATTACAGGGATGCGCCACCCCCGCCCGGCTCAGAGCTGTCTTTTGATAGCAATATTATACTGGCATGGTCCCATCACTACAGATGAAAAAAGTAAAGGAGTCTGGCTATAAAAATTGCTATATTATAATTCGAATAAAAAGAAGTCATCAATACAAAGAGCAAATAAAACACTGGTAAGACTATAAAATAAATTAAGAAGCCTATTGAAATTCCAGCTTTTTGTTTTGATATTTCATAATCAAGGATGGGATCCAGACTATGAGAGCACATTTTGGTTAAGTAGATCAGCTTAGCTAAATTTGCTCCAAAGCTAAGTCACAATAAAAATATCAACGATTTAAGGCTTCTTTACATAATAAGTGGTCAGTTCTGTATCAGAAAAGTGTATGTGTAAATAAACCATTTAAACTGAGCTCATCCTAAAAACTGTACTTAATTCTTTCCAAATAGAATCACCACTTCTATATTTTAATCTTCAATGTGGTTGTTAACTCATTGTAGACACGGTTTTTAAAGAACACACTTTTGATAATGCTGATTTATCTTTGGATTTCAGTTTTATACAAATTTCTGATTTCAGGAGAAAATTATTTCCTTAAGTAGAAAAACTTGCTCTGTTAGATATGCACTATTCCCTCCAAGCTCCAGGTCCTTCAAGGAGAGCTTTATACACTCCAACAGAGCTCTGGGCTTTCTGGCTTCTGCTCTGGTTTAACCAGCAGATGAGATGTTATGGCTTGAGGGTCCGGTGCGACAATGTTAAGATGTAATGGGGACTGGAGAGATGACTCCGTGAGTGTGAGCATTTGCAAACATGAGGACAACAGTTCAGATTCCAGCATCCACGTAAGAAGCCAGACAACTTGGGTATGCCTGTAACCCCAGAACCAAGCCTGTTATACGAGGGTCACTGGTGCTTGCCTGCAAGGCAGAGACCCTGCCTCAAAGGATAAGATAGAAAATGAGACCCTCCTCTGGTCTTCACGTATACGCTGCCCCCCCCCCATACAAGTAAAGTAAAATTACATTTTAAAGAAGTAATGAGACCCTTAAGAGGTGAGACCTTTGGGGAGAGGTTAGGTATCCAGTAGGAATGAATGCTTCTAAGGAATGCATTCTCTCTAGAAAGTTCTACAAGAGTGAGTGGCTAGCCATAAGCCAAGCTCCCCCGCTCCATGAAACTCTTCTTCCTTGCCTGTGTTCCCTTCCACTTGTGCATTACCATTTGGGTACCATCTGTCATGCTACCCTCAGCAAGCTGAGCAGAGCCAATGCCATGCTAAACCTTCGGAACTGTGATCTAAAGAAACCTCTTTTCACTAGACAGTCCCCCAACTCCAGGTATTTTGTTGTAGCTGCATGAAACTGACTAAGAACTTATCAGAAGAGGAGCAAATGGAAAGAAAACGAGCAGGTAGCATTTCTGCCCCTGGCTCCCATGTTGTCTGGTCACAGCAGTTTGGCTTGGCAGCATCCGATTGGCAGGCTTCCTCGAGCTAAATCTATGCCTAGTAACTATTCCGATTCCAAGACCCGTTTCATATCCTTGTAGTATTACTTTTCCACTGTTACTAGCCCTGAAGCATTACCCCATCCCTTTAGGTTTCCTCAAACTCTAGGGTATACGTTAAATATTCAGAATTAGCCAATTATGGGATGTCATCGATTTCTTGCTATAATGGTAACAAATACATTCAACTCTTGACAATCACCATGAAATGGCTCCATCCCTCTGCCATCATGTCAACAATGGTCCCAAGAGCTGGCATAGAGGTTCTGATGCTTGGAGTGAAATCTTAGCATGTCCATTTATGCATCATGTGGTCTTAAAGCAACCTTCTAACTTCTCTACCTCTCAGTGAATTGTAGTAGTAACTGCCCCTTGGTGTATTTTAAAGATTAAAACATTAGCTTAGAAGGGAGCCTAGCACACTGTAAAGTTTTCAAATATTGTCTGCCCTTATATAAATCTTTATGTAGACTGTGGTATTCTTTTTTTAAAAAGATCCTTTATTCATTTGTTTACTTACTTAGTGTGTGTATGTGTGTGTGTGTGAGTGTATGTACCTATATCCTATGTATGCATGGGCCTGCAGAACTAGAAAACAACACAAGATCCCCTGGAAGAAGAGTTACAGGTGAGCTGCCCAATATGGATGCTGGGAGCTGAACCTAGGTCATTGTCAAAAGTAGTAAGCACTCCTAACTGCTGAGTCATCTCTCTCTAGGCCCAACATGCAATAGTCTTAATAATATACACTAAACATAAGTTTAGTTTTTTTTTTTTTTTAAAAAGGAAATTTATCTAAAGTTAGAAATGAGGACCATTTTGATGCTTCCATTCATCAGCATCTGTTATTGAAGAAAAGCATATTAGAATAACTTCCTCTGAAACTTGGGTACCATTTTTAATGTCATTGTTCAAAAATCCACCTTCAATGATAAATTAAATTATAACTGGTGAAAACAAATTCATCAGTGATTAAATTGATGTCAGTGTTAATTCAAGTTATTTTAGAAAAGTTTAATTCAGGCAGTATTTGCATGGGAGGAATTCATTTCCAGAACATGGTGACCCCTATAGAGTGTAGAGAGAAGTACTTAAAAGGAACCTTGGCTTCAATCAACAGACACGGAAATTCCTGCTTCTCTTCTTCAGCATCCCATTGGCACTTCCACTTGAGTCTAGGAGGGGCCAGGAACCTAGCTGCCCCAGTCCAGAAAGTACAGCTTCCTGGGGATCAGACCAGGGTGCAGGTGTGAGGAATAGAGCCGCAGTCTGATGAGAAATGCCCCACAAAACACACAAGACAAAATAAATACAATCCTCAAGTCTGTGTTTCTCCTATATGCCCATTTCTCTTTCCTTCTGAAGTCCACCATCAGCTTTGATTGTAATCCTATAGGACTTTATAAGACTGTATTTCACACTATAATTGTGAAAATATGGAAAATGTTTCTGTCCAGTATGAGACTAATATTAACAAACATTAATCCTATCAAAACCATGGTAGGTCTATAAAATACTTTGCCATGGATTCTGCTCCTGGAGATGCTGCTGCTGATGGTGGTAGCCACAGCAATCATACTTACCTACGCCAGGGGTTTTACACACTCACTTTCCATAAACTCTCATTCTTCCCAAAAGGAAGGGAACAATATTCCATTTCATATGTATACATAAAAAGAGGAAGTAACAGGCTAAAAATCACCAAACAACTTGACAAAGCTCACACAGCCGAAGTATCAGTTTCTCAGCAAAACTGCAGTCTGACAACTCAAAAGCTAGCTTAAATACAAAGCACTTAAAAGAAGAGAACACTAGTGTTAGAGGCACAGACAAGTGATAAAGAAAAACAAAGCAAAAATAAATTGCAGTAATGATCATGAAAGCCCCCCATAAATATATGCTAGTATATAAATATATATGTATATGTACATGTATATACATGTGTGAGATGTGTGTGTATATATACATATATATGGAGTATATGTGTGTGTGCACTATTGTATTGGTTTAATTATTAAGGCCACTCCACATAGTTAAAAGGGAGGTTTATTTTGTGGGGTAACTTACAAATGAAGGGATAGGTTGCAGGTTCTGGGAAAGGTATGGCGCAGTCTGGCGGTGTTCTCTGGAGAACTCTGCTCAGTCTACCTCCAGCGTCCAGGGTCCCAGAACCAAGAGAAGCCTCTCCTCTCCATCCTGGGTCTTGAGCTTCCTCCCTCAGCCCTGCTTTGTCGGCGTGACCATTACCAAAGCCTCAGTGGGGGTTGGAACTTCCAGGCTAAGGCTGGGATGACTACCCACTACACTATTGGAGAAATTTTAGCTTTATAAAAATGTTACAAGAATACTATTTTCATGTATCTGTCACCCAGTTTCCTCTATATGAGAATCTAATAAGACTATACTGTATCACTGTTAAACCTAGATTTCTGTTAGACGTCACCATTTTTTTTATATTAATAGCATGCCAGGCGTTTAAAAAAAATAAGTAATACAGTAGAAAAAATTAGAAATGATCAAGAAACACTGTACATACAAACACACATGTAGATGATGCACCCTCACGCCTCTACCCACAGAGCTTTGGCACAGAGTTCCTGAAACCCTTTAACTTTCCTGCACTGCAGCATCTCTAGAAAAGTTTCTGCCCTGGTTCTTGAGACAGGGTTTCTAACACCATTACAGAGTGATGTGCCAGGAAAATCTTTTGTTCTGATAATTTGGTCTTGATCCCCTATTCCCTAGGGCAGAGTTCCTAAGGCCTCAGTAATTTCTTGAGTGGTGGGAGCCTCTGGCACAGAACTAAATCTCCTGAAGTTTCTGCATGATATCACCATCTTCTGTCTTACTGAAGGGACTCTGAGTGGGCTGCAGAGTAGGGTTTAATTACTAGGAAGAAGAAGTCATGGTGTTGAGCTTAGTGCTTGCATACTTTAACCCTTTCATTAGAGAAAGGTGTCCAATGGAAACAGACTTAAATTTGATCATGCTGATACAATAAATTGCCCATAAGAATCCTTAACCACTACGTCACAGTCCTAGCTTCCAGGTTGTTGGTCATATCCACATATTGGGAGGATTATGTACCCTAACTCCATGGAAGCAGAATTTCCTGAACTCAAGAAGTTCCTAGAACTCAGCCCATGTAGCTCTTCATCAGACTGTTAATCTGTGTCTTTTACTATATATATTATTGTAGTCAAAAAGTATAAGTAAAATATTTTTTTGAGTTTTGTGAGACACTAGCAAATTAATCAAAGCAAGGAGTTCATTACAGAAAGGTGATTTGTAGGAGGTTGGTCAGAAGCACAGGTTCCAACTTAGTAGGGTACAGTCTCAGGACACTGGACTCAGACCACAGACTCTGCAAGCATCTCCTGGTGGATAGCATCAGAATGGAATGTGTTAAAGAAGACCCTGCAAGTATCCACTAAGAATTGCTGGCTTGGTGGAAAACCAGTTCTCATAATCCAGCTTCAAGACCACCTTGTGTTCTGTGTCTAATAAACACGAGTAAATAATCAATAACTGAAAGAGATGTCGATAGAGATGTTTCACGTAGGATACTCTTTTGAACACTGCAAGTTTAAACCTCTTTTTGGTTATGTGTAGCCATATCTGTGGGTAGTACTCCTGGTCTGGGCCCTGTGACTTTGGGAATGTCTCCTCCAAGCCCTTCCTCTCTATTCCTACAATGCAAACAATAGCCCAAGGAAAAGTGGAACACTTACCCAGGGCCCTGAATAACCTAGTGGAACCCAAATTGGGAATCTGAACCATTCTCATAAGAACTGTTACAAGAAGCAAATTGCTTTTTTCCACTTACTGACTGTGTTTTTAAATGTGTATGTAGAAATAAAAGGGGGCTTTTGGGAAATAATAAAAAGCAAATCTAACAAAAGACTATAGTAAATGTCTACTTACCATCTTTAAAGTAGGGCGAGGGTCACGGCTCATTTGGGAAAGTGCTGGTCTTGCAAGCCAAGGACTTGAGCTGGGACTCCAGAACCCATGTGAAGATGCCACGTGCAATGGTGCACATCTACAGTTCCAATCTCATTGCTGGGACATAGAAACAAGAAAGAGGCTGGAGCTTGCTGGATACATAGTCTATCCTAATGGGTGAGCTCTAGGCCAATAAGAGATCGTGTCTCAAAGGAGGTAGGTGCCATTCCTGAGGATGACATCTGAAGTTGTCCTCTGACCTTCATATCCATGTGAGCATGTGTGTAGATGTACACACACACACACACACACACACACACACAGAGTCCGATCCTAGTCAGACTATGTAAAAAAAATTTCAAAGTAACATGGAAAGGACAGCCCAATAGAAAAATAGGAGACAATTCTGACTTATTAAGTCATAGGAAAATAAAAAATAAATAAATTTATTAGCAGATACAAAATATAGAAAAAGATATATAGTATAACTAACCTGCTACCAAAACTTTTACAATGTCAGCATTTTGTCCTGGTAACTTCAGATTAAAAAATAAATAATAAACAGATTAAAGACCAAGGTCATTACTGAAAAATGTTTAAGTTCCCTTTGCTCCCTGTCTAGTGCTATGTGGCTTCCAGGTTTACCTTGGGGCAATAACAGTCACTTTCCTATACATACATCCCATACTATGTTTTCATTTGTGTTTATATATAAACAGTCCTTGCTGTTCTCAAAATAGGCTCAGTTAATTTTTTTTTTTGAAAGATAAAGATAGAAGATTAAGAACCTGGCCTTCAACCCAAGATTGCCTAACTTCAAATCCACACTTTTCATATCATGAGTGATTATGTGTCATTTCCTAAACCACAAAGGTCTCTGGTGACTCTCAGACCCAGACTATTATCTCAGTGCCCAAAGCTCTGGGGCTTTCTTGGCTGGTATGGAGGATGGAACGTGAAGCAGAGCATAGCATTAGTGAACCCGGGTCTCTGACAGCTTGAAGGGCTGCTCTCGTGAAAAACCCTTCAAAAAAAAAAAATCCAGCTCTTAAGATCTGTAAAAATTATGTATAAACCTGCAACTAATCAGAGGCAGGACATAAATTCAGATGGGTAGATCAAGAGTGTGGTTTCCATGGATGGCAGCAGAAGCAGAGCAGCTGTCCCTGAGACAGCCTTGCTGGGTGCTGACAGGGGGACACTGGACTTTGGGGACTTATAGATGTGTGGGATGAGCAATCCAGTTGGAATAAAGAATTAACATTTCCTCCTGAAATTAATGGTTTCTGGCTCTTGAAGACCTCCCTCTCGTCCCTTCTATTACGTCAAGACTAAATACATATTTTCCCATCCCCGTCTTCCAAGTTTGTCTTTCTTCCTACAAGGTGGCAGCCAACACGTTACCTACATCCAGTGGTAATGACCAGAGCAGAATGACCGATAGCACATAGCCCCACCCCTTTCTACTCTTTCTGAGTGGTGGCAGAGTGACCACTGGTGTAGGTGTGGACAGTATCAGACATATGGTACAAAACAGTAACAACTGTAGAAAACACTACCTAGCAGACCTCACTGTGTGCCTGGCAGACGGAGGCTTGGCTGAGAGACAGAGAGAGGCAGGTAGGTGAAAATGGCTTACAGAGAGGTCAAAGAAGTCAATATTAAGAAAAGAAAAAAAGAAAGAAAAGAAAAACAGAAGTCCTAGGAGCATAGTAAAGCTCTTCAGCTTTCATAACCCCAGCACAACTGTGTCAGCTTAGCCAGGTCAATTAGCTGCCTACTCTATCTTCCTCTGTTGTTAATAATGGGCAATAGCCTCTCCCCTGAATGAATGAAAATGAGGGATCTGTGGTTAGAGTAAGCTATCATTAAAAGCACATGAATTCCTAAAAGCCTCTGAAAATAAATTAGTCTTCACATTACCATCTGCAACCGTTTCACCTTAGCCAGTGATCCCATTAGCCCCTGTGCACTCCAAACAGGAGTGGGCTTGGATGTTACTCGAGGAGAGATCTCCAAGGGCAATCAAGTGGTTGCAGAGGTCCAAACGAAAGATTCCAAAGGTGGCATCGTTACTCTCACATCACTCCAGAGCCTGGACCCCTGTGCTCTGAGCCAGTTCTCAAGAGGGAAGACACACTCCACAGTATAATCCTCAAGGCTTCAGGATGGCTGGAAACAAGAAGGGAGCCAACACCGTTTGAGGCCGGGGAGAACTACTTCAGATCTCTCTAGATCTTCTGCTTCCCAGTGAACCTCCATAAGTTGGATCTCTCAGGCACATCACATCATTTTGGACTTCATTGTTTCCTCTGGGGTATTTGTGTCCCCCTCAAAGTTCATGTCCTTCCAAAGCCTCCAGAATGTGATCTTCTTTGGTAATAGTCATCACCAGAGTAGGGTGGGTCCTTCATCCAATGTGACTGAGACAAATCAAGTGACGGGACAGAGAATCACGAGGACAGTACTGTGTTACAAACAGAGGAAGAGAGCGATTCGAGGCTCTATCAGCCAAAGCATGCCAAGGATTGCTGGCCACACTGTGAGCTCAGAAGCAGACAGAACCAAGCCTCTGT
This sequence comes from Onychomys torridus, assembly GCF_903995425.1. NCBI lineage: Eukaryota > Metazoa > Chordata > Mammalia > Rodentia > Cricetidae > Onychomys > Onychomys torridus. Next base: position 81,467,576 of record NC_050446.1, read on the forward strand.
ATGAACTCCTCCAGAGGAAACAACCATTCACATATTTATTGAAATTTCTGGTTTCCTACAGTGAACTTGTTCAAAGCCACTGAGTTACAGTATTTGGGGCATTTTCTTACCCCAATCTTAGAGGAAATACACACACACACACACACACACACACACACACACACACACACACACACCATTTGGATATGGAAACTAATATATTTGGTTTCTGTGTTGTCACATTTTTGGACCTGATTTTTTTGTGATCACTAGTCAGCCTAGGCCTTAGATGATGGACAGTCTTCAGACTTGGGCTAAACATCTTTTACACACACTGGTCTCCTCTAAGTGATCTCATTCACACTCACTGCTTTCTTTATACCTCATCCAGGTAACTTCCATACTTTCCTTACTGTTGGGATCTGTGGTTATAATAACCACACTTGAGATCTCTCCGTCAGTCAAGGTCTATCTGCCAGACCCACAGTGAGGTCTGCTGAGTAGTATTCACCACCATCTTTATTGTTTTTCTTTTCCATCATAAGTCTGATACCTTCCACACTTACACCAATGGGATGGTGACTCTTCACGACATAGAATATTGCCAAGGATGCAGCTTCTTATTTGACTTTATCTTTTCACTTTCTCAAAGCACCTGAAAGTGCATGCACACTAAGTCACTTATTACCTTTCTCCCAATCTCATGTTTTTCTAGTGTACATACAACCCCCCCCCGTGTGTGTGTGTGTGTGTGTGTGTGTGTGTGTGTGTGTGTGTGTTCTGTTGCCATAACAAAATACCTGAGATTAGATATATTATTTTGAAGAATACAGGTTTATTTGACTCAGAATTTCAGAGATTGGAAGGCCAAAGGGCATAGCGTTGGCTCTAATGAGCATCTCACCCCACCCCACCCGACCTCGCCTCTGACAGCTGCACTATTTTGCAGCAGATGGCATCCTGATAGGAGTCAATGAGTGAAGGAGAGATTTCATTGGAAAGCAGGGAACCAGAGTGGAGGAATCAGGTATAATCTCCCCAAAGCTTCAACTCTTCAAGGTTACACCCAACATCAGCACTGTCACGCAGGAGACCAAACTTCCAACACTTTGAGGACACACAAACTGTATCCATCCGAATCATAGCCATGTACATGTGAGCTTTCTTTAAGACTAGGTAAAGAGCATTTTCTTTGAAGATAGAGATAAGAGATTCAGGTTTTATGAACCAGTGATTGTCATAACGTCTCAAGTCTGCATTTGTCGTATGAAAAAAGTTCTATAAAATGCACAAACCAACAAACATGGGTGTGTCCCATGTGCTAAAGTTGCTGACCCATGCTCCAAAGGAATGCCCCCTCACTAGAGCCATTACCTGTTACACCAGCCAGAAACCTGCACTTGACCATCCTTCTCCCACAGCTCCCCTGTGATTTTCTTAGTCCTGCAAACTTTCTAAATAACCCTGACCCATCTAGTACTCCATGATTCCTTAACCCTTCTCTGCCTGGATCAAAGGACTACTCTGTAGCGGTAGCACCTGCGCTACCACCTAGTCCCAGTGAGAGGCTGTGGATTAAAAAACAAAGAGACAGCGGGTCATTCACCTCAGCAGAATGCTGAATGCCACTTATTGAAGGAGGGAGGAGGCCTTAAATACAGGCTTATAGCACAATGGGAGAACCTGGAGGGCAGAAGTTTGCTACCAATGTTCTACATTCTTGCATCTAAGCTGTTTACACCAAATGCAGGATACACAAACAAGGAACCTCAGGTGAGGATTCAGGAGGAAGGAAACCAGCAGGGAATTAGCATAGGGAGGACATCTGGTCAAGGTCAGCAAGCAAGGCAACTCAAAACGGGAGTCAGGGCCCTACAGGTCCTCCCTTTTTACTAAAAAATGAGCTTCTGACTTAGGTTGTGTGGGATGTCAGCAGGTCACTTTACTCGTCATGGAGACACCTGCCCAGGCCACACTGGCACTCTGCATTAGGTTGGTGAGCACCCCCCAGGCATTACCCATCTCTGAATACTCATTATCATACAGGCTCAACCACATGAGCTATAGAGTTAACTGCTGCCAAAGATCTCAAAGTGGCGCTGGGCTTGCAATCTGTGTGTTCGACACAGAAAAGACCCACAGAAGTCTTAACTCACCCATAGCCAGTAGGCTAAATGCAACTGAGCCATTCCCTTTCTTAAGGAGCCTTACTGCAAATTGGAGTCCTCATAAGATGGTATCCCAAAGGCAAGTGGAGTTTTATAGATTGTATAACTTTCAAAGCCAATCGAAATGTATATAACTGCTGAATTAAATTTATCATGCCCAATAGAATCAAAAAGTAATTAACTATGGTAGCTACTTTCATTGCTAGGGTCTCCACTGTGCTAGCTGTAGTAACCAATTATGAAAAGGCAATCCCAGAAACAGTAGCAGCAGTGGCCACCACCACTATAATAGCAACAATGGCAGCAGCGATGTCAAATTCTCTTCTGGAGCGTGTGAGCATCATCTGTGTCTTACTGCCATGATCCACTGGCATGGGCACAACTTCAGGAACATGAACCACCGAGGCCCATTATTCTTGATCCCAGCATGACTTAAGCTGGCAGCTCTGCAAAAGAACAACTACGAACCATAAAGAAAAAAAAGGCAGCTCACAAGGAGCAGAACTAATGGTCTCATAATGGCTACATTCAGACTCACAAATTTTAAGGTATCTTCAAAGGAGGCTAGATGAATTTCAGAAGGCCAATAAACGCTGCACAGAGTCACTCCTGTAAAGTAGGTACTACACCAGCTTGAAGAGGGTTGCAAAAAATGAAAAGGCTGGGCTGACATGGTACTGTTAACAAATGGAGGTCAGTGACCTTCAGGGTTATCCTTAATCTCCAAGGTGTCTGGGTGACATGTTCTCAACATTTTTGAAAAAGCAGTTGCCATACATTACCTTCTAAAGAATCCAACCACATGGCTACAATTCCTAGGCTTACGTTAATGCTTGCCAAGGCTGTCTGTATTGGGCTCTCAATCCCCATTGACATCAGAAAGGGAGAGTTTTTCACGAAGGTCTAATAGGTCTCTGCCATGTTGGGATTTGGCAGCAGCCACAGGGCACACACAGTGTTCAGGAACCCAAAGAGGAACCTCATTGTCCTGCAGAAAGACACAAATAGATCCCCAGGCCCACACCAACACTGGATGGGGTCCCCTCCAAGTGCCAATAGAAAGATCCTTCCATTACACAAGAGGATGATTTGCAACAGGAGCCCTCCAGTGCTTATCTACAGTGGATACTCCAGCAGAATCCACCAATAAAAAATTTAAAATATATAAAACAAGGGAAAGAATAGAATGTGGAGAAGAGAGATGAGCCCCTAGCTCCCCCATTTTTACTTTAGCAAAATATGTTTTTAAGGTACAATGACAGTGTTCTACTATAGCCTGTCTTTGAGGATTGCAAGGAATACCAGTCTTCTTAAAAATAGAAAAATCTTGGCAGAATTTTGAAAATCCCTTACTGCTGTAGGTGGGATCATTATTAGTCTTTATGCATTTTGGCACTTGCGTATAAGCAAAAACATGAAGACAACGATTTCTTACATCCTTAACCTTTTTACCTGAATGAGCAGAGGCAAAAAGTAGAGAGGAATATGTATCAATAGACACATGGACATATTGTAATTTTCTAAAGGAAGGCACGGGTGAGACATCCATCTGTCACACATGATTAGGTAAAAGTCCTCGGGTATTAACTCCCAAATGAGGAACAGGTAAAAATTCAGCACAAAGAGGACATGATTTAACTATCTGGATGGCTTTTAGTATAAATGTTTACAAACTCATCAGAAAACATTTGTAGCCCTACAGAAAGCACTAGAAGGAAAAATCCAACCTAAAGAATTAAACACACCCATGAAAACTCAGGCAATAGATAATCCCATACCATCAAACACCAAAGAAGGAAAAAGCAACACGCCCACAAAAAAATAACAGGAATTAACAATCACTGGTCATTAAGATCCATCAATATCAATGGTCTCAACTCACCTATAAAAAGACACAGACTAACAGAATGGATAAGAAAACAGGATCCATCCTTCTGCTGCATATAAGAAACACACCTTAACTTCAAAGACAGACACTACCTCAGAGTAAAGGGCTGGGAAAAGGCTTTTCAAGCAAATGGACCTAAGAAGCAAGCTGGTGTAGCTATCCTAATATCTAATAAAATAGACTTCAAACTAAAATCAATCAACAGATATCAGGATAGACATTACATATTTATCACAGGAAAAATCCACCAAGATGAAGTCTTGATTCTGAATTTATGCCCCAAATACAAAGGCATTCACAAAAAGAAACATTACTAAAATTTAAAATGCACATCAAACCCCACACATTAGAAGTGGGAGATTTCAAAACACCACTCTCACCAAAAGACAGACCTACCAGACTGAAACTTAACAAAGAAATAAAGGACCTAACAGATGCTATGACTCAAATGGACTTAATAGATATATACAGAACATTCCATCCTAACACAAAAGAATATACCTTCTTCTCAGCACCCCACGGAACCTTCTCAAAAACTGACTACATGCTTGGTCACAAAACAAATCTCAACAGATACAAAAACATTGGAATAACCCCCTGTATCTTAACAGACCACCATGCTGAAGTTAGACTTCAACAACAACAAAAATTACAGAAAACATTTGTAAAGCAAGCAACAGTGCTTGTACCTCTGCCATCTGGGCAGAAGTGCCCTGGACTTTCATTCTCTTTACTATGTTACCAGAAACTACCACAGCAAAACCATGTGAAGTGCCATCAGTAAATACCACACAGGCCTGAGGAATAGGAGTCATCTGTACTATCTTGGGAAATATAACAGGATGCAATTTAAAAAATTGACACACATCATTGGAGGGGGAGTAAGTATCAAATTGACCCTTTATGGAGCATGTCAATATGGCCCAATCATTATCATTAGCTTTTAACCATGCTATTTGAGACTGGGTGTATGGGGTCACGACAATATCTGGCTCCTTTTTAAAGGTTTTAACACTAATCTTGATTCCCTTAAATATAATCTGAGCAACAGCCTGAGGATAAGGAGTAATGGTTTTTGCTGAAGAAGCTGGGAAATGTACCCATAGAATAGGACCTGTTTGCCAAAACACTCCAGTAGGTGAATGAGAAAAACAAAATATCAAATACAATAAGGAAGAAGAAAGATATATAATGCACGTGAACCTGCTTCAGGGCCTCTTGTACACGTTGTAGGGCTGTACTTCAGCTGTTAATCCACAGGGGATAAAGGGTCAGGGGTCACCCTTTAAGACATCATACAAAGGACTAAGTTGACCTATTGGACTCTTTAAAGTGGGCCGAAGCCATTGAATATCTCCCAGAAAGGTTTGGAAATCATTAAGCGTGCATAGCTGATCTGTACGCAGAGTAATCTTTTGTGGACGTATGCCTGTGCGTAACAACTCATGACCTAAGTAATGATGGGGAAGGATACCTGCACCTTTCCTCGGGCTGTTTGTAGGTTCGCCAGGCTAAGGACCTCTTGGAATGTAGAAAAGGCATCAAACCAAGGTTTATCTGACTTGTTTCAAGGTTTTCGCCCCCATTCCTGCCCAAGTTCGCTGCCCCCACAGTGGAGGGGCCTTCGCAACTAGCAAAAAAGCCAGGGCTCTTGTTATCCCTCTCCCCTTACAAACCCAGCCATCTAGACTCTCCCCTCGTCTCCACTGTAGTTTTCCCTCTGATCGCTAATGCAGGCCCCCATTTTGAACCTTTCAGTCCCTTTTACTCATCTCTTAACATGTCTTTACACATTCACTTCCTACCTCCTAGCAATTTCTAATTCCTCTTTGCACTATTAAACATTGATTCATCTTTTCAGACCCCAGTTCAGGCACTCTTCCTCAGAGAAAGCTTCTAAGATCTCTTAACTAGACCCCACCCCTCAGGATGCACTCTTCTCTTTGTGACTGCTCTTTGCATTGGGGCCAGAAGTCACGATAATTTAGCTCTTGGCTCTTCTAGACAGACCGGAAGTGTCCTGAGAGCGGGAGGGCCAGTGTTTCCTTTGTTCTTCACTGACTCCTCACCACGACTGAGAGCAAGAGCTCAATGATGGGCCATGCCGATGAAGAATGTACAGGAACCTTGAGATGATGAGGGTGCTGCCTGCTGTCATCCCTGCTGTAACTGTGGTCCTTCCACCAAACTCTATTTCGTGTATTGGAATTCCACAAGGACTTTTTATTTTTAAGAATAGTTCAAGATAGTTGTTGTGTGAGCTATTAACTTCTTTACCTCAACAGGGTTTCCATGGGTAAAGCCAAAGTGGAGTCACTGGGCACCTGTGTAGGAATGACATTCCTGCATACAGCAGCTAAACCTGCTATTTAGAAAAACTCTTGCATTTTGTTCAAGTGGCAGGGATATAACATTTTAAATTGTGGTATTTTTTTATCCCACATTTTTTTAAAGACATGGCAGCTTGGGCAGGAGATATGACTAAGTCAGCAAAGTGTTTGCTGCACAAACATCAAGACCCACAAAGGAAGGACAGACAACCACAGTGGTTCAGTCCTTGTAATGTCAAGGCTAGAGACAGAGACAGGCCCCTGGACCTCACTGGCCAGCCAAGCCAGCCTATGTGAGAGCTTCGGGCCAATGAGAGATCATCTTTCATCCATCCAGAAAAATGTGATAGATAGCCCTTGAAGAACCACAGAGGAAGTTGACATCAGGTCTCTATATGCACACACACACACACACACACACACACACACACACACACACGCACACGCACGCACACGCATGTATGCATGTGCACCTTCATGCATACATTTGCATACACACATGCACACACAAATATGGAAGCTGTCATACTGTTCATTTGTCATGATTTAAAAAGCATCATAGAGATTGTTTTATTCTGCCATTGAGTTCCATGTCTTACTGGACACTAAATAGCACTAGACATTTGCAACTGCACAGCATTATTGAGAAAAGTACTCACAAAGTCACTGGAAGTAATAGCTATCATCTGTCCATGATGAGCTAATTTGTCCACTGCGCTTGCCTCAAAATGCCTATTTTCACTGTAATGATGAAATTAAATGCCTATCCTCATTAGATCTTGGAATCACATCAAAATTATGTGTGTTGAGCCTGACAGAGTGGCAAATTCTATTTGAGTTCATTTCTTCTATGTTAAATGTTATACATATGGTGTTTTTAAGAAAGACTGTTTTTATATATTCGGAAGGTTGTATAGTGTCCAAGAAAGAGCTTTGAATAGGAACTGGGAGAGTCAACCCCCCCACCTCTGCCATTAACTAGGCTGTTGGCCCTGTGGTTACCCTTCTGTTGGCCCTATGGTTACCTTCTGTGTCTGTTCTTCACCCAGAATGATGAAAATAACAGTATGCTCCTTGCAACCTGGAAAGACTGTTATGAAACTCCAGAACGATAATGTGTGGGAAAGACCTGAAATAGCACTGGAAAAGTTACAGCGCTAGGCAAAGGCAAGGAGTAATTATTGCTATAATTGTTTAACATGATCTGTCTTAGCCTATTTGTACTGCTATAACAAACTAGCTTTAATTGGGTAGCTTATAAACAACAGGGATGCATTTCTCACAGTTTTAGAAGCTGAGCAATCCAGGGTCAAAGTGATGTGTGTGTGTGTGTGTGTGTGTGTGTGTGTGTGTGTGTGTGTACGGTCAAAATTATGGAAAAAGTGGTCATAGGTCAGAGAGAGAGACAGAAAGACACTTGAGGAATTCGAAGGGCAAAGGGAAGGGTGAGAATGATGTAAATACAGTACTCATGTTTAAAATTTTTAGAAAGTTTTTAAATATAAGATAAAGTGTCAACTTCACAGAAGCAGAAATAATTTTTTGTATCTTGTCTACGATGTCATACTTAGCTTCGGCTGTTAACCTGACACAAACCTACCGTTACTTGGGAAGAAGGAATATCCACTGAAGAACTGCCTCTATCATATTGGCCTGTGGTCAGGGCTGTGGGACTTTTTCTTGATTGCTAATTGATGTTGGAGGGCCCAGCCCATAGTGGGTAGCACCATTCCCAGGCAGGTGGGCCTGGGCTATGTCAAAAAGCTAGTTAAGCATGAGCCTGAAGCAAGTCAGTAGGCAGTGGTCCTTCATGCCCTCTGCTTCAGTTCCTGCCTTCAGGTTCCTGCCTTGAGTTTCTGCCTTGGCTTCTCTGGATGATGAACCTGTAAACTCAAATAAATGCCTTCTTCCCAAAGTTGCTTTTGGTCATGGCATTCACCACAGCAACAGAGAAGCAAAGTAGAACATACATAGAACATGGATGGATCACGTGTGTGTGTGTGTGTGTGTGTGTGTGTGTGTGTGTGTACAGATATATGAGAGAGAACATTTTTCAAGTGTACAATTTATTGGTTTATGAAGACAGATTTTTTTTTAATATAATTACTTGAAAATAAAATTGAAGACATGGCTTCCTGTCTTTTTGTGTCTTCAGTAAGTGGGAGGAGACTGCATACTGAAGATACAGTAGGAAGTTTTCTTTATAAGGCATTGTGTAACTCCTGCTCTACAATTTTCTGACATGATGGGTCACTTACAAAGTGCCACTTTTGTCAGAACAAAGGAGAGAAAAGGGTTGGTCTCATATTTTAGGGAGATTTGGGTTTTGCCTCAAGAAAAATTTCTATGAACTATTAAAAAAAAGAACCTGTCATTGTGCCTTCAGAGTGGATTCATAACCTGACATATGTGGAACAGGAAAATAAGCTCAAAAACTTGAATGCTGATTCTTTGAAATCCGTGTGTCAGATAAGACAGTGGTTGGACATGTTCAAAATCAATTTTCTCCTTCATCTCGATAAAATTACATTTCAATGTCTTTTTGGTTTTCTATGTTTAAAATTCTGAAAAATAGCTAGAAGAGGGCAAATATCTATAACAACTACCCCCTGCCACAGAACTTGAAATGATGTGATGTGAATGTTCAGGTCATAATCTGCCACAGCCTGTATTGTCTCTCGAAGCGGAGATGGAAGGATGCATTGACATTCTTGCAGATGAAGCATGGAAGAGTTTTAATATTGCAAAGCTTGTCTGAGATAATCTAGCCTGGGGTAAAGAAATAGCTTTCCATCTCAGATGTCACTTACAATGTATTGATGGAGTTGCCTGGATGACCGGACTAGAAGAGATTAAGAAGGCACATCTATGCTCAACAGAGACTAGTGTTATAGTACATTGCCAGAGTCTGAGATGGCCATGGAAAGGGAATGTGATGGTGAGCAAGGCAAGAATTTGCTGTCCCAGCTGTCTTCCAGCTCATAGATCTACAAGAGAGATGCAAAATGCGGAAATTTGAGATTGACTCAGGAGGCCAAAGAACCTCAGCTGCCCCACACCTATCAATGCCTGTTCCCCACCAGGGTCCCCAAATTCAGAAAGTATACCTTCACTCCCCATCATTATAGTGCCGTGCCGTGTTTGAATCGATATTACATACACACCAGACCCACTGAGGCTCTGTAACAACAGACACTCTTCAATTATAATCTGTTTGAGATCCGGTCTCCTGTAACCCAGTTTTCTTCTTTCAAGCTCATGTGGGAAAAGGTGATTCATGATGGATTTGGGGAAAGGAATTATTTTGAATAGAAAATTTGATTAAATTGTCTCAACTTGATTGCTGATTTTCACAGTCGAGTTTCCCACTTGTTTGTTTTAACTCCTGGTGCCAATCAAAGAAAGAGTGTATCGTGTTAGATCACAAGCCCAATACTGGGTCCTTTATATCATTTATAAGTCCTTTCTATTCCTTCCAATCTCCTTTTGCCTATCTTGACAATTAATACTAGTTATGCCTTTGTTTTTGAGTGAAGACAAACTTCTTCAAAGATGAAAAAAAATTCAACTAAGAAAGGACACCATGTTGCTGGAATTTTGATCGCACTGTGACACTCTGAGACTGCTAAATAAAGTTTACCTTGAATCAGGGGACAGAGCTAGCATTTAACTGACTGGAGCTGACCATAGAGAAGCTAGCAATAAAGAAGAAAAACAGGAAGCAAAGTGAGGGGGACTAATGTTTGGCGCTTCCTTTTGGTTTTAGGAAGCCAGTGAAGAGACAGTCTCCAGCCAAAAAGCAAAGTCAGCTGCTTGCTTCTCCGCTTTTCTGATCTAGCAGGTTTTCACCCCCACATCAGACTTCCGAGTCTTTGTTGGTAAATAGAACAATAGAGACTTAGTTTAAACCTACATCAATGCAAATGTAGAGCGCCGCTGCGAGACAGGAAGGCCCTCCAGGCCACCCCCTGAGTAGCCGGTGGGGCACTCCCTGACTTAAGGTCCACGGGGCTGCAGATGATAATTAAAACATCAGTAGACTCACATGCAGCCTCTAAGCCCACAGAAAAACATCAACATCAGTAACATTTCTACATGGGTGCTGAAATTCTTTAGGGTAATATCCAGAACCCACAGAAAAAAGAAAAGCGAAATCCATGTCTCAAAATATGTGTTCAAATTTTACAGCTTAAGTGGTCACAAGTCCTTGTTGTTTATCCTGTCCTCTGAGTTGGCTGAGGTGCTAACAAAGACTAGCCTCCACTCAAGACAGCCTTGACAGAAATAGTGTTTTCAGGGGAAAATCTCACTTCTATTGACAAAGGAGGAAATTCTGTTAGATAAAGAGACTTTATTGGTCCAGTTCATCAGGTAAAGGCTCTTGCCGTTCTAGTCTGGTGACCTGAATTTGATCCCTGGAATCCATGGACGGGTGGAGGGAGAAAACAGATTTCACAAAACTGTCCTCCAATCTTCACACATTTCCTATGGGTGTGTGCCCATACACACCTCTCTCTCTCTCTCTCTCTCTCTCTCTCTCTCTCTCTCTCTCTCTCTCTCACACTCACACACACACACACACACACACAAATGACAATAATAATAAATTGAATTATTTCTTAAAAGAGAATTTTAATGGACTATGGACCCCTGGGAGCACTGTACAAAAAAAATTCAGAGAAGAGAGAAGAAGGAACGGTTAACTGGGGCAGTGAATAATCGGGCACTTAGGTATTAGTGTATGAAAAAAATGTATTTTCAGAAGTTTGCAGAAATGACAGGTGTAAAGGGCAAGAAAATGTGCCTGAGGTCTCCTAGCAGGAATATGACTAATGAGAGGTTTTAACCTGACGCGATCCCCTCGTGTTTAGGGAACATAAACTTTCCAGCAGTGAGCTTCAGACATCACTGAAGGTGGGGCATACAGAGTTGCCTGATTCAGCAAAGAAAATACAAAATACCCACTAAGATTTGAATTGCACACAATCCTGCAATAATATATGTCCAGTGTGATACTTGGTATATGACTTTATAGAAGTATTATTCATTATTTGTCTGGCATTCAGATTTTACCGTGGGCCCTAGATTTTTATCTGACAACATTAGGGTTTGGGAAGGAAACGGAAGAGTCTAAGGAGAAATGGTCCCACCTACCATTGCTGGTAGCTGGTTTGTGTAGAAATAGACGCAGGCCGCCTAACTGCCAGGCTCAAGCCCCTCCATCTTTCCATTTCCACCTTCAATTCTTTTCTTCCATCTTCTCTTCCTTTCCATTTCTTGGCCTGCAGGTTTTTGTGGTATCAAGCATTAGCTCTCCACATGTCCCTACCATTCTTTGACCTGGCCAACCAACTTCAAGTCCATTGTGACATTATCATTCCTACCCCAACAACCACATTCACACATCCTTGTGTACCAAGGGGAAATAAAATTGCCGGTTTCTAGAAAGAGGGAAAAGGGATAACTTCCTCGGCCACATCCTCAAATCTACAACACTATGCTACTGCTGAAGGAATATCTCCCTAAGCTTTCAAACCAGTGATGAAATTGCCACTCATTAATAACAAACAAGCTGGGCATGGTGGTGCACACTTCTGATTCCAGCTCTTGGGAGGTGAAGTCAAGAGGATCAAAAGTTATCAATGGTCATCCTCAGTTATGTAATGAGTTCAATTCCAAACTGGGATACATGAGACTCTGACTCAGACAAATAAACAAATTTGGAGCTGGGGAGTTAGGCCAGTCAGTTAAATGCCTGCTGTGCACGTGTGAGGAACTAAATTTGATCCCCCCAGCACTCATATAAAAAGCTGAGCTGGATTCAGATCCTCAAATCTATAATCCCACAGCTGGAAAGATGAGCACAAGAGGATCCTGAGGGCTGGCTGGTCAAATTGGGGAACACGATGCTTAATGAGAGACTTTGTCTGAAAAGAAAAACATAGTAAGGTGGAGAGTAATAGAGGAAGACACCAGACACCAACCTATGGTGCTCTAACATACATGCACACAAACTGTTCAAGCACACACACACACACACACACACACACACACACACACACACACACGAGCATGCACCACCACTACCTCACATCAATGAATTAAATAAACCAACACAAACAACATATTTAAATGTGTTTGGATTTTGTATCCTTGGTTGATTAAAGAAATCCTCAGGGTTTGTCAGGAAAGCTGCCTCTTTTTACAAGTCGTGAATAAATACCAAAATTAAGTATTTAAAATTGGCTTACAACACACCTCATTGCAGAGCCAATAAATTAATAAAACTTGATACACTCTCAGATCCCTTGGGGGGAAATAAGCAACTAGCAAGGAGACAAATTCACCGCAGCATCACACAACAGTGCAAGCTAGTTTTTCCATCCCCTGTGTGGAAAGGCCCAGACGATTTTTCACTGCCAACCCCACATCCATACCTCTTAAAATATATATATGGTTCTTCAAACATATTTCTTCAGATTTTCATGTCATTCTTTTTTTTTCAATTGCTTTTGAGAAACACCAACTTACAAACAAGGAATGCAGATGGCTTTTATCTTATTTAGTCTAGTATTTTCTGTGTGTTCTATAATCAGTGGGGTACACTTATCCTGATGTTGGGCAGGGAATTGCATACCCAACTCTTATTACCGTTCATAAATTATTGTTCCCATATGCACCATCCTGAAAATGGACCCCAGTGGGCTTTCTCTGGCTGTGGATTCCTGAGGTTGGTAGTGTTAGGAGTCTCACTAGAAATCTGGAAAAGGCCAATTAAAAGGCAAATCCTCCCTTCTCATTCCAGTAACCCTGACCAAAGCAACTGAACACAAGGAGAGGAAGGTGAATTATTGTCTATGTTTTGCATAAATGTTACAAATTTTAAAATACATTTTACTACTGAATATAACCTAATACTACCCCCCAGAGAGTTCTGTTTACAAATCATTTAAAGACACACTCAGCTAGCCCTCATAATTATAATGACCTCTGGTATTTTTTTTAATGAGGAAGTCCTGGTGGTTGAGGTTGGTACTAGAACAGAATTAAGTTGAGGCATGGAAATCTTCCTAATTTTTTTAAAGTACAGATTAGACTCTTGATATAGGTAACAGTAGTCATATCAGGGTTGAGACTCCCCCATTAAAAACAACAGCAAAACCAAACAAACCTAAGTGGAAAATGTTGCTTTATGGGTACTCATGATGGGGGTGGGGGAGGCTTCCCCTCAGAGGAGAGGAACCACCATACAGAGGCTCAGGTAGGTGCCCAGGAGGATATGTGTAATCAATATTGCTTATTGGATTTCTGGGCATAGCAGATTGAACAGGGTGCCAGCCCTACACCCTCCAGGGGCCTCCAATTCAGCAAGACGGCTTTAAAGACAAATCCTGAGGATGAGGCTGCCTGGAGGAGGATGGACTTTTAGTAATGCAGTCACAGATATTCCATCCTTGTTTTCTTCTCATGTTTTAAACTTAAAGCACTGATTTTAATTATTAAGGAAGCATTTCCATTTATTGCTTTTGCTCTATTCATAATCCCTGTTCCTTCGCCCCATACACACAAAGCTTTCTTTCTGAAGGGTCTCTATGAAAACAGCTACCACAAAATAATTTATCCACATAACAATATACAATGACTAGCTAAATAAAAATAAATACTCTAGCTCAAAAAGAAAAAGAAGAAAAAGACAGAAAAATTGTCACTCCCACAGAGGAAAACAAATGAAAATTTCAACATTAGCAGTGAACCTTCCTTCTATTGCCTTAAAATATGCCACAGACTGGTGAGCAGTTTGGTTATTTGTATGGGTCTATTTTATCTTTGTTAGAGAGGTTGGTGGAGCTTTTGATGTTGCAAAAACACAATATAGAATGAATCAAACGTCGTTTTCACAGTCCTATGTGCAGCGCGGGACTTGAGGCTTTTTACAGTCCAGCCCACCAGTGACGAAGCAGTTCCCATTATTATTGACATAGTCTCCTACCAATTTCTCTCCCAGCCTGATACCTCATTCTGATTAATGGACTAGTAGCAGGGACTACTTTTAAAAAAAGAAATCTGTTTTCTTAGAGTATCTATTTAGTTTCGAGAAAACAAATAGCCACGCATATTAAGGAATATGGTGTTTTAGAAACAAAGAGAACAGCCAAGATTCAAGGAAAGTTAACTGTTCCCTGGGGAGAAACCCTAGTGTTTAAACTGTTTCATCAGCAACAACTTGGAAATTGTTTTAATGGTGTTTTGAACATCTTATTCTTGTAAAAATGATACCCATGCTCACAGCACACCGTGGATGAAATCTAAGCTATATGCAATGGGCACGTTGGTGTTTATGAGGTGTGGTTATTTCCATAATGTCTGTTAAAGTCAGTAGCAGGAAGGCATAGAAAGACCCTAAAACTGCCTTCGTACTGTTGACAACAGTGAATACTCTTCAGATTCAAGAGACATTCACCTTCTAGTCCTAAGTTATTGGGCAAAACCCACATCATAAAGCCTACGATAGCATAAAGTCTTTAATAACAGCTGATGAAAAATCACACAGGAAGCATAGCTGAAGCCCTCTATTTCTATAAGAACAAATGTGTGCCTGTGGGGTTGGCTGTTTCTTCCCAGATGAAAACACATCATTCCTTTCTGTTTTGATGATCTAGGCCTCCATTTTAATATGGAAGCCCCTAAATATTCAGGAGGAGACACTTCTCTTATATTCTAAAGTCTACTTCAGCCTTTCCCTGTGGGGCTTGCAGGGAGCCACTAGGAGGAATTACATGACTTTTTGATTTTTAAATAGTACTGATGGCGTGGGTATTTAAGAGGCATCGCAGATTTTTGCTTTTAATATCAACCTGTCCTAACAGCCACTGCGTAAATTATGGTCATTTTAGTGTGGGAGAAAAGCCCTTTCATAAATTTAAAAAGAAAATAAATTGCATCCACTTAATGCAGGCTGCCACCAGTAGACTATCTTGAAGAAACTTCCAGATTGTCATAGCATGACATTCTCACACTGATGCTCAGGTCTTCCTCTCAGGCACCACCATTGTGCATCTTGACAGTCTCCTTTCTGTAGTCTAAACTACCTACTGCTGTTCTTCCACGGGATGTTTTGGTTTGTCTTGGTGAAGCCTGTTTGAACCGGCCTGTGTTTGGAGGCAGAAGTTCTTTGGTAAAAGGTCATTATTTATGTACAAGAAAGGAAATTAACTAGAATGCGGTCTGAAAAGGGTTTTTTTTGTTGTTTTTGTTTTTTGTTTTTGTTTTTTGTTTTTTGTTTTTTTCAAATCAAGGAAAACAGAAAACATCGGGTAAAGGGGAAAGGAAGAAAAAGATTCAAACCCAGAACTGATGTTTGTAGAGAGCCTGCTGCTCCTTTTGTGCCTAACTGAACCATGCCAGGAGCCCTCTTGAATCTCTACAAGAATACAGTTTCAGATCATCTGCATTCAGGGCCAGAGTCATGGCCCTGGAACCGATAATTGCCTCTGACAGGATTTAATTACCTTCTCTAGGACCTTTTCTCTGTTTGATTGGAGACCACCCCCTGCCTCCGATCAAATCAGACAGTAATAACACGCTGAAGCACAGCAGCCAATCACGAGTCAAGTCTGAACAGTGACCTTGCTGAGCCGAAGCTGATTGGTGGTGTCAGCCTTGTCAACGGTGTCAGTGAACCATCAGACAAGAAAGAGTGAGGGGAGCGCAGGAGAGTCTGGGAGATAAGAGACCCGCATTAACGCTAATGGAGGCTGTCAGCATTCAAGGCTCCAAGCCGCCTTGCTTGCAGCCCTGCACACACACACACACACACACACACACACACACACACACACACACGCAAACAAAAACATTGGAGAACTCACACAAGTCTAAAATATTCAGAAGGGGAATGAATGCGTTTCTCCAGTGTGGGGAAATCTATTCAAGGTGTAATTCACATACAATTCGGATAAAACGACAGATACAGGCACAGTGTGTGACAGAATAATTTTTGAGAAAAGAAAAAGAGGTCCCACCGAACAGCTAGATGTATTTGGGGGCTGGTAGGGACCCGGGGTGGGAGGGAACTACAGGACTTTTTCATTTTTAACTCTAGGACTGAAAGACGTGGGTGTTTAAGATGCATTACAAAATTCTGCCTTTAATACCAACCCGACTTAGTTGCTGTATTATTTATGACAGTTTTAGTGTGAGATATAAGCCTACACAGGATCTTGAGGATGAATACATTCATTAAATGGCCAGTCTTTATGTACATATCATTTTAAGATTGTTTATAGTAATACATAATTCTAATGATTTCTATATATGATGTGTATATATTTCCACCAAGACAAAAAACAAAACAAACAAACAAACAAACAAAAAAACCCTTGGCTAACCTCTATTCCTTTTGTAAATCTGGTTAATCTCAGAAAAGCACCACCAAGACATCGGTGAACTCAAACAGACAGAAAATATTACTGAGCAGCTGAGCCTTGGAGGAAGACATTGTATTATCAGGTCTGTACTAATTTAGATTTTAATTTATTCATTACATTTTTCTATAAATAAAGTCGTCTTCCTTGTTACATTTATTTTGTTTCTGACTCATTTACCTCTGCACAAATACAGCAAGAATTACAAAATCAAATGTACAGAAGCATGTCTGATTTTTCTCAGAGACTCAAATTTAGCTAGATTTAGTAGAAATGAAGTATTTGCTGCTTGCATGCACAGTATTTTTATATAAATCTTTTAAGAAAGTTTGGTCCATCTAATTCTCTCAAAAAGAAGGGGCTTTGTTATGACTCTGTACTTGAACCAAATGGAGTGTTACTTTTAAAAATAATGTCAACCCCTTCGAGTTTAAGGCCAGCTCCTGTGACATCTACACTGATACAATTCTTTGTGCCCTTTCCTGCTTCATGGTGAAATTCCATGGAAACAGCTACTGTGGAAATTAATTCAGTGGGTTTTTAAAAATTCCTCTTTTATTCTTTCTCCACCTGCCCACCAAGAAAGATATATCTAAATAAAGAATTTCCTTTGCATCTGTGATTCTCCTCTGCTGCAGTCATGAATGTAAAAGACAGTTTAATTAATGTATAAATAAATCATGTTTTTATACTGGATGCAAATGTGCAATGGATTTGTTAAGATGAGATGAATATTTTGACTCTTGAGAGCCTTTTTGAAACAATTGAGAGGGATACAATGCCACCTTGAAAATGTTCTTTCTTTTCTGGGTCTTATGATTGAAACAGGTCATCTAGGGGGAAATATCCTGCACAGGAAATCAGAAACTTTAGAGTCTGGTTTCAGCTTAACCATTGGCCAACTGTCAATTTTGGGTCAAAAGACTTTGTTTGCATGAGTGTTGGTCTTCTAGGCTTTTTATAAAATGCAATTAGAATGAGGTTACCCAAAGAACTGAAGGTATGTACAGTGCAAGTGGTATCACCGTGGAAACGTACTAACAGTTGTGATTCTCAGGAACTGTCGGTTGTGAGCTTCTTGGCCTCTGCTCCATCGTCCCACCATATCACACACTCACACACCACTGGTCAGACCCAAACACACTTGACCAGCATATAAAAGTAGATAACACTTGTCACTATCACTGTCAACACTAAAACCAAGCATGCCAAATCCCTTGGCTCTTTCTTATTCCCTATGTTTTGCCGCTTGCAGTTAATAAGTTGTATTTCGATAGGAGCTGAACTGTTACAGCAACAGTACGACAAAGTTTTCATTTGTAGACTCTAGATACACCCTGTAATCTTACCACGTGACATGGGACAAACACTTTCTAAAGACAGGGCCAAATTCAACCTATCTCACATGTGATGATTATAATAAACTTCTGTGATGTATGCTATCATAATACATTTCAAGTAATAGTTACTTTGGGCCAGTATCTCCAACTCCCAAATAGATGGAACTCTGAAAATCAGGACAAATTTGGAACTACTTTAGAAATGTTAAAGAGAGCAAAACACACAAGCGTGCACACATCTCAATGCCAGAAGGATTTCATGTCACAAAGCAACCAGTCAAGAACACTTCCTTTCAATGGAGGATTTTACACTTTCCAAAGACAATCTGCCCCTCTTGTGAAGAGACACCTTCAGCTGCCACATCCTTAGCCAGCTCAGAACACAATGACCTCAACATAAGGTTAAGAAGGAATGTCAGTACTCTGTGGCTCCTTTTATCCTTTTAATGACAGCACTGCTCTTGTCCTTCCTAGGTGAATCACTAACACTCATCTGACTCCATTAATTTCATCCCCATTTGCTTATTCTGTGCACTTGAAGGTGCTCTCCTGTAGAGCATGTAGCCTGTGTTTATCTTCATGGTTTATATTTTTTAAATGGACATTTCACAGTCAAAAAGCTGTGTGTGTGTGTGTGTGTGTGTGTGTGTGTGTGTGTGTGTTTCTGGGTAGTAGAAGGCTGAGGCAGAGAGATGCTGCCAGCTGCCACTAAGAGAAGATGTTAAGATACTGGTATGCCACAAACCATGTGGCAACTTATAGATTAATAGAAATGGGTCGATTTAAGATATAAGAACAGTTAGCAAGAAGCCTGCCATGGCCATACAGTTTATAAGTAATATAAGTCTCTGTGTGTTAACTTAGTTGGGTCTGAACAGCTGTGGGACTGGCAGGTGAGAGAGATTTGTCCTGACTGTGGGCCAGGAAAACTCTAGCTCTGTGTGTGTGTGTGTGTGTGTGTGTGTGTGTGTGTGTGTGTGTGTGTGTTGTGTTTGCACACAGGCACTCACTGATCATTGAAAATCAGTGATGGTGCATACTATTTTTCCAAATGTTAGACAAAAGACAAACCAATTTTTTTTATTAAGATCCTTATAAAACAGACAACCAAGTCTCCTGTAACCCTGTTATATTCCCACCTTTTATTTAGGGAAATGAGAAAACAAAATGCTTTTTGGTCCTATGAAAATTGAACATACTACCAAAACCTGAGAAATCCAAGAGAAGCCCTGTTCCCAGTCTCTGTTGCTGTTCATCATAATCCTTGCATAACCCAAGTTGCACACAGAGTGACTCTAATTGCAAATCCAATCACTCTTTGACTGAGGCTCAGAAATCAATTCCCAGTAAAATGTGATACTCAGTCACTCAAAACAATAGAGTAGTCAATATCTCACCATCAGCAGCCTGGTTAGAACCTATTTCAATACAATAAAAACACAGTTCTTTAACTGTGCCAGACAAATCTTTCCTATTCTTTGTAGCCCTACCTAGCATTCCCAGTAATCAAAACCATGACGGAAAGTTAAATAAAATCATGAGGATGCCAAGACTTATAGGGAGAATTTCATTCAAACACTTCAGAGCTCAGACTTTTGATCTTTCCCTTAATTTGTATCGATTGTCCAGTCCTCTTGTATCCTTGTGGCTTGGCAATTTAAATTTAGACATAGCTCATTGAAGTGAGAGAGAGAGAGAGAGAGAGTAATGTGGACCGGAGGCAGGGGAGGGAGATGGGAAAGCCCTGTATTCAATCAGACAGTCTAGAATCTGAGCAGAGATGATAGAATCCTGGTTTGCTGTACTTATAATGGAAGTTGCAAAGCTGTTTTCCAATAAAAACTCCACTGACATCATTTTTCTCTAACGGTAAAAGAAAACGGTAGAACTTAGATGGGAAATTGAACATCAAAACTCAGAGCTGGGAAAATAGTTCAATGGGTAAGATTGCTTGATCTGTGAGCATGAGGACCTGAGTTTGAGTCCCCAGTACCCACAGAAAAGGCAGTATGACTGCAAGGACCTGTAACACCAGCCCATCCCCCCCAGTGGGTGGGGCAGAGACACGTGGATCCCAAGAACTTACTGGGGTCTAGCCCAAAAGAAACAAACAAAAAAAAACCCAAAAATCAAAACAACCAAAAATTGTGAACTTCTGGTTCACTGTAAGAGGCTTTATGTGAGACCCTGTCGCAAGCCAATACTGTGGTGAGAACTTCTGTTCTGGCCTCACTGTGGACACACATGGCCATGCCCACCTGCACACTGACTTGCCTGCAACTTACAGACACAAAGAAAGCAAACCTATGTAGGAAACTGGTAGATGGATAGTCTCGAAGCATTGAATGTTTCTAAGACTGAAATTTCCTGTACTGATTTTTACTTCTTACTTATTGCCCAATCAAGGTATCTAACTGATGAAAATTTCCATTTTCTTTCTCGGCCTGGAATCTAAGGTATTAAGACATGGCTCATACATTCATCTTGAACTTTCCACATTACTTACAAAATACCCAAGGTTTATGTCCTTCAGTCACAGAATTGTTATTATTGTAACAACACTAGAGTTTGCCTGTGTGTTTGATAAGGGGTGTGTCTAAAAAGAATACCTCTGATTAAGTGCACTGTTTATTTACTTTCAGATCCACACTTTAAAAGACCTGCGCACAAAAGGCTCAGAAATGCTTCCAAAATGAAAAACTCCAGTCAAGTGATTACTTAGCTGGCAAAATGGATATTTCAAGTTGCATAGACAGCTAATTGTGGCCTGCCTCGGGAATGACAGGTCTATAATTTTTAGTTTTGTGTGCATTGAAAGCCAGTCACCTTGACACTCAGTAGTCCATTATCCACTGGCCACCAACCATATGATGATGATCAAGGAATGACAGGCACTTTCCATTATGGGTGATGAAACATGCCGTGTTTTATTTGGATAAAGCTGCCCTAAGAAAAAAAGAGAGAGCCAGGTGTCTACCCCTCCCCATGAGCAACAAGCATCCTGGAACACCTTTAGTTACAAAGGAGGGACTTCTTTGTCCCACATAATAGCAACCATCAGTTACTCTGGGTGTTGGTTGCCAACATCCGTTAACATGTCAGGATCCAGGCCTTTTAAATATAAATTTTGCCTCAACATCAGGAACTCTCTCCCATTAAATTATATTACATTGGAACTTGAAACCTGGTTAAAGCCTGTGTTTCAGGGGAAATTTAACACCTTCTTTGCTTATTATGCATGTGTATGTGTGGTGTACAAATGTGTGCATGTTAGTGCATATGTGTGTTTATGCATGCGCGGAGCACATTTACATGCCTTTGCATGTGAAGACCACAGGTCATCATGAGTTGTCATCCTCTGAAAATATTCAACTATTTGCTCACTGAACATGGAGCTTACTAATTTCACTAGTCTGGTTGGCTAGTGGGCCCAGAAATACACAGGTCTCTGCCTCCACAACATTGGCATTACAAGCCTGTGTCACCATGTCCTATCAAGCCTTTAAGATGGATTTTGATCTGACAAGCACTTTACCAAAGAATTCACTTCCTCAGCTTCCACCTTTAAAATAAAAAAAAAAAAAAAAACCAAGTTATCATTTTAATTGCTCCAAGTATTCATGAAGTAGAAGGGTATGATTAAGTAAGAGCCAGGAGATGGAATCATAACAGTTGTCAATGAATTGTCTTGCTTCAATCATTGCTTTGAATATTCAGATCATCTGATAAAACCTCAAATCATGAGCTTAAGAAGTATGAGGCAGAAATTTCACTCCCTCTGTCCTTCCATGCTTTTGCTTCTATACAAGCATTGAAGTTACAGTCAGAAATGTTTCTGACCAAGAACGCAGACTAACAATTTTGTCATTTGTCCAGAAGAATGGTGAGGATGCATTCAGCTGCAAACAGTGCTACCCAACGGTAGTGGGAATGGGTAGGATGGCCATCCATCTTACCCAGTAGGAAATTGGAAGGCATGCTCGTCAGGACTCTGTAGTTCAGCTCAAGAGTGCTACTGAGAACTGAGTCTTTGCTGTCTACAGTGTGACAGGCACTTACTGTCAGTCCCTATCATCACAGTCGATGTAGCAGCCCCAGCAGAAACGTTTCTCCAAAATACCCCAAAAAGAAGGAAGAGGGAGAATAAAAAGAGGTCTCTCTGGTTATTAGGAAGTAAAAACTCACCCAGAGTTCTTGTGGTAAGCTAAGTGATGACCACCATAGCTTAGTCGTAGTTTCCAGAACCCATGAATGTCACCTTATATGGCAAAAGGACTTTGCTGGTGTGCTTCTACTAAGGATCTTGCGGTGGAAAGCGTTTTCTGGAAATACCCTAAGGCCATAAATAGAATGGCAAGTGTCCTGATAAGAGAGAAACAGTGGGAGACTGATCTTGTGATAGAAGTGAAGGAGACATGTCAAACCAGGAACCTAGCTGGACAGAAGGAAGGACTCATAGGCTAAGAATGCATGGCACTTCCAACACCCTATCGAAGGTGGTTACCACCAAGAGCCTTGTGGATTTTTAATTTAAAAACCAAGGAGAAAAGCTCAGGCTGGAAAGGGCAAGGACTCTGATTTCCCCATCTTAGCTGCCTAAAGGAACTGTGGTCCAGGTGCTCCACTCTAGCCCCATGAGACTGATTTCAAGCTTCCAGTCTCCAGAACTGTAAGAGAAGAAAACTGCCTCTTTGTGGGGTTAAATTGCCACAATTTTTACAATGGAGGCACAAGAGCTAATCTACAACTTCCCCAGGAACCCTCTTTTACTTCAGATTGGCCAGCTACATCAGTCACATATCTACATGTAAGAGAAGCTGGCACACAGGATATGTGTGCCGCATAAGACATGACTGTGTTAGACCTACTCAGATTTGTCTGTCCTCCTGCTACCAGGCTGAGTAGGTTGCTGGCCTAAGGGGCATTGACAGTAAGTGAAGTCAGCCCAATGGAAGTTCAAAAAAGTCTGCAAACCCTCAAGTTCTTTCCCTTTTGAACCATTTTGAAACTGTGTCCAGTTACAGTTCTGCTCAGTGACTAGTTGTTTTCTCTGTTCTTCATCATCTAACCATTGGCCATCTTTTCAACCTGTCTCCATAAGTCTCCAAGAACCCAGGCTTACCAATCTTTGAAAAGCTTTCTTCCTCAGCCATCTCCCTACATGTGGTTCTCTTTCCATGAAAATCACCTCTTTTCCTACTCACTCCACACTTTCCTATGACTTCATTTTAAATAGCAGTTTCTCAACAATGTTTTCCAGCCTGGTGTGGCAATCCTGGGAATATTCATTTAGTATATTTCATGTGACACTCAGCAGACTGTAAACTACCTGCTTGGCCATGTTTTATCACTCAGCCAAGGTGAAGCCTGGTTGCAATGACAAGAAAACCTCCTCAGAGAGAGGCCAGGCTGGGAAATGAGCTTCAACCCTGATGATGTGTGGGAAGCCAAACACCAGGAAGGGAACACCATCTCCCACCTGACCTGCTGCGTAAACGCTGATGCCTCTCCTGTGGGAAGCCCAGCAGTCACCTCCTTTGCCATCATTTTTATCACAGTCCCTAACAGGACAGCTAATATATCACACAGAAAATGTTGGAAAGGAGCCATGTTGAGAGAACGTCCTAAGAGGAGTGAAAGGGGTGTTGAAGACAAATCCCTCTACCATACGTCAGAGCTCCATGTGTCCCAATGACTGTTCTTTGCAGCAGGGCCAGACACAAAGCACTCGACATAGAAATGATTACATTTACTAAACAACAGCAGCAAATTAGACACCAAAGCTGTCCAAGTATGTGGCATTTTGCCCATAGGATGTCCAGACTGATCAAATCACAATCAGTGTTTCTTGAAAATTGACCCATAGTATCTACCTGCCCCAGAATCATTTTCAATATTTGTTTAAATAATATCCTTTTTCTTCTTTTTCTTTAGACAGTCTCTACATGTGGCCCCGACTGGCCTGGAATTTGTACTGTAGACCAGGCAGACCTGGAACTCAGAGATTCACCTGCCTCTGCTTACCTCTGCTGAGACTAAAGGTGTGTCTCACTATGCCTCTCTTAGTTATTCTTGAGTCCAACCCTTTACCTACTGATAGGATTATCTTAAGGGAAAAGCATTCCAGTGCTTTTATCCAACAAAGTTCAGTAATTGTTGCCATTACTGAAATTTAAAAAAAAAAAGTATTCTGTTATTTTTTTTTTATAACCACTCAAGAATCATTTTGTTCTTATTTGCTTGGGTCTAGTTCCTTCATATTTTCACACAGACGTGGATTCTTTCTTCTGGGCACATTCAGCACAAGGTTTTCTACACATCTATCAACGAGATACCTCATCAGCCCAGCAATTCCTCACCGATTCTTCCACACAACTGTGGAACTAACACACTGTTCACAGCAGCACAGTGGGCATTTGGGAGATGTGTATTTCATCTAATTTCTTACAAATAATGGACAATCCTGTTAGTTTTGATGGTGTTCTCAAGTCCACATTTTGACATAAATTATTTATTCTACTAATTTAATGGCAAACAGTCACCAAGGTGAATTTAAGGCAACAATTTCACAAGTATATCGGGTACAGGTTAATTATTTAGGTGCCTCAAACAGTCTTGCAATAATGAACTCTCCTGGGTAGAGCCCATAAACTACATTCCTCAGCTTTAAAAAGTGTGTGTGTGTGTGTGTGTGTGTGTGTGTGTGTGTGTGTGTGTGTAATACTTTCAAGTTTCTTATGCTGAGGTTTATGGAACTTTCTGAATTGTACTTAAATTTTAGGGAAAAGCAGAGAAATACTTGTGTGAAAGAAACCTAAAAGGGGTTTATTAAAGGGTTTAAACCAAAACGAAGACCAGGGAGAGCTAGTATGCTTATATAACATCTTTATGTGAGAGTTCTGAACATTAGTAGTTGATATCTTAAGTCATAACTTTGTGAAACTCAAAATACTAAATAAACAAAATTTTAGGATATGGCTTGTTTTGTAAAGGGCCCTTAAATTCCCCCATTTGTAATCTATGGATTTAATATCTATAATAGATTGCATTTAATTCAAACCACTCATTCATTTAATTACATTAGATAACAGGGCTAAAAATATCTACCCACTCTGATGGAACAGTGACTTCTAACCACCATGAACTGGCACTCCCTGGTATAGTGTGTGCTTTCCACATGCGTGTGCCAAAGTTTAGTCACTTTGAAAACTATTTATTTCAAAGTAGGATGCATACCATAATACCAAATAAGGAAAAGGGCAGCTCACACACTGTAGCATCCTGTAGGGTAAGAACTGGAAGAGCTGTGATGTTCAGTTAGAGCTGTTGAGAAAGCTCTGTAAGCTTCCAACACTAGCTTTCTGCATGTGCAGATCAAGACTTCACGTTTCTACCCGAAACAAAAGGAAGCTGAAGGCTTCCCTGTCGATAGTGTGAAGTTGCTGGATATCCACTGCTCTCCTGTGCTCCACCCTAAATCCATGAAGTTGAAACTGGGGAGGTGACTTGGTGGATAAAGTGCTTATACTCAAGTGTAAGAATCAGAGTTCGTATCTCCAAAACCCATTCAGAGCCAGGTGTGGTAGCAGTATCTGTAGTCCCAGGGCTCTGAAGGCAAGATGGGAGTCTGAGACAGGAGTAAATCAAGAAGCTCACTGGTCAGCTGTCCTGGAGTACACGTTGGCAAAGAGCAGAGACTAGGACTCAATGAAAGTGGATGGGAGCTGACACCAGTTCTGCTCTGACCCTCACAAGGATACCATGGCAACCACACTCATACTCATGAACATGTATACACACACATACATCACACAGACATACATACACACACACACACACACACACACACACACACACACACACACACACACACACACACACACACACACACACACACACACACACACACACACACACACACACACACACACACAAACACACACACATACACACACACACACACACACACACACACACACACACACACCATAAATTAGCTAATTAATCAGCGAAGTCCCCAGAATTGAGATCCACTGCAATTTAGAGAGTCGGGACGATAGCTGCAGTGTTTGAGAGAGAGAGTTAAAATTTTAAGTTCCACAGTTCTGTGACATAAGCTACCTCTAATTTCCAGAACTTTCACATAAAGATTTTATAATACACTGTAGTGATATATTATGTACCCTAATAAAATTTACCTGAGGATCAGAGGACAGAACAAGACACTAGATTAAACACAGAAGTCAGGCAGTGGTGGCACACACCTTTAATCCTAGAACTTGGGAGGCAGAGATCCATCTGTATCTCTGTGAGTTCAAAGCCACCCTGGACTACATGAGATTGACTCAGTCTAGAAGAGAAACAGAGCCAGGTAGTGGTGGTGCATGCCTTCAATCCCAGGACTTGGGAGTCACACACGCCTTTAATGGCTGGATGGAGGAAGGTATATAAGGCATGAAGAGACGGGAACTAGAAGGCTATTCGGTAGAAGTGTCCCTTTCAACAAGAGGCTCTTTCAGGCTGAGGATGTGGTGAGGTAAGAGGTGGTGGTTGTGGCTTGTTCTGCTTCTCTGATCTTTCAGCATTTACACCAATATCTGCTACCAGGGTTTTTTTACTAAAAAACCATTTAGAAATTCGAGTTATAATACACTTCCTTCATGATGGTCTTTCCTTTAAGTTTTTAATTTAGCACAGGTGTTTCTCTTCTTTCCCCTGGAGTTTCAGTATTTCTTAGGAAGTTGTTTCAAAGGGTTGTGTACAAGGTATGTGCAGACAAGAAGGAAGGGGTCTTATTCTGTTTGGTTTTACAAGTAGAGCATCCTAGGGCTTGGTGCTTCATAAAAGATCTGAAAATCATGAAGAAAATGATATAATCTCTGAAGATGATTAATTTCTTTTTAGGAGAGTTGAAAATAATGAGTAGAGAGTCACTCAGTTCTCCTGAGAAGGAGACGGATTTTCAGTATGTTGAAGAAGACTTTAATAATTCCATGGAGAGATAGCTCAGCAGTTATGAGATCTTGCAGGGACCTGAGTTCAGTTTCCAGCACCTATATGCAACAGCTCCCAACTGTCTGTAAGTCCAGTTCCAGAGGATTTGATGCCCTCTTATGGCTTCCACTGACACTCATACACACATGGTATATACATAGACTGACACACACAGATGCATAATACTTTTTCTAACTTTAAATTCAATTTTTTTTTCCTTTCCCCACAAATTGTTTTAAAATCACTTTTTAATACATGCTGTCAAAGATCCAATACCCTACCAGTTGGGAGTCTACATCATTCCCACCTCTGCTTTCTTATGAAAATAATTAGGAACACATTTCACTGTCTTCTGGATATTTCACATCTTGTCTATTGAGAATCAGCTAAAGAGTGTATGAGAAGCCAAGTTTTCAATAACCCATGTCAGCATAAACCCTGTCCCATCAACCTGCTTCCCTTGGCCAGCAGTCTTCAGGGAGTCTTTCTGCCTCTCTCATTCCAGTGACATCACTACTTTCTTTATTGTCCTTTTGTTCCACTTAATACTTAGAAGGAACCTCACTCCTCCAAAGCCCTTTTTGGAGAGTTCAGTAGACAGGTGAGCCTTGACCCTTTCACTCATAGTCACAAAAGAAGGTTCTACAAGTCTGAATCCTCCCAGTTGTAAAGAGCACCAGTTGTGCAGCTCATCTGGAAAGGCACAGGTTTCCCATAGTTACATCTCACGGGAGTCTGCTGTTCACGGGCAAGCTTATAATTGTCAGGGTGATGCGAGGGTTAAGTGAACCCTCATCTCAGAGCACTGGGTTTCCTGAAGCTCTGACCATGACTTACCATAGAATTAACTACTTAAGATGCCATATTTAATCTTCCTTCCCCGAAAACAGCACTAATGCATCACCTCTTGGTACTTTAAATGAGTGGCAGGATCACATACGATTTTAGCATTTCTGCAACTTTGGGCCTGGAATAAATACCATGCTTGATGAACAAGTGCTATTTCCAGAAAATGAAGCCGGCCCAGCTCCTCTATCCGTTTAGAAATCTTGTTTCTGCTTGGTTGATCGGACAAATGCCTCTGAACGTTATGCTCTTTGCCTCGTGCTGGCTATTCCGAGCCTGTAAAGAAGCAGTGCGAATGTTTTCATTGAAGTACTCTATTTAACAATGTGATAAGAGAGGAAAGGTCATCTGAACTATAAATGTGTACATTTCCTTGGAATGAAGTGAAATAATTTTTATTTTTAGACTAAAAAATGATTGTAGCCTGACTTTTTCCTGAGAAATTATTTTTAAAAGTTAATTGCCATTGTGAGTATAGACCACGTAAAAACAATGATCTTGAACTTCTAAAATTAAATGACTGATGTATAGTTTTTGGTTCAGTGTGTAAAGAGATTAGAAGGCTTCACACCATGGTAAAAAGTTAAAGACTTATAATGAAAAAATCAAGTCATTTGGGGCCTTATCAATTCAGACAACTAAGGTCACAGGACAAACCTCCAACTCATATCATACATGACAGAGAATATTGTCACTTAGAAAAGCAGAAAGCTCCATGCTACCTAGGCTGGTGAAGAAAACCTGAGCCATACATTGTGAGTCAAACGTTGGAGGCTCACTGAGGACAAGCCTGAAAAATTAAAGCTCCCGTAAGAAGGCAGAGGAGAATCCTTGCACTTTTGTGGGCATATTAGGCAGCATTTCATGACTGTAACAAATTACTTGAGACAAAAGTTTTAGGGAAGAAGGATTTTATGTGACTCGTGGTTCCAGGGGTGTTACTCCATGGTTACTCAGCCCTGAGGCTGCTGGGATAACGTGTGTTTGGGCACAGCACCATGACAAAGAGCACTTCAGCACAAACATGAGGCAGAGAGACAGAGGGGAAGGGCTGAGGCCACGTCACACCCAATGATCTATGTTCTCTACCCGTGCCTCGTCTCCTAACAATCTAGTCAGCTGTGAATTCGTGGACAAATGAGTGATGGAAATACATAAGTACAGGCTTCTCCAGCCGTATTTTCCCATGTACAGTGCAAGACTTAATTAGAAACATTTGGGAAATTCATCTTAGGTAGTTGATATGCTAAGCCTGCCCCCGTGTATGGTTTATACATGTGTAAGTGTAATATGCAAGGACACTCGCATAGCAGCAAAATGAGCCAAAGGCAACAATGGTATGAGACAAGAAGGAGGGACCAGGACCATTTTGTCATTATAAAGTGCCTGCACTGTCTGTGGCCAGTAGTCATTCCAACATGAACTTGGATCAATTTTTTTTTGTAATTAGTTTTTGTAAGTGAATATTGCAAAATGTAGGCCACCAACAAGGCCAGAACTGCTAAATATAGTTAATAAAAACATAACCAATAGTCTGAGGATGAAAGGATATGAAACCACATTGCATAACTCATATACAGTTCACCCAAATGTGCCCTGCACTGTTTGGACCTTGTACCTGGGTCAACCTCCTTTCTTTACAAGGTAGTCTGCTTCCAGTATCTCATCAGAATAACTAACCTAAGATAAGAGACATATAAAGGATTCAATTAAAATGACAAGAAGGTAGAAAATTATAGAACACAAAATAGGAACCATAAACAAGGACAAGATACAGAAGACAGTGATAGGTAGATATGAATCTGTCAGTAATCACCTGAAATATCAGCAATCTAAAGATATCAACAAAATGTGACTGGAAAGGTGCATCATAAAGTGAGACCCACCTATATGTTGTCTATAAGAAGTCTAATTTCCGCCAGGTGGTGGTGGCGGCACGCCGTTAACCCTAGCACTTGGGAGGCAGAGGCAGGCAGATCTCTGTGAGTTCAAGGCCAGCCTGGTCTACAGAGCGAGACCCAGGAAAGGAGCAAAGCTACACAGAGAAACCCTGTTTCGAATAACAAAAACAAAAACAAAAGTCTAATTTCAATAAATAAAAAACATAGTTTTAAAGTAAGTGGCTGAAGGACAGCCCTGGTAACACTAATGAAAAGAAAGCTGGAGTCTTACATTAATTTCATACAGAATAGACTTCAGAGACTGGAGGGAGAGGTGAATGGGCAGGTGCAAAATTTGGGAGGCCTTGAAACGTCCTTGTGTGATACTACAGTGACCCAGACACCCTATATGTTTATCGAAACTTATAAAGAACACTGCACCAAGAATGAATCTTGATGTGAGCTGTGGACTCTGGGTGAGAGTGGGATGTCAGTGTGCATTCACTGAACACAACATGTGTGCCACTGTGGTGTGGGTTGTTGCTAGAGGCCAGCTATATGTATGTTTGAAAGTAGATATAGGATCTCTCTGCCTCTCACTCAATTTAACCTTGAACTTAAAATTGAAAAAAAAATCACATTAATTTGAAAAAAACATTTAAAGATGGAGCTCCCACTTCCTACCTAGCATTCCCCATTGCACTAGGCACTCACACATCTGCCAGTTCATATTTTTGTTTTTTTTAATCCTCCAAAAAAATCAGATAAAGTACTTGTTACATGCACTTGGGAGATGCTGACTTCCTCCATCATGAGTGAGCTGTAATTTCCAGGTGTTCCTCCAGTTACAACTTGATTAATGCTCCATGCATTATTCATATTGACAAAAGAAGGGTTAAACTTTTTATTTCAGATTTTTTTTCCTTCAAGACTCTTTGTAATATTTCAGGGATATGTGATTCATGTATCCCCTTCCTCTTTTCAGGGTACCTGATATTCCTTCTACGGTGTTCATGAGCCTCAGCTGCTTCAAGTACAACATCACATGCCAAAACCTGTTTGGCGCCATAAATTTTAATTTTTTGATTATCTGTTTAAGCATAATCTGTATTTCATTAGTATTATTATTTCTCCCCAGAGAAAGAGACAGGCTTTTCACATCTGTTTCCCATAGTCCGATCCAAATAATGAAGATAAACCGTAGGCACAAAAGACAGTATAGTCTTTAAAAATATTTTCTGCTACACTCTTGTCAGTTCAAGCACTCTTCTGTTAAAGTTAGCATTCTGTCTTTTATCCTCTCAACCACAGTGGGAGTGGTGGAAAAATACAGCAAATGAGCATAACTTCCTACCATCCACACATGGCAGACTGTTTATCCACTGTCAGGAAGCAGGTTAGAGAAAAGGTCTGGTGATTCTGGTAGAGCTCAGCAGAATTCTTTCAGCTGAGAGTTGAAGACTTTTAACTCACCCCTACCGTAAAGCAGAAACATTATTACACTGAAACTTTAGAAGAGAAGCTGAATAGAAATCCTAACACTTAGCCTGAACACAAGAGAAATTTGAATTCAGACTAGTTTTTTTGGTTTTGTTTTGTTTTGTTTTGATTTTTTTTTTTAAAAAAAAATGGACTGAAACACATTTAATTCCCCTTGAGAAATGTGATATGTGTGGTGTCGATGTGTACTTTAAATTACAGCTTGTAGGGTTAAGAAAGAAAAGAGAGGACATTGGTTTCTTTTTGATCTCCTCAGCGACTTAGTTTGGCCACAAAGCACCAGCCTAGGGAACCATCTGAGAGTTCTATTACAGAAGAAAAGATGAGCAACAAAAGTCTTAATGGCCGAACAGTGGACATTGTCTGGATCTTTGCTTGGGGGACTCAGCAAATCAAGAGAACATGATAAAGTGCCTTGTAGAGAATAAGAGCAGTTGGTGGCATTTGGGTTTATTTGATTCAGTTTGTCTTGCTTTGTTAAGAGGATCTTGAAATGGTGGGTCAGCTAAGACAGTAGTCAACATAGAGTTCCAACAGTTTCATCCATCCATTCATTCAACAAAATGCTCACTTGAAGAAATGGCAATTAAGCCGACATATACAAGATTAGCCCAGGTAAGGGGAGAGCAAAAGCACCACATGGGAATGAAACAGCGCAAAGGCTCTACAACAGTAGAGTTTCACGGAAAAGACAAGTTGGTGCAATTGTAAATATGTATGGTCTTATTCTGAAAAGTTAGTGCATTGCTAAAAATATTTTCTACTAAAATCTCATCCATTCAAAATTTTTTTCATTAAACTTTAAATTCATTAAAACCTATTAATCTTTATCTTTATGTAACAGATGGATTCAAACACAGGTTCTCAAAGGGAATGAGTTCCTTTTTTTTTTTTTTTTTTTTTTTTTTTTTTTTTGGTCTCATAAAGAACTTTCGGAAATATCTTCTCCCAGGAGACATTGTTACATGTCAAAATCAGAGAAAGGAGGGGAAGTGAGCAGGTAAGACACTCTAACATTCTACAGTGCTCAGGACAATTTCTCTCCTCATTCACACTAAGGAATCCTTCTTAAAGTATCTCCAGTGCCAAGGCTGAGAACCCAGAATTCAAGGAGGCAGGAAACTGATTCCAGGCCTCCTGTGGTGGTTTAGTTAGGGATAGGCTTTAGGTCATTGCCAATGAACTGAAAGGAAGTAGATGGAGTCAGTGTGGAATGTGAGGAGAAACTGACAGAATGGGATTCTTTTGGAAAATCCTGGAAAAATTAGACTATTCAAATCACTGCAAAGCAGAAATAATTTTAAAAATCTTTCATAATAGTCCAAGGGCTAACAAACATGCGAGAATTGTAGCCAACTGATGTATGAGAAGGGATGGAAGCTCAGAGACACAAGCCAAATACTTTAGGTTGTTTTTGCTCTATATTTGTCAATCCAGAAGTGACTGAGATTGAATTTTGCCTTTAACGACAATGAGATATTTTGACACTAAAATCAGAACTCAAAGTTTGGCAGCAGGGACAGTCTGCAAAGCCTTCTCTCTCTTGGCCTCAACCCAGCAGGGTTACATCACAGAGCAGAGGTGAAGACAGGAGCTCTCTGACCTTGCACAGATGGACCTAGCTTCCAGTAATGTGGGTGACCCAGAAAAACTGCAGACCTAGAAAGCAGATTGGAATGATCTTTAATTGTTAATACATGTAAGCCTACCTAAAGAAAAGAAATGCTCTCTAAAATTTCTCTAAAAAATTTTAACACAACCTAAGATTAAATCTAATTAAATACATGGAGAACCAAGATGAATATAGCTGCATGGATACTGAGATATAAAAGCTGATAGAAATAGACCAGCCAGTACTCTACATCATGGGATCACAGAATGTAAATCTACATCTGGAAGCTGAAAACCAACCCTAATTATTTCAAGAAGAACACAAAGACTCTTGCTGTTTTTACAGACTGGGTTTCTACATGTAGCTCAGGCTGCCCTCAAACTCATGATTTTCGTATCTCAACCCCCTAAGTTCTGAGTTTATGTGCATAAGCCAATGTGCCAAACCCCAGAGACTCTTGGGGTATGAAAAAAACAGATATAAAGCCTAAATGCAAATTTAAGAGCAAACACCAATATCAAAGCTGAGAGTTCAGTGAGTGGCCGGCAGAGCTGAAAGGATAATTAATGAGTGAGAAGAAATTCCTTAGAAAGAAACAAAAAAAGACAAAAGAATAGAATATTCTGAAAAAATTGTAAGTGCCATGGAGTAGACAGAAGAGTCACTATATATTTAATTTTAGTCTTAGAGATTAATAGAATAGAAATAATACAGAGAAACACATTTGAAGATGGAAAATGATTATTCATTTTCAAATCTGCCGAAAGAAATCAACCCATAGATACTCAGCCCTTAACTAATCCTAGAATGATGCATAAAAACACTTCACAGCTAGACATATAACCAAAGACAGAAAAGAAAACATAAATGTCAGAAGAATGTCAGCCATTCACCAGAAGGAAGAAAACCAGGGAAGAAGACACCGGAGCCAGAAGTCCACGTCTGCCGCCGCTGGACTAGGATATGCTGGAACCTTTTAGCAAATAAGGGCCAGGACCAGATAACCCAAGGCATTTTTTTTTAACTGAAAGAAAACTACAAGTTAGATTAAATGTCTCTCTTAAATGCTCTTCTGACACTTAAACTCCACTACATAGTTGTGGTTAATATATTGTGCACTCCAATAAACTTATCTGGAGGTCAGAGAACAAAACAGCCATAATATTAAACATAGAGGTTAGGCAGTGGTAGCACACGCCTTTAATCCTAGCATTCCAGAGGCAGAGATTCATCTGGATCTCTGTGAGTTCAAGGCCATACTGGAAACAGCCAGGCGTGGTAACAAGAGCCTTTAATCCTAGGAAGTAATGGTAGGAGGCAGAATGGTATATAAGGCATGAAGATCAGGAGCTAGGCTTAAGTTTTCAGGCTTTCGAGAAGCAATTCAGCTAAGATCCATTTGGATAAGGACACAGAGGCTTCCAGTCTGAGGAAACAGGATCAACTGAGGAACTGCGAGGTGATGAAGCTGTGGCTTGTTCTGCTTCTCTGATCTCCAGCATTCACCCCAATACCTGGTTTCAGGTTTGATTTTATTAATAAGACCTGTTAAGATTCGTGCTACACATAGTGTCACAGTCATCTGTTGAATTAATAAAGTATAAACACTTTTAAAGTAAGCATAAAGTTTCTATTTGTTATCCATTGGACAGTGTTCATGTATAGGTTTCTATTAAAAAAAAAAAAAGCCAGCTGGAATTTTGACAGTGATGGTGCTGAATTTATAAATTACTGTAAGGAGAAGTAGCATCATAATACTGAGTGTCTTCAAATTCGAATACATGAACATGGTATATCTCTCCATTCATTGTAGGATTGTAGCCCAGGCTTGCCTTCAGTTTGAATTTGGCTCCTAACTGTTTCTACCTCCCAAGTGCTTGGATTATGAGTTTATAATAACATGTGTTTTATTCAGTGTTGGAGGTGGGACCCAAGGCTATGCATGCTAAGCAATAGCTCTACCAGCTATAATAAGTCTCCAGCCACTTACAGCCTTCTTAATGTCCTTATTTTCACTGAGGGGTTTTGAAAAATGTTTTAAATGTTTTCATTACATTATTTCTAGTTTATACTTTCCCATGTATGCTATGCATCTTATTAATGAATCGTATACTTTTTTTTTTTTTTTTTTTTTTTTTTGGTTTTTCGAGACAGGGTTTCTCTATGTAGCTTTGCGCCTTTCCTGGAACTCGCTTTGGAGACCAGGCTGGCCTTGAACTCACAGAGATCCGCTTGGCTCTGCCTCCTGAGTGCTGGGATTAAAGGCATGTGCCACCACTGCCTGGCTCATATGCTTTTGAAGTCATTGAGAACCTGAGTCTAAAGGCAGAGTTGGCTCCCACATTTCAAACCCAAGGATGTTTGTTAGGAAGTGTCCTCTGGTACACATTGTCTGGGATGCTCTGTTCCATCCCCAAGTGAAGTTCTTGAGATGATACTCAAATCATTGGTCCTCATTTCAGATGAAGCAGAGAGAGAGACACAGTTCCACACCATTGTCCTCAGCAACTGCTCAAGTTCTGTTTATCTTTTAAATAGTGCAGGTGTAGATTAAGTTTTGGTTTTGACACAAGAATGAAATCCAGGATGAGCCAGTATGAATCAGAGTTTGGAGCTTATTAAACTTAAAAAGGTACACAGGGGAAGGTGCAGGCTTCTCAGAGGGGAGTCACAAATATCTTAGCAATACATGTATAGTGTGCATGCATGTGTGTGTGTATGTGTGACTTACTTGATATTGCAGGTGTACATATGTGTGTTTGGTTGTGCTTGCATATGTGTATACATATGGAAGTCAGAGATCAACAACATCACAAAACACGACAGAATCCACTAACAAGAGTTTTACTAAGATAAGGGAGAGAGACAAAGGTGTACAGGCCTGTGGAAAACACAGTGAGTAAAAATGGGGCCAGGAATCATGGTGCCGGCTTATAAAGGCTGGGCCACACCTGCGCACACAGGCCTATGTGGCTATTTAATGCAGGCACATAGATCACATGGTTGCACTGCACACTTTACACAACCACACAAAGCCACAGGGTCCTGGTCACACGAGACGTTTTGACCGGGAAATGACTAGGCAGAAGTGACTAGGTCCTACCAGGCATGCTCAACCATGCCCAACCATGGGGGCGTGTTGTGAATCCATATCAACAGCCATGCCTTGCTTCTTAGCAGACTCCTGGGGATCCAAGCTCAGACACATACTGCTCATGCAGAGGACTCAAGTTTGGTTCCCAGCATCAGTGTCAGGAGACTCAAAACCTCCTGTAACTCCAGTTCTGGGGATCACTTATGCCACTGATGCCTTCTTCTGGCCTTCACAGGCATCTGTGTGCATGGGCGCGCACGCGCACGCGCCCATGCACACACACACACACACACACACACACACACACAGAGAGAGAGAGAGAGAGAGAGAGAGAGAGAGAGAGAGAGAGACTAACAATACACATAATTAAAAACAAACTAAACTAAAAAAAAAAAAGGGGGGGATGTTGTGGTAGCTGTTAGGTCAGTGGGGAGTTGTAAAGTCTTGTTATGCAAGCCCAAGGATCTGAGCTGACCCCCAGCACCCCTGTAAAAAGGTGGAGTACAGTAGTGCTTATGATTCCAGTGCAGGGGAGGATGAGAAATGTGCATCTTTGGAGCCACTGACCAGCCAGCCTAGCCCAGCCTGCAAGCTTCAGGCCAACTGAGAAGGACTCCATTTCAATAAATCAATATGCTAGGCATGGTGGTGTGCACCTTTAATTCCAGTAGTGAGGAGGCAGAGGCTGGCAGACCTCTGTGAGTCTGAGGTCAGCCCAGTCTACATAGCAAGTTTTGTGCCAGCCAGAGTTATATATTGAGACCCTATCTCAAAAACAAATCAAGATGGACAGCACCTGAGAAATGATGCTTGCGCATGATCTCTGGCCTCCACATGCATGCACACATACATGCATGTATATTTGTACATGCATTTACCCACACATTGGTGCCCCCCTCTATGTGTTCCAACATAGGCATGTATGCCAACAATTGTAGTAGAAGAGAGTGGAGAAACACTGGTGAAGGCAGCAGAGGCTGGTTAGGGAAGATTTCTTAGAAATAACTTTGGATGGGTGGATGAGAAGCAGGCAACGATGAAGCAAAACAGGAAGTTTATTCTAAGTGGAAAGAAGAGCAAATGTTAAGTGTCTTCCAAAGCTGCAAACTTGGCATAACTGAGGGATAGGAATCGGGCCAGTGTGCCTCATGCTGCAAGAACAGAGGGAGATGGGGCTGGGAAGATGACTCAGTGAGCAAAACACTTGCCATGCAAGCATCAGGATCGGGTGCAACTCTCAGAAGCCCGTAAAAGCTAAACCCTGTAGCAAGTATAAATAATGCTAGTGTATGTAAGTACATATAATGCTAGTGTATGTAAGTACATATAATGCTAGTGTATGTAAGTACATATAATGCTAGTGTATGTGAGTCTATATAATGCTAGTGTATGTAAGTACATATAATGCTAGTGTGTAAGTACATATAATGCTAGTGTATATAAGTACATATAATGCTAGTGTATGTGAGTCTATATAATGCTAGTGTATGTAAGTACATATAATGCTAGTGTGTAAGTACATATAATGCTTGTGTATGTAAGTATATATAATGCTAGTGTGTAAAGTTACTGCTAGTGTATGTGAGTCTATATAATGCTAGTGTATATAAATACATATAATGCTAGTGTATATAGGTATATATAATGCTAGTATATAAGTACATATAATGCTAGTGTATGTGAGTATATGTAATGCTAGCATATGTAAGTACATATAATGCCAGTGTATGTAAGTACATATAATGCTAGTGTAAGTACATGTAATACTAGTGTATTTAAAATAATGCTAGTGCATGTAGGTATATATAATGCTAGTATATAAGGACATATAATGCTAGTGTATGTAAGTATATATAATGCTAGTATATAAGTGCATATAATGCTAGTGTGTGTACTTTAAATGTTAGTTATATAAATACATATAATGCTAGTATATATAAGTATATATAATACTAGTGTATATAAATACATATAATGCTAGTGTATGTAGGTATATATAATGCTAATATATAAGTACATATAATGCTAGTGTATGTAGGTATACCTAGTGCTAGTATATAAGCACATATAATGCTAGTGTATATAAGTATATATAATGCTAGCATATGTATCATAAATGCTAGTGTATTTAAGTATATATAATGCTAGTGTATTTAAGTATATATAATGCTAGTGTATGTAAGTGTATATAATGCTAGCATATATAAGTACATATAATGCTAGTGTATGTAAGTATATATAATGCTAGTGTATATAAATACATATAATGCTAGTGTATGTAGGTATATATAATGCTAGTATATAAGTACATATAATGCTAGTGTATGTAAGTATATTTAACGCTAGCATATATAAGTGCATATAATGCTAGTATATGTAAGTACATATGATGCTAGTGTATGTGAGTATACATATATAATCCTAGGCTCCTACAAAGTGATGAGAGGCAGAGTCAGGAGGATCCCAGAAGCTTGCAGGCCAGCTGGCCTGACATACACAGTATAACAAAGTAGAATGTGAGGGCCAACAACCAAGGCTGTGATCTGATTTCCTACTCTACAAAGACAAGAACAGAAAAAGGTCAATAGACAGCAAGTAGGACCAGTCGACATGGGAGATCATGGTGAGGAATTTACTTGGAATTAATTTGGGCATTTACTTGTTCTTTTTAAGGAACCATTTCATTCCATGGGGCCCTTCTGGTCAAAGCCTTGAGATTGTCCCAGTAGTCATAGGTAGCACTGAGGAGAAGGTTCAGCTGATGGTGGGCCAGGCTAGAGTTAATTGTGCTGTGAGTGAAGATTTGCATTGACTTAGTATTGTTTTTATTTTGACATTTTTGAGAAATAGTCTCATGTAGACAAGGCTGGCTTTGAACTCATGATGTAGCCAAAGATTTCCACTTTCACAAAAATGAAGGTATGCATTATGATTCTTCTACCTCTGTCTCCAAGGGCTGGAATTACAGGCATGAAACCCCAACTAAGTCAGACTGATTGACTCTTAGTGGACTGGGTCCTCAATCTAAAGGCACAACTTAAAACAAGGCTAACATTGCTGTAGAGTAGACAGAAACTACATGGGCTGACATCATC
The DNA here is from genome assembly GCF_903995425.1 of Onychomys torridus. NCBI lineage: Eukaryota > Metazoa > Chordata > Mammalia > Rodentia > Cricetidae > Onychomys > Onychomys torridus. The sequence goes on from NC_050446.1 coordinate 81,506,726, forward strand.
AGCACCACCTCCATCACACCCCTCTCTCTGCAACGACCACTGACCCCCCACTTTTGCATCATTCTGGAGCCTTATCACCCTCTGTCACAGGAGCAACTATACCAAAACCCTCGTGTCATTTTGTAGATTTAAAACAGTCAGATATTAGCAGTTTCTCAGGATTCCCATTAAATACATACATTTCTTGTCATTTTGGCCTCTCAATGTCAGGTGTTGTGCTGGCTAGTTTTATGTCAACTTGACACAAACTGGAGTCATTTGAGAGGAGGAAACCTCAACTGAGAAAGTGCCTCCATAAGAAAGGATTATAGACAAGTCTGTAGGGCATTTTCCTCTTTGTTTGTTTGCTTGCTTTGTTTTTTTGTTTTTCAAGACAGGGTTTCTCCACACAGCCCTGTCTGTCCTAGAATTAGCTCTGTAGACCAGGCTGGCCTCAAACTCAGAGATCTGCCTGCGTCTGCCTCCCAACACTGGGATTAAATGCGTGTACCATCACTGCCTGGTGCATTTTCTTAATTAATAATTGGGGGAGGGCCCAGCCCATTTTGGATAGTGCCACCCCTGGGCTGGTGGTCCTGGGAACTATAAGAAAACAGGTAGAGCAACCCATAGAAAGCACGCCAGTAAGCAGCACCCCTCCATGATCTTTACTCCTGCTTCCAGGTCTCTGCCCTGTTTGAGTTCCTGTCCTGACTTCCTTTGATGATCAGCAGTGATAAATAAGCACAAGCTGAATGAACTCTTTCCTCCCCTTAGTTGTTTTTGGCTGTGCATTTCATCACAGCAATAGCAACCCTGAATTAAACCAGGTAAGTGGTATGGTGTTCAACAGCTAGTGCAGCCATCCAAAATAACCAGTCAGCTAAACATTAGTCCTAGTTTGAGACACCTGAAGTCTGCTAGACATAAGATGAATGAACATTTCTGGCCATGAGAATGACATGTTCGACCTAGGACTGACCTGGCAGCTTTGTTCAGGATGAGCTGGAGAGGAGAAGGACACACTAGAGGGGAAACTAGAGGAAGGCAAGCAGCAGAAGGGGGTGCCAGAGCAGGCCCAAGAAGCGCTTAATTCCTCTAAAGGATGTGTTGTGAAAAGATAAACTCGCTGCAATGAGGGAAGGTCATATAATCCCTTCCCTTCTTGACCTGGAGCTGTTGGAACGTTGTTTTGTTATGGAGTGTACCCAGGGAATAGATCACTGTCTCACATGTGCCCTGGGCATAAATGACAGTAGAGTCATCCTGCTTTCTATTTCTTTAAAGAAGGAACCTTCGAACTCTAAGACATGGAATGGTCTGGACTAAGAGTGAGTCCCTGCAGACAGACCATCCCCATGATAGAATCTTCTCATGAATCTGCTGCAAAGGTTAACCTATGAGACAAGAAGGACTCACAGGTTACAGAAAGTGTATTCACAATCCTTGAAAAATCCTTAATGTGTGCCTCTGCTTACCGATGACTACCAGAACCAACAAAAATGGGGGCACAAAATACATATAATTCAACAATTAATGACAAGTCAAGGTGAGGGGTATATTGATGACCATTATGTAGTGAAATAGTTCAAAACTAAAACCAGAGAAGTACTTTCCTAGCTCCTCTGCCTGTTGTTTAGGAGACCTAGGAGATGGTTACCTTTTCTTTGTTTGTGGTGACCACTTTTTTCATTATTGCATTATTTTCATTCAGGAGCAGATCTTTCAGAAAGGTCAGTGGTAAAGTACATTCCATACATCTAATCAGCAGATCATGTCTTCAGCTTTTGGGATGAGTGGGGCCTTCGGGGAGTTTGCTCTAATTTCCCTGGTTTTATATTGGTGATGGATGCTTTCTGTGCCCATTGCACTTTCAAAGAGGAGACGTTACCCAGGCTTCCCCTTCACAATGCATTGTTTTCAATAAAGAAAATACTTGAGCAATCATGAGACCCTTTGCGTTACCACTTCATGATATATTTGTTTGCATCTATGAAATTTTAAAGGTGTCTCTTGTGACAAACAAATCTTATTTAATGCTTACAAATGTCAGAGGACACTTTACATTCTATTTGTTTTTCAGTTCCAAACACAATCAGGGAGTAAAACTCCTCAAATCAAAGCTTCTGCAAACTGGGGAAAGAATTCAGTTCCTGTTTGATGTCCAAATACAACATTCTTTGCTTCATGGTTTATTAACACCTTATCATATTAGGTTCAACCATGTGAAATTAACATTTTCTAGATTAGAAACAGATATTGACAGATCTATATCCACATCCAATCCACACATTTCTTATGAGGTTGACTTCAGATAAAATGATTCATATTGCTTATTATATATTATTTTCTCCCCCAATTCAAGTTTACAGAAGCAGGCCAGGCATAGTGGTACATGCCTTGAGACCCAGCACTTAGGAAGCCAAAGCTGATAAATCTCTGAGTTTGAGGCCAGCCTAACCTCTTCTAAGTCTCAAGTTCCACACCAGCTTGACAGAATAGTGAGCTCCTGTCTCAGAAAACCAACCAGTCAAACAAACAAACAAAAACAACAAAAAGATTAAAGAAAGAGAATGAGGAACATGTGCCTGCAGTAATCCTAACATAAATGTAAATTCCCATACAAACTTAAAATGATATATTCTACTTTATAGCATCAAGAGTCTGACTTAACTTTGTGCCCGGTCACTCCTAGGTTGGCAGCATTGAAAGAATAGAAACTATTAATCAACATTATCAGAAGAATTTTCTGTAGTGGGGTCTTACCTCGGTGTCTTGTATAAATTTCTAGAGTAGCAGTACCTTTCCCATGGACCTGATAATTGTCTTTGTCAAAATGTGTCAGTTTGGTTCAATGGAAACCTTGCCGAAAAGGTTGAAAGTCCCCCATTGGACAAATTAACTTTCCCATCATTCTTTCCTGAATTACAATTTCCTATAACCCCCGATAGAAGAAAAGCCACTAATTATATTCTTACCCTTCTTAACAAGCAGGCATTCTTTTTTTATTAAGAAAAAATTTTAATTCATTTTATATACCAATCAAAGATCCCCCTTTTCCCTCCTTCGGCCCCTCCAGCCTCCCCCTCAACCTCCTCCCCATTCCCTCCTACAAGAAGGTAAGGCCTCTGTGGGGAGGTACATTTAGTAGAGGCAGGTCCAAGCCCCTCCCCTGCCTCAAGGCTGTGCAAGGTGTCCCATCATAGGTAGTGGGCTCCAAGAAGCCTACAGCAGGTATTCTTAATTCAATTTGTGTCATATTTAAGGGCCAAATCTTGATGGTGTCACATGATGGGGTGGAGTATAGATTATCCTAACTGCTCTGGGAAATCCTATTTTTAAAACAATCTGTAAATAATCCTCACAATTTGGCCCACTTCTGACATTGAAATATCTGTCATCATCCCCCTGCCGCCCCCCCACCCCCACACAAATGACTGTGTTTCCTTTGCATATTTCTCACTAATGTCCTTAAACATTGTGGTCCTGAGAGCTGGGTCTTTCTAGAAGCAGCAGGTTACACAGGTTTTCTTTTATCCACCTCTGCTAAAGCAGCTGGAGCATCACCACAGCAGCACAGCATAACGGCTCGCTCTCTCACCGCTGAGATGCCAGACAGAGAAAGGAAGAAGCCAAGAAGCTGAGCCTTGGGATTGTTTACTTACAACGTTGACAGAAGTCATTTATTCCAGGTACTTCAAACATGCTCTATTTTGGTCAAAGATTTTCTTTTCTTTTCTTTTCTTTTTTTTTTTTTTTTTCTGGGCAGAAAACCCACATGCTTCCTGTTGTTACCTAAGAATCTCAGCTACAAAAGCAGCAGAGGATTAGAAAAGGCCAAGAGCAGTAAGTCACTTAGAGGAGAAGAAGAGGTATGGAGTTAAGGGATGATTGTGGAGGACAGAACACGTTAAACTTCTAGAGAAATCTTTATGCCCGGTGAATACATCTGAGTACTGCCAGCCAGCTCTGTCCTGATGAGGCAGCCTGAAACCGGGATGCTGAGGTCATACTTCCTGACTACAATTCCTGGATGCAGTTGGGCTCTTGCTTGCCTCTGGGCCCCGAGACACTTGTCATTGAAACTGCTTTTAAACCAGCATTGTGTGGAGTCACTGTGACATCACAGGTGAAGCACCCTAGAGCTGGATTAATTACTGACCAATGTCAACTACAAAAGCAGTGGTTATGCTTCGGTAATTTCTAGTCATCGAAGCAAGTCTTCCAGAGATGAAGAAACAAAGTCTCTCCTTGGTGACACCTTCAGAAAAGAGCTCTGAGGAGTTAGGAGGTAAGATGAAACCGAACTAATAATCTAAGTGAATGACTTAACGACTCAGCAGTGACTGCTGCCTCCAGAGTTGCATCTGTAGAAGTGTCTCTCCACAGAGCCAGCACGGCCAAGTTCTAGTTTTAGCTTTGTGAAGTTCGACTATGGATTTAATCTTCTCACACCCTGGTTTTCTGACCTTTAAGGTGGGAGTAACAACACTCCCCTTTCAAGATTGTCAGAGAATAAACAATAATAACTACAAGACTGCTGGGCACAGCATAGGCGTTCAGTAGAAAACACTTCTTTCTCTTAAGAGAGGCCAGGTGATCTAATACAGAGTATGAGAGAGCTTAATATACAACAGAATACGTCCAACCAACTCTCACACTTCCTTTGAAATCAAAATTAGAAAGGAAACTTTATATATAAAGTATATATATATATATATACTTTATTCAAGTTCTTTTGGTCACCCTTATGTTTTTTTAACTAGTGTAGACATTTAAACATTCATAATTCCAAGAATATTGGCATTAAGTTCATGTTAAGATTTCTTTAAAGTCTACCCCTGGGCTGGGGATATAGCTCAATGGTAGAACACTTGCCTGGTATGCACGAGACCCTGGGTTCAACCTGGAGTATATTTCAGGGAGTTGGGTATCTATGCCCAACTACAGCCCTCCAGTGCTCCTTACTGTCAAGCCCTCACTATGCCCTCACAGTTGACTTTTCTGCCAAGCCTGACCCAAGAACACCAGTACTCTGAAGATCTCAAACACCATCAGCTTACAAAAGAAAAGCAACAACTGAGTTGTAGGTAGACAGGATTAAGTTTCCTGTGGAAATATATTGGAGATATTTCTGTAGCTAATTACTAATGAATATTTTTTTTCTGGGCCAAGTACTGTTTCACATGCATTATATTATGTGTTTCCTCAAAGTATGATGAGTGCTGCTGTTCAATAAGTAGCCATTAACCACATGTCGTTTTGTTTTTAACATTGTAATTTGTGAACATAATTTACATCAGATTTAAAATTCATTCCCTCAGTTTCACAAGTTCAAACTTCAAGTGCTCAGTAGTGACTACTATAAAGATTATTTCAAAGTGCTGGACACAGAACATTATTATCACAGAGAGTTGATTTAGGCAGTGAGTCCTTAGCATTTTAAGATTGATTAAGTGTGTGTGTGTGTGTGTGTGTGTGTGTGTGTGTGTGTGTGTGTGTGTTTGAATGAGCACAGATGTCCATGGAGGGCAGAAGTGTCAGTCTTCCTGGAGCTAGAGTTGCAGGCATTCAGGAGTCACCAAAGAAGGGTGCTGGGGAACAAGCTCAAGTCCACTTCAAGAGCAGTATTCACGTGTAACCACTGAGCAATCTCCCCAGCCCCATTTCTTGGAGTTTAAATAGTTATCTACTGCTGTGGATTTTGTTCATTGTTAATAATAAAGCTGATTGGCCAATAGCAGGGCAGAAAGAGATTGGGCAAGACAGCCTGACACAGGGAGAATTCTGGGAGAGAAGAGCGGAGTCAGGACAGTCAAGGGAGATGCCTGCGAGCCACCAAGCAAGCAGGATGTGTAGATAACGAGGTAACAAGCTATGAGCCACGTGGCAGAATGTAGATTAATAAAAATGGGTTAATTGAAATATCAGAGCTAGTTAGTAAGAAGCCTGAGCTAATGGCCAGTCTTTATAAATAATATTAAGCATCTGAGTGGTTATTTGGGAATTGGCAGATGGGACAGAAAATGTCCATTTACAATCTACCATTACTACCACTGAGGTGGACTCAAACATTGGGAATATTTCTCTCAACTTCTCCTCTTACCAGAGCCAGAACTTGGGTGACTCAATGTCCACGGAGATGTTCTTTCAAGTGTCCAGTTTTCTTAAGACTGTGGTGAACTTGGTGAGTTACATACATCACAATGATTTTGTTGGTCAGCTTTCCATGACTACAGTCGAATAGCTAAGATAATTTAGAAGAGGAATTCTTTATTTTGTCTCATAGGTTGAGAGGGTTCAGCCTGTGAATGATCTGTTATCCCTGGTGGTCAAGAATCTGTGGTGAGGCAACACCTCAGGGTGAGGAGGAGGTCCAGCAGATCGAGCTGCTCATAGTGGTAGAAAGAAATGAGAGACACTGCTGTCCCACAATCTCCTAGAAGCTGAGAATCATCTAGAGCACCCAATTAAGTCCCACCTCATAAAGTTTCTGTCATTTAGTGGTATTGAAGTGAGGACTGCACATTTAACACACCAGCCTTTGCAGGACACTCCAATCCTGAACTCTAGTACTGGTAAAATACTTATAACATGCAGGAACAATGTTCTAAACTTCAGGCGTTCTTGTGTCACTTCTTGGTTTTTTCACATCTATGTACATACTGTGCGAGTACTTATTTTTTAAAACTTACTCTCATTGAAACTTTAATTTATTGCTTAAAAATGTATTAATAGAGTGGATGTACCCTGTGGCCGAATGTAGGTTAGTAAAAATGGGTTAATTTGAATGTCAGGGCTAGTTAGTAATAAGCCAGAGCTATTGGCCAAGGCTTTATAAGTAATATTAAGCATCTGGGTGGTTATTTGGGAACTGGCAGGAGTGACAGGAAATGTCCATTTACAATCTACCATTTGTAGAAGTAAGTACAGTGAAAACAAAATATTTTCATTTTCATGAAATATCTCCTCCTATAGAGGAGAAAGAAATGAGAAGGAAGGAGAGAGACAGAAGGAGACAGAAAGATAGAGAGAATTGGTACTAGGGTGTCAACCATAGAGTGTTACCAAGCATGTGTGTTACTTGCTCTAATCCCAATTGCTGGTGGGAAAGTGAAGAGGAAATTCCTTTCCCACAAGCTGAGCTGATGCTATTCATTCATATAGTATGAGATCTAAACTACCATGTACTTAAACTACAACATACATACAACTGGCACTTCAGAAAGGAAGTGATTTTCGAAAGACAGGCTTCAGGGAAGGATGCACATGTCTGTGTTAAAAGTTGGGGGGGTTGGGGAGGAGAGCAGCTGCAATGCTATATGCCTTTAACCCTAGCACTTGGGAGGCAGAGCCAGCGAGCTTGTCTATGTAGCAAGTTTCAGACCTCCCAGGAATACAGAGTGAGACCCTGTCTAAAATAATAAGAAAATAAAATTATGTTTTAAAGGGAAAAGTCTATCTAGGACAAAGGAGCAGCAAGTACAATAAAGAGGAAAAGTGGATGAGAACTGGAGGACAATATGCTTTGGACTGGAAGAGAACTTCTGGGAACCTTGGCGAATACAGCTGCATTGGTACCACTGCCAATTGAAAGAGTGGATCCAACCTTCATACAGGAGAGTAGGGGGAAGCTGCCCTTTGCATGTCTTTTAGGACGCAAAGAGCAATGAGGAGCCAGAGAGCATCACAGGACCACAAAGCTCCAAACTTCATCAGACATGAGGTCAAACCAAGACCATGGTATCCTTCCACAATCCACATCCCTTTCACTAGGCATAAAACATCCAGGCTTTGAGTTAATCTCCTTCCTCGATGTATTCAGTGTTCCTGGATGGATGTATACGGCACTGCCTACTCCAGTAGTGTCCTAAGTCTGAATGCCTACCTCAGGGCTGATTACAGGAGCCATGCATAGCTCCTCTAGACAAAGGCAGGTGGGGTGAAAATCCAGGAATCAGGAACAAGGTGTTTGGACTGTCACAGCTGGTGTCACATGAAGTGCAGAAGGGAACATATTTTTTGTTGTGGCATGTTCAGACTGGGTGTAGTCTTAAAATCAAGTTGGCTGTGGAGGCTCTTGGGAATACAGTATGGGTCTAAATATTTAATATAATGAATGACCTGGCCTCACTCCTTTCTTATTTAAAGAGTATTAACAAGAGGATGCGGAGATACCTGGGTCAATAAACTGCTTGTTGTACAAGCCTGAGGACCTGAGTTAGTATCCCTAGAATCTATGTAAAAATCTATGGGTGGTGTGATCCCAATGCCAGGAAGGCAGAGAGGATCCATGGAGCTCACTAGCCTGACTGAATCTAATCAGAGTGCTCCAGGTTCAGTGAGAGACCTCTCTCCCAAAAAAACAGAATGGAAAACAGTAAGGGAAGAGACCTAATGCTGATCGATCTCTCTCTCTCTTGTGTGTGTGTGTGTGTGTGTGTGTGTGTGTGTGTGTGTGTGTGTGTGTGTGTATGTGTGCAGGCATGTGTACACACACACACACACACACACACACACACACACACACACACACACACACTATTAAGTAGGAGGCTATATACCCTTACTGCAATGACTTGTTTAGCATGTTTTAACTATATTATCCACTCACTATTCCTTTCCACTCTCTAATGCTGAGACTTCATGAGGCCCTAGTTTGCTACAATTTCTAATTGCTTCCGCACTCCTAAAGACACTTTCCATGTTAAGCTTTGCGTCCAGCCCACCAGATCCTTTTCCAGCTCAGGACCTGTAGACCTGCTAAAACTTCTTCCTTCTTCCTTCAATAGCGCCCTCCCTCCTCTTCCTGGCTCACTTGTGTTCAACTTCAGGTCCTTGAGAAGCTTTTCGTCACTGTGATGGAGAGGAGCCATTGATCCACCCATTTTTCCTAAGTCTAACTTGATCAATTCATATATAGAAGTCGGAAGTCCTTTGAACAGCCATTTTTAATCCAAGTCACTTTGTGGTTTTCCCTTCCTTCTCTCATGGTCACAATGTCTGTGCTTAGTTTTGACATGCTGTGTGAGCATTATTAATCTCATTATGTTCAAGAAATAGCGAGAAGAATGAAAATTCCCAATAGGTAGCAGATTATGACGGGAAAAAAAAGTGAATGCTTACATTTATTGCTCTGGGCACATCTGTCACTTGTATGAAATTGCTTTAGAATCTGAAGTAATAGACTTAAGACTAATTCTGTAAACTGAGTTTATTTATTCCCCTAAGAGTTTTTCTGGCTTGTCATCATATTTTGATTTCTCTCTACTTCAAGATCCATGCAGCTAAGGAATCAATTCTGCTTTGCTCAACATGATGTCACAGACTGCTTCGAAGTAACTGTAGAGATGCCTAATGCTCACTACTGGACAAACTTCTAGTCAAAGGGCTTCATCCTCCTCTCAGACAGCAGCCTCGGGTCCAGCTTTCCTCACTTCTAAGCAACTAGCCAAAGATAGCAAAGCTCTCACTAACCCTCCAGGCTTGCTAATATACCATGATAACCCACAAGAGTCAGGGCCATGGTGTATTTTACTGATAGTTTGAATATGAAATGCCCCTCATAGACTTCTGTGTTAAATGCTTGGTCCCCAGATGTGGCATTATTTAGGGAGGTAGATCCTAGCTGGAGAGGTAGACCACAGAAGAACATGGCTTTGGAGGTTGTATCCCTGGACCCTGGCTCTTTCCCACTCTGCTTCTTGTCTACAATGTGGTGAAAAATTCCTCTACTTCATGCTCTTAGGGCAATAATGTTTGGCCCAATCACACAGGACCACCATCTATGGCATGAGCCCTCTGAAACTGTGAGCTAAATAGAATCCTTTTACTTTTAAGTGTCAGATATTTTAATTATAACTACACAAAGTTACCCAAATACTAATGACTGGAATTTCACAGTAGCAAAGAGACAGAAGTCGGAAACAGTCAAGGGTGCAATATTTGGTCAAAGTGTAATATCTGAGAGGGTTAAAATCCTGCAATGTCCTTGCCTTTATGAAAGTATGTTGTGCCCCAGCCCCAACCCCCTGCATCTATTTGGGGTGACAGAGGAAAGCTCACCTTCAGTGTTCATAGTTGACACTGGGGCTTCACCATGTAGATGTGATTGGTTGGACTCTTGCCCAGGTGACTAAGTATCCAACCCAAATCCCCTCCTCCCCAGAGGTCAGGCTTATATCATGTGGTTCAAAATTCCAAAGCCTCATGACATGGCTTGCTTTTCTGCCTAGGCCAGATACCATCTTGTTCATCTCATTAGCATAAACTGTTCCCAAATGAATCACCTTGTGAGCAACACTATAAAGTATGGTCTGAAGCACCCACTATGGATTTAAAAAAAAAAAAAATCTCTGCCACTAAATAAATTCCAAGAGTTTAGCAGTTACCTTCCAGGAACTAGGAAAAGGCTAGCCCATTTAATTATCATTCAATGACACACAGTGGATGAAATCTAGTAGTTGTGAAGTAAATGACCCACTGGAGAGTTTAAGTGGATTAAAATAGAAATTTATATGACAGTGTCAAACAAAATGGTACAAGAAAACATGTGATTGAGTCTGGGTGACTATTTAGAATAGTTTTGGATATTGGTTTATTGAAGAATATGGTCATTGGAGTTGAAGTTTATAGACTACTGTCTTAAGATGCTTCTTGTTGACTAGAAGGTAAAAGATTGAGAGTGGGCTCAGAGTGGGATTCAGAGATATAAATGGAGGGAAAGAAAGAAACAGAGGCTGAAGAGACTAAAGAGAAAAGGAACTGATGGATCAAGATCAAGTCAATCAAATACAACTCTCAGAGAGGAGATAGAATGACCTGAGAAATATTCATGATTCAACTCTGCAAATACTATTTTTTGAAAGTTTGTTGCATTAGGCAACTGCCTCTTTTTTAAATTTCTTTTTCTTTAGTTTCATTTTGTGTGCTCTAGGGTTTTACCTGCGTGTGTGTATAAGTACCAAAGGCTTTCCTGGTGCTCTTGGAGGTAAGAACAGAGTGCCCAATCCTCTGGAACAATATCTGAAATAACTCTAAAGAGTCACCCAGTCTCAATCTGGACCCGAAATTCCGATGGCTGTGAGATGCCATCATGGTGGTTGGAATGGAACCCAGATCCTCTGCCACTAAATAAAATGCAAGAGTTTAGCAGTTACCTTCCAGGAACTAGGGAAAAGGCTAGCCCATTTAATTATCATTCAATGACACACAGTGGGTGAAATTTAGTGGTTGTGAAGTAAATGACCCACTGGAGAGCCATAAGTGCTTTTGAGCACTGAGCCTGAGCCAGGTCTCTTGTTCTTTCTTTTTTTATAAATAATTTTTAATTTATTTCTTTTTATATTATGTACATTGATGTTTTGCCATGGGTGTTGGGTCCTCTGGAACTGAAATTATAGATGGTTGTGAGTTGCTATGTGGGTGCTGGGAATTGAACCTGGGTCCTCTGGAAGAGCAGTCGGTGCTCTTAGCCTCTGAGCCACCTCTCCAGCCCCTGAAACTGGTTCTTTCTTAAAGAGGACATTTAGCTGTATCTGCCACATGTTTGATTATGAAGATGGGAGTTACGTTTTTTCAGAAGGGCAAACAGGAACTGGGGAGATGGCTTTGTGTTAAGAGTCAGTCTTGACTACTCCTCCAAAGGCTGCTTTTCCACACAACTCGGGTTCAATTGCCAGCACCCACACAGCAGCTCACAGCTGTCTGTAACTCTACTTCCAGGACACCTGACAGAACACCAATGCACATAAAATAAAAATAATGCATCTTTAGCTGGGCAATGGTGGTGTACACTCTTAATCCCAGCACTAAGGAGGCAGAGACAGGCAGATCTCTGTAAGTTTGAGGCCAGCCTGGTCTAAAGAATGAGTTCTAGGAAAGCCAAAGCTATGCAGATAAACCCTGTCTTAAACAACAACAACAAACAAACAAACAAAAAACAGTAAATAGAATGCCTAGCAATTCCACTTCTGTTATAAATATACACCCAAAAGAATAGAAAACAGAACTACAAAGAATAACTATACACCCAAGTTCACAGCAATGTTATCCACAATAACTAATGGGATCAGCTCAAATGTCCAATGACAGATCAATAGATATAAATTAAATAGTGTGCAAACATTCAGTGGAATATCATCAGCCATGAAAACTAAGTTAGTATTAACATAACTGGAAGACATCATGCCAAGTAAAATAAGCCAAGTATGGGGGGGATGAAGACCACATATTTTCCAGGTATCCCCTTATATGAGGTAGCCAGAAGAGGCAAATTCATAGAAACAGAAAAATGAAGTAGTGGTTATCGGGGGTGGCAGTGGGAAGAAATGGGAAGGTATTCTTTAATGAGTATAGAGCAGTGATTCCCAATCTGTGAGTCACAACCTTTTGAGGGTCAAAGACTTTTTCACAGGAGTCACCTAAGACCATCAGAAAACACAGATATTTGCCTTATAATTCATAACAGTAGCAAAACTACGGTCATGAAGTAGCAATGAAAATAATTTTATGATTAGGAGCCACCACAACACAAGGAACTATATGAAAGAATGGTAGCATTAGGAAGGTTGAGAACCAATGGTAAAGAGTTTCATGACCTTGTTAGAGAGATTGACAATGGGAAATGTTGCATAATATTAATGCATTTGAGGCCACTGAGTTATGCTCTTAAAATTGCTGAGAAAAAATTTAAACTATGCATTTTATTTTTTTCCTTTGGGAATTCCATACACATGTCTATGCTATGATCATATATACTTCCCACTGACTCTCTCCAACTCTTTATGGATTTCTTGTAAATCTCCCTCCCAATTTAATGGTTTTGGTCCTTTTTTTTAATTCCACTGAATCCAACTGGACCTTTCCTTATGAGCCTGAGGGTGGGGGCATCTGCAGGACACGGTAGTTTCAGATTGCTTCTCTGTTGCTGTGATAAAACATGGGTAGAAAACAACTGAGGAAGAAAAGGTCTATCTGGCTTCTAGGTTCCATCAGTAAGGAAGCCAAAATAGTAATTCAAGGTGGGAGCTTGAAGCAGAAACCATGGAGGAATGCTGCTTGCTGTTTTGCTCTCTTTGTGGCTTATAGTCAGTATTCTTCCACATCCGAGGACCCATACCTAGGGATGGTACAGGGAACCATGAGCTGGACTCTCTTACATTGAGTAGCAATCAAGAAAATGGTTCACAGACATTTCTACTAGCCAGTCTGATGAAAGAAATCCCTCAACTGAAGTGCCTATTTCCCAGGTGTATTAAACTGACAACCAAGATTAGCCATCACAAAATCTGTCTATCTGTCAGCAACCACACCAGCAAGGGAAACTGACTCTCCCTCCCCCAGCAGCCCTGGACTGTCAGTCACTCCTCAGTTAGGAGTGCTGTGGGCTCTTGTGACCCTCCCTTCTCTGGGTTTGAATGTTGACTGACTTGATTTGCTCGGATCAGATCTTGTGCAGGCAGCTATAACTGCTGTGGGTTCATGAGTGCAAATGTCCAGTCACAGCCACACACACACGGTTTTACTTCAGTCCTTCTCGATCTCTGGCTCCTATTATCATTCTGTCTCCTCTTCTGTAAGGTTCCATGAGCCTTGTGGAGGATGATATGTGATATAGATGTCACTTATATGGCTGAGCACTCTGGCAAACACTTATTCTCCACACTTTGACCAGTTGGCTCTGTAGTGAACACTGTCCACCGCACTAAGACTCTTCTCTGATGAGGTCTGGGTCACATCATGTACTTACTTATTACAGCATAATAAAAAGGCTAAGACTTGTACCAGAACCTAGCAGGCAGAGGCCAGGGAGGGTGCTGCATACCCTACAAGGCTAGGCTGTCCTTCCAGCAAGGATTTCCAGCTGTGATGAGGGTGAGAAATCTTGCTTTCACAAAACAGTGAAGAAAAAAAAAACATAAGAGACTGAACACTATATTGGTCCTTGAACTGTTACACTGGTCTTCCATACTCAAGACACTTTCTAGATTTAACCAAATCATGCTCAGAAGAAGTAGAAAAAGAAAGAAGGAAGGAAGGAAGGAAGGAAGGAAGGAAGGAAGAAAGAAAGAAACAAAGAAAGAAAAGAATGAGGAAAATGCTGATGTCCTAGAACAGAATTTTGCAATTTTCAATTTACACACACACACACACACACACACACACACACACACACACACACTGCTGTGCACATGTGCAGAGATTGTTTTTGATTTGGTTTACCATTCACGGTAAAGAAAGCCCCGAGATATGTTAGAGACAGTCTTGGCATGAATTTTCCATGTTTATTGTGTTCTTAATTCTGTTACATACATATTTGAGGAACTGATAATGAACTGTCTAAGCAAGGATATAATGTTTCAATATGTTCTCAATGTAAATATATAATATGATTTAATATAGTACAAATTCCTAGAAAATTATGAACTTTTTAATGGCTATCTTTTCTATGAAAAAGATAGTATCTTAGATATGCAAGTTCCTGTATTTAAGTCCCATCGTGATAAAAAGCCGAGACAACATTGTGTTTCTGAAAGATGCAGAGGAAGATTCAGCAGAAAGACACGTTGCCCCCACTGTCTCTGTCACCACCACCGCCACCAGCAGCAGCAGCAGCAGCAGCATGCCCTCGTTTTCTAAGGCCTTTATTTCTCTTGTTTAATAGTGCAGAGAGGTCTCAATGATAGAGAACCATTCCTTCACAGCTTACATGACTGTTAAAAGGAGGACAATATTTACTGTGAGATAACCATAGCGAATGAAAACTTGAGTGGACACTGGCAGTAAAGAAAAACTGTCCCTGGATTTGCTGTCCAGGGGTCACTGGATCAAGGGCCATTTGACTCCATCAGATAAACTTCTGATCCATATCAAAAGCCTGTGACTTTACTATTTTCAAGAAATGGATCATATTCTCTGATAGAAAATGATTATAGTAATTGTGTGTGTGTATACATATACATGTATATGCATATTATATATATTTATTGCCACAGCATTTGATATAGATTAAATACAAGTAATAAGGACTTCTTTTTAAAGAAACAATGGCCCAGAAGAAGGGGGTCAGGGAAGGAGCCTAATGGCTCTTAAGATTCAATAAATCTCAAAGACTGTTTCAATAACGTACGAGCATCATCAGCAGGCAAGTCATGCATTGTACTTGCAATTTGTTTAAAAAATACAGTAACTATGGAAATTATAGAAGCAAATGTCATCTGAGTGGTCTCTTAATACCTTTCCCCTGGCTGCAGTCTTTGTAGCTATTGAAAAGGCTTGGTAGAGCTGAGGAAGCCAGGAACTAGAAATGTCTTCCTATTGGAGATTCCCTGGAGCTGCTGCTGCTGCTGCTGCTGCTGCTGGTGGTGGTGGTGGTAGTGATGGTGGTGGCAATGGCGTTGAAGGCAGCGAGATGACTTTCTACACAGTCTTTCTCTGCACATATCAGAAGTACCACAGAGACTCAGCATGGATAGTGTGGTTCTCCTCTATTTGCTTTTTAGCCTGGTGGGGCCTCAGTACAGGAGCTTGCATGTCTAGCACCAAGTCAAGACTTGACTAGGAAGAAGCTAGAAGAATTTGACCCCTACAATATTTACAGAGTTTATCCATCACAGTGATTAAAGAGTGACCGGATTACTTAAATGGCAGGTCAAGAATAAAAACCTCCTTGCTCTCAGCGTGATAAGCATGGAAGTCCTTTCTCCTTCCATGGCCTAGCCTCTGATATTGCTTCTGATGCTTGTGGGTAAGAGGGAGTGAGTATAGTGTGAGGCTTGGGCTGAAGGCTTGAGAATACTAAGCCTATATTCTTTCACTGAGCTAAATACCTAGTCCTTCACTATTAACTGATATGCTGTAGAAGTGACTAAGGTTCAGTAACAACACAAACCAAGCCCCCCCCCCAGTATAAAACAGCCAGTAAGTACTACACTGTAAGAACATGGGAGATACGATATATAAGGGTACACTTATTTAGAGAACTGTAATAGTCTACTTTAAGCCTTCTTGATTGATACTATAGTGTTATCTTCTGTAAACTTGCTGTTGCTGACCTTAGCCAGGGTCAGATTCTATTATTCAAGAAACTAAGGGATCCCAATATAACAAAAACCTACTTTATTAATCCCTTAACAATTAAATGCCACTTCAGTGGTGCATATTTAATTAATATTACCATCAAGAGATTGGTACTTATTCATTCATTCATTTCTAGGCACACCTGCCCGGCTCGGAAGAAGGCTAGCCTTCCATGGCAAACCACTATAATGGCTTTATCAAGCTTCACTCCACTGTTGCAGAAGAGACTGGAGTATAAGCAAAGAGCTGAGGCAGAGAGAGGTTACTTGGTCGGTCACAGATGGAATGGGGAGTGCAGTGCTACTGGAAACATACCCCGAAGTTTTCATTCCCTGGGCCAGACTGGAGCTATTAAATCACATAGAAATACCAGGAAAGATAAGCTACATGAACCAGTGATTGCTAAGCTAAACACTCGGGTGAGTTCAAAGGGCCCTTAGGGCCTGCTGTTTATTTGGAAAAACTGGGGGTGGGGAGAGAATGACAGAAATAGAATCCGAGCTACACATGAGTTAATGCTCGGATCTTAACCAGTCACGTCTGAAGAATTTACATATTAAG
The DNA here is from genome assembly GCF_903995425.1 of Onychomys torridus. Classification (NCBI taxonomy): domain Eukaryota; kingdom Metazoa; phylum Chordata; class Mammalia; order Rodentia; family Cricetidae; genus Onychomys; species Onychomys torridus. Next base: position 81,523,346 of record NC_050446.1, read on the forward strand.
GGTGCATAAGTTCATATATGTGTGTGTGCAGGCACACGCATGTTTTTTTTAATCATCCTTCAGTCTTTAGAAAAGCTTCATCATATATATATATATATATGTACACATTATCTTTTTAAAAGGCTTCAGTCTATACATGTACACATTTAAGTAAAATTTATTTCCTAAAACATATTGTCAGCAAATCATTGCAATATCCCACATAAAAGGAATTTTGACACAAAAACCACATGAAAGCAGTAACATAAGTTGAAAAAAATAGCAAATGTTACAATGCATTGAGTGTAACATTGCTTTATCAAAAATGAAAACATTGAATAATGGAGTGAGAATGTAGATTTGTCATTCTAGGAGTACTCATTCCTTTTTATGGAACTTATTAGTTGACTTCTCTAAGAGGCTAGAAGTTTCCAGAAGATATTTTTAATGTAATTGAGTGATTATCTCGCACAATCTTTCACTAATGAAGCCCTGAGAAATTAAAAAGATAGGAAGGAAGGAACGAACGAAGGAAGGAAGGAAGGGAAAAAAGGAAATTTTGCCAGTGATTCCAGCCACTGATACTTTACAGGATTGAATTTTAACCTTGTAGTGTTTAAATACAAAATTTCACATATTTTTAATCTCTCTGAGGGTCTGGTTTCTTATCCCCTTTTCAACTTGGTTCTCTCACAGAAGCCATTCTCCTTGATGACAGATATGCCCCTGGCTGTTCTTCACGACCACCGGCTGTGTTGTGAGAACTCTTTGGCCTTGTTTTTCTTCACGTCTGTCAAAGGGCACTGAGTGTAGAGGGCTGAGAACACAGCCTGGGTCATAGTGCACAGAGACTCTCCCCAGCATCTCAATAAAATCGAGAAAGACATCCAGTTTGCACAAAGCGTTTCAGTAACAGGAGATGTGCTTCATCTATACGATGTTATATTAAATAACACCTTTAAAAGGCCCAGCTAAATAGAGAAATCGTACAAAGAATTAGACCCCACCCTGGTTTTTATTATCCATTGTAAATAAAAGCACCACGAAAACCCAAGCACAAAAAACACCACACATTCTTTTCAGTATCTCAAATGTTCTAAAACCTTTGACTTGAAACCCTCTGGTGGCCAAACCCCTTGTGGCCTAAGCATTTTTAAGCCATTGTGCAGAAAATTCTGTGTGTCAAGATTCTCGCAGGAATTAGTCTCCCACTCCCCACCTCTCCAGCAAAGAGATACTTAAGAAGGAAGATCATCTAATCACCTTTCCATGGACTAATTTAGGAGCTGTCTGTTCACTCCTTGCTCTTTTTGTGTGGTTTGTTTGCCTTTACTTACACATTTCTGCTGCATTCAAATATATTCACTTTTTGCCACTGCAAATATTTTTTAATGTTATGCTACGTTATGACCGTCCTCTGAAGATGATACATTCCCCTCTCGGTACAGTGCCGCTGAACTGAGCAGCACATATAACTCCATCTATCATCTGTGTCCCCTCTGCTGTAGGTATCACACTGGCACGACAATCAGAGCCCCAGCTCCAGTTTTTCCAGCTGTTTCTGCTGCCCTGTGATCTTTTGGTACACATTTTCCAGCCTGTTTAAAGAGGCAAGCTTCTATCCCCCTGCTTTGATTGTGTTCAGGCATTTTGCCAGTCCAAGACATGGATTACTATGAACAGAACCACAGACTTTTCTGAGCGAGAGTCATTTATGTGCAGTTAGAAGCATAAACCAGGCAAGAAAAAGGCAGCCAGTCCCTGCCTTTGTCCAGCATCTGGGTAGGTTTTGATTTTACTTAGAGTAAGAACAAAGCAACCACTGACTTTTCCCCCAAACTCAGACCTTACAGAGCGACTTTTAATGACTTCATGAACCACTAGTTTTCAGACAACTGGAGCACTTTTTTCTTTACTTTTTTTAGTTTCTTTCCATCTATGATATTTTATTATTATATGTTACGGTACAGTTCTATTTTTGTTCTTCATGTCTTTTCTGAGTTCTTCACGTTGAGAGGGCATTTTTTCCCCAATCATTTGGCTATCATCAAATGTGTTTTATGGTTTGGGGATAATGTGCAGAGAAGCTTTAAGCTCTGTGCCAATCCCAAACATGGTATTCCCTATTGAATGAGCCAATTCCATCTCCTGAGTCTGAATAATTTAGAGGAGACGTGATGTCATTGTCTACTTAGAGATAAATGGAAAGGAGTCTGGGTGTAGAATTTTGGAGTGGTCTTTGTAATAATAGTAATTAAAAGGAACATTACCTCATATATTTAAACTTTTTCTACAAACCATGTGCTTTTCTCATTTTTTACTCAGTTTTACTCAGAGGGTTCGTATTTCTGTTTCATTATTTTTGAAGCGCTGTTTAATGACACCAGTTTAACACTTTCTCACAGTTCATTGCTTCAGTTTTCATCAAATTATAGTTCTTGTTACACTAGACACTTTCATCACCAATTTCCATATGCCTCAAAGCCATGCAAGGACTGGTTTGCCAACAGTGGATTCAGATACCAGATCACAAGAGCGGCAGAACATAGTTTTCTCTTTAGCTTTTTCTTTTCCTTTTTTAGAAGTAGGTCTTAATTGTACAGTTTCATTGTGACATTTCCATGCATTCATATAATGTACTTTGATCACATTCATCCCTTCTGTTACCTTTCCTCAGCTTTAATCCCTTAATCTTTTCCAAAACCAAAAGTTTAGAGATCACAGACTTGGTGCCCCAGCATCAGATATTTGTTCAACTGGATTAGTCTGTGTCTTTGGTGAAGGTTTAAGTTTACTGCAGACTGGAATTCTGATACACAAATGTTATGATAAGTTAAGCCCTGGCCATATATGCTTTTATATCCTTCATACCACGCCTGTGGAAAACCAGCAGTTATGCGATTTACCAAACAAAATCTCTAGCTTCTAAAGGATCCTCAACTCCCACCTCTAAATTCTACAGCTTTCCCGAGCTGTTGCCTTCACCAGTGAAATGCCTGTTTTCACACAATGACACAGATGAGGGCTGATTGCAGCTCGAAGTTCGCAGGTGAGTGTGATATCAATAATTAGTGATTACAGACTCATCAGCTAACAAACTGTCCTTCTCTTGTTTCTGAATATGAATAGCACACACAATGATGAACCAACGATAACTAGAAAAATATTAAGTCTTTGTCTTTTTTAAAAATCACTCATGTATCAAGAACAAATATACAAATACACAAACAAAACGTCAGGGGATTTGTATGATTTGTGCTAATCTCACAAATAAATGCAAATGTTTGGTCTTACACTATCAGTTCTGATTATCAGAATTCTGGAGAGGGAATGTCGTGAGGAAGTCTCTTGGGTTATCTTGTGTGTAGTATCCCAAATGGAATATGACTCTAGAGTATGCTGATTCTAGACACGCATAGTACTTATAGCAAAAGCTTAAGTCTGTAGAGACACAGAAAGATGGTTAATGACATGGGAAATATATACAGCAGGAAGAGAAGCCATAAAAGTGATGGGATTGATTCATTGTTTTACTTAATATACTTCCGTATTGAGCTATATATAATACCTTCACACTAATTTTGTGTGAAAGATTTTCAAGTGGGTTATACAACTATAATTTCTGGGTGTATCAGGCATTATCTGAACTTTAAAAAAGTATTAATTCATTTAATCTTCATAATAACTCTGTGAAGCACGGTCTTTCTACAAAAGCAGAAAACAAGGCACAAAGGACTTATGCTACTTGCCCAAGTCACCAAGGCAGCGCTAGGCAGAGATGAGTTCAAACCCTGCTCTGCCTTCTGAATCCCAGCTCTCTTCTCAGGTTGAAAAATATGCTTGACTGGAAACCTATTTCACAGAATGTTCATAGTAGGTATTTCTGAGTGATGGAATAATTTTAATTTAGCCTTCTATTTTCTGATCTGTATTTTCTTGTCTTTTTCAGGATAAATGAGTACTTTCAAAAGGAAAAATAGTTTTTTTTTTCTTAAGTCCCTTCTGTACTAAGTTCAGAATGTGGATTTTAATATAGTGCTGTGCTGTGACGGAAACAAAATAAAGCAAAAAGTGCTTTCTAGTCAATATTCCTTTAATTTAATGCAACTGGCACAGCCACAGGCCCCAGGTCTCGGCTTTTCAGCCATTGTCTTAAACAGAATCTTACTTTGTTTCTAGTTCACGGTGGGGGATCTAGAGAACAAAAGAGAAACAAACGGAAGTTTCAAAACACACAAACACCAAGAAAGGAGTAAAGTTGGAAAATATAGTTGTCATTGCATTAGTCCTAAACGTCTATATTAATTTCTGGTCATTTCTTCTTAGCAGTCTGGGCTGCTAAGAAGGAACACCGTGACATAGCTTGAAGCAAGAAAGCCAGCGATGGATTATTATTCTTACAATAGATCTTTTTCAAAACTAATAGGGTCCACATGGAAAAAGAAAATAGTATTGTTATTTGTAGCCACCCTGTCTATGTTTCAGCCCCCACTGAAAGCCTATCATTTTTCTTGAGCACTTCTTCACTGAGATTTATTTTTCTTTGTGTGTATGTGTGCATGTGCGTGTGTGTGTGTGTGTGTGTGTGTGTGTACATGCGTGCGTGCGTGTCTGTGTGTACATGCGTGTGTGTGTGTACATGCGTGTGTGTGTGTGTGTGCATGTACATGCGTGTGTGTGTGTGTGTGTGTGTGTGTGTTCCATACATGTGCAGGTAGGTACTTGCAGTGTCTAGTCCCAAAGAGGGTACAGGATCCTCAGAAGTTGAAGTTATAAGCAGTGTGAGACACCTGATGTGGTTACTGAGAACTGAACTCGGGTCCTCTGGAAGAGCAGAATGTACTCTTAGCCTATGAACCATCTCTGGAGCTCTTTGAAGATTCCAATTAAAGAAAAAATCAATTGTTACTAACCCCTTAGAATTTTCTGTGTAGTACTAAATGTAAGCGAATTAGTTTTGATGAAATCAACATGGAACTGATGCACCTATGACAGTTCTAGATGCAAAGCAGAACTGCATTCAATTCCCCAGTTACATTTCCTGGGAAAGAGAACAAGCTCACAAGTCAGTCCAAACCGAATGTACAGCACTGAGTGGATTAAATTTTGTTCACCAACAGCATCTTATTCCACTGCCTTTAGTGCTGGGGTTCTTCCTGAAATACGGCATTCCAAAAGGCACACAGAAGGTGGACAGAAGATGGTTAGAAGATACGGCAAGGCTGGCGTGGGAATGGAATGACAGGGTTAAGGTTGATGTCACTGGGTAGAGATCTGAGGCTGTGGCCACATGCCTACAGCTTAATTGCCAAGATTCTGGTGAATATTATTATTATTAAAATGTATTCAAATTTTTTAATGCATTCTTGCTTTCCCATGTTTTATCTTCTCCACAATACTCCTTATGAAAGCTGTCATCACCTTCAAAACAATGGCTGCAGAATCCCCCTGTTGGCCTCAGGATGCCCACATTGCTTCCTAAAATCCGTTCTCCACACTGGGGAAGAGTGTCCTTTATAGAACACTAATGTCACCATGTTCCTGCTTTTTCTATTTAAGCTCTTCAAACAGTTTCTGGTTGCCCTCAGGATAAAGTCAAACATCTTGAACAAGGCCTCTGCTATGACCATCAGATGTCTTTAGCTTGGCCCTGCAGTTCTGACCAATTCTGTCAATTCCAAACCCCTCTCCCACTGCACAAACATCACCCTCAGTACCTGGCCACCCTGGCTTCTCTTTCCTGTAATCTTTCTTTCTTTCTTCTTACACGGGGAGACTTCACTCAACCCCATGAGACCATAGAGAGTTGGTCCTTGCACACTCAGGCTCAATTAACTGTAGATTTAAATATTCAAAAAGCAATTGCATCTACGCTAAAGATGCACACAGCTTTTGTTTTGTCATTGTTCCCTAACATTATTAACAACTATTTACATAGCATTTGCATTGTGTTAGGTATTATAAGTAACCTAGAGATGAGTTAAGTATGCTGTAGGATGTGCATGTTATATAGATAGTATTATGCCATTTTATATAAAGAACTTGGGAATATCCAGTCTTGGGAGGGGAGCAACTATTTGTGGATATTGAGGGACTACTGTATTTTGTAATGTGAGGAAAAGATCCCTACTTTGGGAATGAGCAGATCATGAGCAAGGTTTGAAAACTGTGTCTGGGACTGGAGAGATGATTCAGTGGTTATAAGTCTGTTCTTTCAAAGGACCTGAATTTGATTCCCAGTACCCACATACAGGCAGTTCACAACTGTCTGTAACTCTAGGGGATCTGATTCCCTCTTGTATCTTCCTTGGTTACTCCATACATGAGGTACACAGACACACATGTAGACAAAAGACCCATAAGCATTCATTTCATAAGTAAATAAAGAATTAAACTCTTAGAAAAAGAACCGTGCTGAGCCCAATACAAGGCTTCAGAAGTATTAGTTGGTGGACTAGCATGATGGCTTACTAGAGAAAGACGCTTGCCATCAAATCCAACCACTTGAGTTCAGTGCTCTGACCCACATGTATCGTGTGTGGGCATTACGCACCCACCCATATATTATACACACAGACTAAGTAAATAAATGTAAGAAAAAACTTTAAAAAATATAACAGTTGAGTAGTTGAATCATTATGTTAATAATATAGTGGGCAAAAGTTTAGATTCTGCTGTTCTCCTAAATTCAGTTTTAAAAGATGTATCCATCCATTTATTATTTTTTTCTAAGGAGGAAAATTATACTACCTTGTCAAATTGAATTATCTATCTTGAAAAAACCTCATAGGTATTATTTACCAGATTCCATGGTTTTTCCACAAAATAATTAATTATTGTAGAAATATTTGTCTAGCTCATTATATGTAATAAATATACATAAATAAAATAATGTAAATATATACTATACTACATCATATAAATAATATAAATAGAATAAATATATCTGCCATATATAACAGTAAATACAATAGTTTGTCTGACACATGCTAGGCATCATTTACTAAAAATGGCAAGAATTCGTGTTTTGTAAATTTTTAAGGTTTTCATATCTTCCTTGCTTGTTATTATTTCTGCTGCCAGAAAAGAGAAATCAAATTTACCTTTTCTAGCATACTCACTATGAAACTTATTTCATGAAGTAAAATTTCATCCATTCTAGTATGTCTCCAATCTTTCTCAATCATGTACATTTTTGTTAAGCAAAAAGAAGTTTTAAGTAAAACGAACCCCCAAATTATTCTTATATTTATTTTGAATGTGTCACAAAAAGACATCCAAGGATCAGATTAATCATATGGTTTTCTTTTGAGAATATATCTTGACAAACTATCTTTGTAAATATTTAGGCACAGTTTTGCTCAGGTTTCTTTTTACTTTGGTATCCAACTGTATTTAAAGAGAAAAGCCGGCCCAGTGGTGGTGGCGCATGCCTTTAATCTCAGCACTTGGGAGGTAGAGACAGGAGGATATCTGTGAGTTCGAGGCCAGCCTGGACTACAGAGTGAGTTCGAGGAAAGGCACAAAGCTATACAGAGAAACCCTGTCTCAAAAAAACAAAAACAAAACGAGAGAGAGAGAGAGAGAGAGAGAGAGAGAGAGAGAGAGCGAGCGAGCCGAGAGAAGCCTTTAAACAGGCCGGACATAGCACAGTCTTCAGTTTCTCACGGAGAAAATGATTTTGTTAAACAGTCTTATATTTCTAGAGACAGTAGCAAAATCCTTTAAACTGAACTATTTTAGCTACCCTGAATGTTCTGACTCTCCCATCGCCGGCCTTATGACGTCACTTCCTTTCTTGCAGCTCTGGTGTGGATTTTTCTTCCTTGTGTGTTTGACTTACTCAGTGATGTGTTCTCTCCTCTGCGTGTTCATTTATTGACTCACATCGCCGTTGAACAACTATATCCAAGTGTCTCTGTGCACTGTACATAAGCGTGGAGGGTAGAAAGAAATAAAAGGCGTAGTTCCTCACCTTTGGGCTGGCGTTACAATAAAAATACCTGAAACAATTTTTAAAAAGTGAGAACCGTGGGGATGAAAATAGTAGGACTTTTAAAAGGTAGTTAATTGGTTGAGTGATGATTTTTATTGTATCTCAGTGGTAGTGCTACAAAGCTCTCGTTTGTGGAGCTGCTCATCCTAGACTGATGGGAAATGGTTATTAAAAATGTAGACAGCTTAAAGACAAAAAGAGAGAGAACATAGCTGTAGTTTTTTTCATGAGATTTATATAATTCCATTGAAATTATCCAAAGAAATGTGATAGTTTTGATGATTTTATTTCTTGAAAAGATACACAGGACAGCCTAGGTTGTATTGACTCCTGTTCCAGGGGGTCTGTCTTACAGGAGGCTGAGCACTAATTCCAACCAAGTTCTGAACTTCGAAGGGAAGCATCACTTGCCTCTAAGCCTCCACCCAGAGTTTCCCTCATTTTCTTTCCTAAATGCATTCTGAAAAGATATTTTTCAGGGTTTTATAATGAACATCAGGAAATGGATGTGGTGGGCATCCAATCATTTTAAAGTAAGCATTCAGGGTATGTACCTATATTTGTGGATAATATCTCAAAATGTAAGTTCAAACCCACATAATGAGAATTACTTGAAAAGTGACTTCTTCTTGTTCCTGATTTATTTAAATTCACTTACATTTCTCCAGCTTTTTTTTTTTTGTTGTAGCAGCTCAAAGGAAATAAAAATTTTCAACTCACATAGAAGTTGGTCATTGCTGGATAACTGATCTATAAACAGGACCCAGTAAGGTTGATTTCTCCTTATATTGAAAATTTCCCCTCAGTTTCCCTTAAGCAGGAAAATGGTGGTACAAACTCCCACCAACTTTCTAAAGAACCACACACTTGATTTTTAATCACATTTACGATCGTGCAAAATGTGCCAGTAAAGCACAGCAGACTGTTGTTTAGATTCCAAACCATGTTCAAATGACTGCAGTGTGAGTTAGGGGCAGTGGTGCACAGTGATATCAGTCCAAATGGTCTTAAAATTCAAACTATTTACATGAGAGGAGTGTACTGCTATCTCTTCTGGAAACAAAACCAATAGCTTAAAACAACAACAACAACAACAACAAAATAAACAAACAAAACACCAAACCGTGGTTTCTAGTCAGTGTTCATGGTTGGGCTGAAAATCTAGAAAACAAAATATAAAAGTGGCCCTTCACCGCATCTTTGGCATCCTTTAATGTCAATGTCACTTGCTGTGATTTGTGCTGGGCAAGGGAAGGCACTGTCCTTTCCTCTCAGCACATCAGACAAGAACGGACACTCTGGGCATGCTGTACAATAAAAGGACATCAGTAAGCCCATTTCCCCTTCATTTCTGCCTGAGCATAAGAGATGGGTTACTTAAAATTCAAGTGTCAGGAAAGTCCATTGTAAAGGGGAAATATTTTCAAGCTAATGCCGTTTGATTTTTCTTTTTTTTAAATAGGGGCTCCTTCCAGCCTCTCTCCCTTCTTCTCCAGACCCTGGAAACCAATTAGTCTCAGCGCAGAGGCCACAGACCAGGTTGAAATGGCTCCTTTTTGATTTTAGGGGCTATAATTTCAGCCAGGACGTCTAGTCAGTTGCCACAGAGTGTACTAAGTACGTTTCTCTCTCGTACACACACACTGGCGTTGCCTTCGGAGAATGCAGATTTTTGGAGTCTGACTTTTAGAAAGGAATTAGATCTGGTCGCCTTCCAAATCTGACAAGCTCTGACAGTGGCATTAACATCACAGGGCCAACTCATCTTTCAGACAACCGCGCCAACCAAGTTTTCTAAAAAGCCCTCTGCCCCAGCTTTTCAGAGGCTTCTCCCATTCTTACCCCGACCCTCTTTTGCATACAATTCCTAGTGTCCCACCTCCACCCCCATCCCCCGGTTTCCAAAGCAGCAGAGAAAATTGGAGTAACTTCGATTTTAAACTGGTTCTTGAAGTGCATGTCTTTGGGAGAGGGAAAATGTGATTCAAAGGGGGAGGGGAGATGGGGGGCAAAAAATTGGAAACAATTAAAGCCTTTGCCTCACTTCACCTTCTTATCCAGAACCTGTCTTAATTCTTGAAGGTCAAAAAACCTTGTCTTTGGATTGGCCTATTCTTTCTCAGGAACAACCTTGTAGAGCCAAAGAGAGGTGTGTGTTTGTGTCTGGCGCTTTGAGAAGCTTGAGGAGAAGGGAGCCTTGATACCCCGCAGGAAAGCCTCAGATCAGCAGAGGGGAGGGACGGGACCCTGGGGTCGTCCCCTTTGGGGTGATCCTTGTGCCCCAGCCGCTCTTCCTGCCCCTGCAGCGAGTTCTGCGCCTTGGAGCTGTGCCAGGACCTCTGACAGAGCCTGGCAGGTTCACGAGTCGGGGGCGGGGGCTTGGTGTTCTCTTTGCAGAAGACGCCCATCTGGGGGGCTCCCCTATTTTCCAGGCTCTCCGTGGCCCGCCCCCATCTCCCGGACCCCTATCATTTGAACGCCGATCACACATGGTGATGAACTTGCAGCTCAGCTTCCTGCCGCCTGCTTGACCCAGGAGCACCAGCAGCCTGCGGGCCTCGCCCTCCGCTCTCCCTCCTCTCCTGGAAACCCCGCGGCCTCAGGGCGCGGGTGGGGGGCTCGAGGGGGCCGGAACTACCGCAGGGGCGTACAGGGCTCGGGGTCCCGGCGGGGAGCTCACAGAGAGCGGCGCTTGGGCGGCCCAGCTTCCTGGAGCTGTGCTCCTTTGACCCCAGTGGCAGTCCCTGTCACTGCACCGCTCGCGCTCCCTTCGCTCGCCGCGCCCTCGCTGCCTCTCCTCGCCCCCTCGCTCCCTCTCTCCCCAGATCGAGGCTGCGCCGGTCCTCTCCATCTCCCCCCGCAGCGACCCCGCGCCCCGCTCGCACCGCGCCCCCGCTCCACACCCCCCAGGCCCTGGATCGGCGGCGGGGACCTCCGGGGTCGAAGGTTCTGGCCCGCCCGCGCCCCTCGCCCCTGCCGCCCCCAGCGCTGCTCCGAGCCGGCTCGGGTGGCTCGGCGATGGCTCGCCCGCACACGGGGCGCTGAAGGCATCCCGGGGACCCGGAGCACAGCCCGGGAAAGGTAATCCGCCCGGGGAAGGGAGGCGGAGGGCGGGGGAGGGGGGAGGAGGCGGCCGGCGGCCGGTGCCGGGCGCGAGAGGAAGGGAAAAAAAATGCACACACAAAGCGGAGCCCGGGTGAGAGGTGCCTTGTCAGAGGCGCGTGCGAGGGCGCGGGGGCTGCGGAGCGCGGCGGCCCCGCCGACCCAGGGGTTGGCCGAGTGAGCACTCGAGGACCCGGGGAGAGCAGATTTGCAACCCCCAAGCGAGAACGAATTTCTTTCCGTAGCTGTCCTCCCTCCCACTCCCCATTTCGCTCCCTGTTCTCCCTTCCCCCTAGCCCTCGGCCACCGACCTCTCGGGGTCCCCCACCTCCCTGCCCCCTCTCCGCCCCGATTTCTCAGGAAGGGGGGGGGGTGTTGTCGGCGAAAGCCCGCAGCCGAAGCCTCGCGGCGGGGATGGGGGTGGGGCCGGGGAGTCCGATCTGTTTACTAGAAAGTCTCGGGGTCGTGGCGGCCGCTGCCCCGGCCTAGGCCCGCGTGCATTGTGTCGGCCCGAGCCCCGTGCGCCCGCGGCGGCCCCGGCGGCCCCGGGCCAGGTGTTGTGGCCGGACGGCTCGGCGCAGCTTTGTGCTCGGGGCGCCCGCGCGCGCAGTGCTCCCGCGCGGAGCTCTCAGCCGGCCCCCGCGCCCCGACCTCACTCTCCGGTCTCGGCGATCGCAGCCTGCAGATCGAGGGGGCTGGGAGGCGGGGTACCGTAGCGTGGAAAAGTAACCGGGGCCGCCCAATTTCTTTTCTACCTAAGCAGGAGTTGGGTTTTTCTTTCTTTCTTTTTAATTTTTTTTTTCTATTTACATTTACATGTGACAAGGTTGTCTTTAAAAATCTTTCGAATTCCGGGTTTTTGCGGCCTAGGAGGTGAAGGGAGCATTTTTTTTTTTTTTTTTAAACCTAGAGGTTCTAGAGGGCGTTGAGATCCCCCAGCAAGAAAATAGCATGGAAAGATGATCAGTGGGGTTGATTTATAGCGCCCCCCCCCCCCCCAACACACCCGGAATTAAGAGCGAATGCGAGTCATGAAAAATGTGTAATTGATTTGTGATGGTACAGACACTAACAGGTCAGGGTGGGGAAAACAAACATAACTTTAACTGGAAGGCAAAGACTTCCAAAGAGGGGGCAAGGCGGTAGCAGCCTGATAAGCCGGGTCCCTTCCCTTTCCAGCCGTTGCGGGGAAGACGCCTGGCAGCTCCGGGACACAGAGCGAGGAGGCGGCTGTTCACGGTGCGGACCCGGGCTCCTGTCTGTGTGCTCGGAGATGCCAGCGCGCTCCGGAGGCTTGCGTCCCAGACCAGAGGCTCTGTTCCCCCACCGAGGATGGCGCGGCGTCAGAGCCGGTGTCCTGCAGCGATCCTCAGTCGTTCCCCGGCTGGGAGAGAGGAAGATGGGGGGGAGATGCTTAGCCGACCCTGGGGCAGCGAGTCTAGAGTCGTTAGTGCGGACGCCGCTGGCGGTGGCCCTGGCAGCCGGGTATTCGGCGCCTGAGGAATGAAGAGAGAGTTATGGTCAGGACCAGGCAGCGAGAGCTGACAGGGCAGGGCGAGTGTGCGTGTGTGTGTGTGTGTGTGTGTGTGTGTGTGTGTGTGTGTGCAGTAGCTGTAACCCCCACCCCATCTGCCCATCCTACATTTAAAACAAACAAACCAATCCAAAGTAGAGAATTCTGCGCCCCCCTTCGCCCCACCATATATAGACTCCACGCTTTGTCAGAGGCTCAGGAGAAAAGTCGTGCCCTCCCTCTCCGAAAGAATGTGCCAGCTGGGTGTCAGCAGTGCTGGAGACAAGTTCAGGTGTAAGTGTGATTGGAAGGGAGGGAGCTTAGTGGACAGAGGCACGTGGAACTTTGTCAGTATCTCCAGAAAAATAAACTAGCGGAGCCACCGCTGGGAAGGCATCGCTCCCGCGTGTGGGGGATGAGTAACTGGAAATGGGCATAAAAGAGGGGCATGAGTTAAGAAGGTTCTGGATCCCTGAAGCAGAGGGAAGAGAGAATAAAATTTGGCGGGTTGGACCGGGGGCGAGCTCCAAAAATCCCTCCACCCACTTGGTGGGGCGGCTATCTTTCTGATTCAAGTGAGCATCCTTATTTAAACAAGGAAAGCGAAATCCAAGGCTCATTTCTCCTGGGCTTGGCTTGGGCGGCGCGTTGAGTAGAGAGGTCAGGAATTGTTGCTTTGAAAGTTTAGGTAAATCGGACTTCTGATGTCTAGGAGGTGGAGACAGTTATTTAAGCCTTCAGTATTTAATCCCTTCCTTGCCAGCAGACTTTAAGAGATTTTCCAAGTGGGTTCCTGGAAAAGAAAATTTCCAGTCTTGCAGCTTAAGGGACAGAAGTGACTGCTGTCTAGGAAATGCTCAATGACTCACGTGGGCTTTTTTTTTTTTTTTTTCCAAACTGAAACTCTAACACCAATGTGAATGCCTGGCGGTGACAGTCCTGTTTAGATTTTTCTTTAGGCATTTTGGCATCTTGTACTGGGTGCCTTTGTTTGTGGAGAACATGCATTGAAGTATAAAATTAAAAGAAGAAAGCTGCTCCCTTTAACTGTTGTGTGAAGAGGATGTGGTCGGGAGAGTTTTACAGTCTGAAGATTTGAAGCAAGGTGATGCAGCTTCTTCGAAGGTTAAGATGGGGTCCGTGCATCATTCCGGCTTTCCCCCAAAATCTCATGTGAAGCGAAGTGGTTTTGTGCATGGTTTTGTCACTAAGAGCCCCCATTCCACCCCTCAAAAAAAAAAATCCCCCACACACCAGTCTTAGGATATATTCATTTTAAGGTGTGGGTGGAATTGAGCATAGCATTTAAAAAAAAAAAAAAGCCTTTTCTTGACTTGTCTGTAAAGGTGCTGGGAAAGTTTTGAAGCTCTCTGCCTGAGTCTGACATTTCCTTCAAAGGACTCCAGATTAAAGAAGATAGACCCGGCAGGTGCACTGTTTCGATAAAACATTTGAAAGGGAACAAGGCAAAAATGAATTCAAATGAGATGCCAGCCACCCATTTTAGCCCTTCAGAATTCCAGGGGTCTAGGCTTGCTGATGGAGAGGTATTGTTTGCCTTGCTGGGGACAGAGGTGCAAAGAGACATAGGTGTATGCCGACTGAAGGGTGAGTTTAGGATGGAGTGGACTTTCGAAGTGGGAATCTGGCCTGTGAGTTCTGCCTCGTCTTGGCTTCAGCGTGACAGGATGCCCTTCCAACCACTTCAAGTTACTGTAAATACTCAGGGTGTCTTTTATTTCTGGTCTATACCCTCTTAGTTTAATCAGTAAGTTTTCTCCCCAAACATTTAGATTCTGGCCAGGGGTGCAGATACTTATGCTGAGGTCACAGTGGTCTAGACATGAATTTGGTTTCTGTTGCCTCTGAAATGTTCAGTACCTCACACAATAGACATTGATGGGAGGAAAATAAGAATTGCTAAGTAATTTTTATACTACTCTCTAATTTATGCAAACACCGAGTTCTCGTATTCTGAAAATGTGTATTTTCCCCCTCTGTGCTTTGATGGCTAACATTCTTTTTAATGACAGTCATTTCTGTAACGGGAAGATGTTTTCATTTGTATTTACTTTTGAGCACCACGCAATTATGCAGCCCTGCGCTTCAGTTGTGTCTCAGTACTTTGTGTCTCAAAAGAGACAGCACTTAGAACAGGGCTGCAATTGGAAGCAGGTGTTGTGTTTTACTGTTATGCAAAATAACAGTAAAATATAATTGTGTAGGAAATTAAGGAAACAGCTGCAAACTTAGTATGAAAACTGCTACATTATGATTCGGAAGCAGTTCTTTACAGATATCTTACATCAGAGGAGCAGGGCAAGATTTAATTTAGTTAATCCTACTAGCCAGATCACTTATCAACTGGTGCTTAAGGGAGTCATACCTCCCATGAAGTCAGGAAGAAGAAAGAGAACCCAAGGCGACATTTTGTTAAAAATGCCAGAACACCAGGGCCTCTTTTCTTGGCTATGGGAATGTTCTGGGAACACAGGCCAGGTGGGTGTGACCTAGCTTGCTTTACTGATGTGAAAAAAGCAATCATTTGAGTAGAACACTGTGGAATTTCTTAGTCCAGCTAGCATATGGAGGACTACAGGAGCCCTGGGTTGCAAAATATAAAATAAGTGGCCTATGGCAGGCCATCTGCCTTTTGTTCGATATTTTAAGGTGTTTCATGCCAAATTTCAATCTAATCTTATTATTCTAAATATTTTTATTTGAGATAGCAGCTAAGATTTCTGGAGCTTAATAGTGCACATGGCAAATGAATTCTGTTAGAGTGTTTGGATAGGAGTGTACAAGTTAGCCAAGGGTTAGCCAAGGGTTAGCCAAGGAGTATGTGGTGCCTCCTACCTCCTCCAATTGATCATTGATGGCGGCAGGTTCCACGCAAGGGATTGCCTCCCTCCATCTTTGAACCATCTGCCACTGAAACCGATCTTCATTTCTGTACCCCGTGCAGCAACTAATACACTGACTTATGAAAGGAAGCAGAACTGCTGGAAATTTCTTAAGGAAATTAGACCAACTAGTAAGAATTACAGAGCACCAAGAATGAGGCCACAGATGTAATGGTTGCCCTCCCTAAATGCTCCCTTAGGGAGGGAAGAGGGAGGCCGCGGTTATAAAGTGACTGACCAGTCCTGTGCTCCTCTGGCTTTCCCTTGAGTGACTAGAGCATTGAATGAAAGTGCACCATGGTTAGCCAGAGAGAAGATGGGATGTGTATCAAGCATTGCGTGTTTAAGAAAGTGTCTGCCAGACAAACTTGAGGGTAACATGTGTATCACGTGCATTCTCTGGTTACACCCTTGTCTGTTAATGAGCACAGAACCTTGAGTTTGCCTCCGTCATTGTGTCCTGTGGCTCGTCGAAGCATCAAGATTTCAAGTGATTGTATAATGCGATACCAATTTTGTAAGAACCAAACATTTCAATTAGCAGGGAATGCTTGGTGGAATCTTCCAGCACAAACCATTTATAGCTAGACACCATGGCAACTGTGGATTTGGCCCTTCTGCAATTCAAGTTAAGTGCCATAATTATAATTAGAGAGGAATTCTTAGCTTGAACTCCATTGAGACGATTCACTAGCATCTAGTGATGCCGTAAAGGGTGTAGAGTCCACTCTGAGGGACATGCTGCCAAGAGTAGGCAACAGTGATACTCACGAGGAAATAGTATGTGATTCAGATTTAAGCCACTTTTGTATTAGATCCTAAACTTAATGTGTTTTAGAACTGCCTTACTCATTCTTATTTTTCAAAATATATAAACACACATACACACATATGTATGTTTTGTTTTGCTTTCTTCTAGAACGTACAGCAGTATTGATGAGTAGACCCTTGGACTCAGAGGTCGGCTGAAGTGCACCATGCCTGCTTCCCGCTTTTGCTCCAGAGAGTTGTGAATTGCTCATGCCTATAGGGAGGAAGGATGGCACATGGGATCCCTTCTCAAGGCAAAGTTACCATAACGGTGGATGAGTATAGCTCAAACCCCACCCAGGCATTCACACACTACAACATCAACCAGAGCAGATTCCAGCCGCCACATGTACATATGTAAGTATTTCTCATGAATGTTGAAAAGAAAAAAATAATAACAATCAAGAAAAGAGAAGCAAAGGGAAAGAAAACTATTCCCTCAGCATTTTGCTAGGGGGAGTGGAAGGCAATGATTTCCAAAACAGATGGGTATCTGTGGTTTCAAATGTAGCCCAGGAGAAACCCTTTGCATCTGCACAACTATTCAGATTTTTACAGCACATTCAGCCACGAAAGTACATTAGGTCTTCAGAGCTTCTGGAAGATTTTGATAAGATGCTCACACTTATAGGTAGCACTGGAGAGGGAAAGGTATTTTCCTAATGCCACACAGTGAATTTGGCAGGCAGTGTCTTCTCACCCCATTTCAGTTTTCTTTACCGTGTATCCTTAACTTCCGTGAGGAAATATTTCTTTAAAATTTCTCCAATATTTCCTTACACTTCACCCCACTAAAGCCTTTACATTCAGCTGGGAAATAGGCCTAATTGGCACTAATTGTCCAGCTACTGCTAAATCCATTGTCTCTCTCCTGTTACTAGTGAAACGTGGGCTGCATTCTGCAAGACTTGAACAATATGGGGCACAAGGGGTTAAGGGGGAGCGGAACAGTCGGTCTCGGGAATTTTACTTTTCTTTCCCTGATACGAAGGAGTTCGTGTCAAGCTGTACGCTATTTAAGGAGAAAGTACAGGAGAAACCCATAGGAAGGACGTCACAGCACCTGGTCACACACCAACGTTGGTCTGGTCCTCCGCCGCAGACGTGCCAGGCTTTCAGTGGAAGGGGCAGAAGGTCACCATCTCTCTTGTTTATTCAAGGCCTGGTGCCCATTCTGTAGGAGACCCCTTCCGATGTCCAACACTGGTCTTTCATGGCATGACTGAATGTCTTTGAACACTATTGTGTAGTTGAGAGGGAATGGAGGTTAGGGTTTTGTTGGCTGTTTTTATTCCTGGCAGAATTGAACCCAGGGCATGCCCAAGTCACAAACTTTCTTCCAGGAATTGTTTTATGTTTTTTAAAAAAATTAGTAGCCTCCACCACCTACACGTACACACACACACACACACACACACACACACACACACACACACACACACACACACACACATGTCTCCAATTCAGAAACAGTAACTAAATAAAATGGTGTTCTCCTTGATTGCCTGGATATTAGTGTAAATAGTGGGATGATGTTTTGTAACTATGTTCTAGAAAGCCACTTAACATACCTGGGATGATGTTTATACAAAGTAGGAAAACAAAACAGCAGGCTTGGAAAACAAACAAACAACAAACAGACAAAAAAAACAACAAGAAAAGAAAGACCAAAAATGTCTTTGCAAATGGTAGTGCTAAGTAAGCCGTTCCTAAGAACTTCCTGCTGGCCTTCCCTGAGAATCTGCTCAGGATTATGAGGGCATGCTGAGAGAGCGCAAGCTGGAGGTTTGTTTGTAGGTGAATCTGTCTTCTCTTTGCTAGTATGATAGGCTTTCTGAACAATAAATATGTATTTGTTTCAAATATTCTTTTTATTGTTTCCGTTTATTCCCTTTCCTTTAAATATGTTATAAAACTTGTGCGTGGTATAGTTTAGGATCCTTTTCGCTTTCTTTGGCAGGCTCATATTTGTGTTAAAGAGTCTCAGAGAACCCTGGATCCTGTTTCCAGTGAGGCAGATTGAATGCCGCTCTCTGCCCAGATTCCTTGGGAAGTGACTGGAAAGCTCAGCCATTGCTTGGCTATGTAGACATCCTTTTGTTTGCTCTTGCCCACAGGAGTCCACTGGTGAACTGTGAACACTGAGATAGTTTTTAAGTCACGTAAGCTTAGAACTGATCTTAGATCTAGCCGTGGAAACTCTGAAGGGTCAAATTATACCGTGTGTGTGTGTGTGTGTGTGTGTGTGTGTGTGTGTGTGTGTGTGTGTGTTTCTCTTGGGGGAAAGAAGGAAAGGAAAAAAACCCTCTCAACAAGGCCAACAACAAAAAGGTTTGTAATGGCAACTCAGACAGCTGTGCAGCCTGTCACTGGACTCCAACCTGGGAATGCGGGCTCCTCTCAGGTGGCTCCACGGTGGGCTTTCCCTTTCATTACCACTCAGCTTGCCTCCCCCACCTGAGAGCCCTCGGGCCCTTCTGTCTTGGTGCCTCTGCGTTCGCTGTTTCTCACAGCCGTGACATTTTTCTTTCTTTCTCCCTCCCTCCCTCCCTCCCTCCCTCCTTCCTCCCTTCCCTCCCTCCCTCCCTCCTCCCTCCCTCCCTCCCTCCCTCCCTCCCTCCCTCCCTCCCTCCCTCCTTCCTTCCTTCCTTCCTCCCTCCCTCCTCCTTCCTTCCTCCCTCCCTCCTTCCTTCCTTCCTTCCTCCTCCCTCCCCCTCCCCCCTCCTTCCTCCCTCCTTCCTTCCTTCCTCCCTCCCTCTTCTCCCCCTCTTCCTCCCTTCCTCCCTCCCTCCCCCTCCCTCCTCCCCTTCCTCCCTCCCCCTCCCCCCTCCCTCCTTCCCTCCCCCCTCCCTCCCTCCCCCCCCCTCCCTCCCTCCTTCCTTCCTTCCTCCCTCCCTCTCTCCCCCTCCTTCCTCCCTTCCTCCCTCCCTCCCCCCTCCTTCTCCCTTCCTCCCTCCCCCTCCCCCCCTCCCTCCTTCCTCCCCCCTCCCTCCCTCCCCTCCCTCCCCCCTCCCTCCCTCCCCCTCCCTCCCTCCCTCCTTCCTTCCTTCCTCCCTCCCTCTCTCCCCCCTCCTTCCTCCCTTCCTCCCTCCCTCCCCCCTCCTTCCTCCCTTCCTCCCTCCCCCCTCCCCCCTCCCTCCTTCCCTCCCCTCCCTCCCTCCCCCCTCCCTCCCTCCCTCCTCCCTCCCCCCTCCCCCCTCCCTCCTTCCTCCCCCTCCCTCCCTCCCCCCTCCCTCCCTCCTCCCTTCCTCCCTCCCTCCCCCTCCCCTCCCTCCTTCCCTCCCCCTCCCTCCCTCCCCCTCCCTCCCTCCCTCCCTCCCCCCTCCCCCTCCCTCCCTCCCTCCCTCCCTCCCTCCCTCCCTTCCTGTCTGTCTATCTATCTACCTATCATCATTTACTACCTTTTGTTATCTGTGTCTAACATCTATCATTCATTATTATTTTCCCACCATCTACCTACTTTTTATTATGTAATTATTTATCATTATTTTATTATTAGTCTATATCTACTGTACATCTATATATTTTAAAAAATTTGTTATTTTATTATTTCGGTCTACCACTATCTATCACTTAGGTTACCTGTTTATCATCTGTTAATAGTATTTTCTAGCGATAGCTGTTATTTTTTCTGTCAATTGTCTGTCGCCATCTGTATTTTGTCTACCTACGTAACTGTCTCTCTGTCTGATCTAGTGATTGGTTTAAGACATTTGATGATGGTTGATAGGAGAAACCGGGGTTATTCTGGCAGTGTGAAGGCGCGCTTTGTCAGGAATGTGGCTCACCATTGCCTCAGCCTTACCTAGTCATCTAAGGGCCTGCTGTGGCTTTGCAGGTTGCTGGCCTCGCATTATGGCAGCCTGTGGTAGGTTGTAGGAGCTTGAGTATCTTCCTTGACTGCAATATGATATCTATTTTGGGTACGTTAAAAACATTACCCTTTGTCTAAATAGAAATTTTAAGTAACCATAAAGTATTTGTGAGACACTGAGCCTAAAATTTCCCTTGATTTTGGAAAAATTACAATATGTTATGGCAGAGTTTTGCTGCATTCCTATAGCTAGTTTGTATTTCCTACTTGAAGCATTACACATTTACTTTGCTCTGGATTCCTCAAGCATTCACTTTCTTCACGCCTATCTACATTCTGTGGAGACCGGTGATAGATAGTAGGGCCCTTTGTCTTCTTTTGTATGACTTAATGGTAGCAATGGGTATGGCCTCACCTTAATTAAGTAATTTTTCCTTTCCTTCTTAATGTGGTTAGTCTCA
The DNA here is from genome assembly GCF_903995425.1 of Onychomys torridus. Taxonomy (NCBI): domain Eukaryota; kingdom Metazoa; phylum Chordata; class Mammalia; order Rodentia; family Cricetidae; genus Onychomys; species Onychomys torridus. The sequence goes on from NC_050446.1 coordinate 81,543,924, forward strand.
GCTCAGCTTTGTGACTAGCTCTTCTCCAGGAACTCCTTTTGATCAATTTCCCTTCCCCAGACATCAGTTTATTTATAGGTAAATAATTGCACCAAATGACTGGTATTGTCTTTAAGTGTAACTTATTAAAACTGCAATTAAAACAAAGTTTTTTTGCAAGGTGCCACAGTGAGGGACAAAAATAAGTAAGAGTTGGATGCTGCCATTATGAAGCTCACCTGCTTTAGAGCTGGCTTCTCACCCAGTGTAACGAGGTTTAGATTTAGTCCTTATCTATAAACTCCAACAAGATTGCTACCAGATTTTCTAAGAAGCATCTCTTTGAATTTACTCCTGACATAGGATTTTCTTTTCTTTCCTTCTTTAAAAAGTAATCCTACCTGACATTAGAAAAGAAAAATCAAAGCACAGCTGGAGTTACTAGACCAAAATTTAGCCCAGAATATGAGTCCTTTCTTGCTCAGACTCTTGATTGTACTGGTAGATGAGAAGATTGAAAACCAACAATTAACAGGTCTTCATCTGTCCACAAGTCCTTCATCTTTCTTGAGCAGAATGTTGAAAAAGTTATTTAGTACTTTTAATGATGATTAGAGAAGGCATTAAAAGAACCGTTTTAGACTGAAAATGTCATAAAGACTTTGTGTGTTTTTAATGATGGGAGGCCTAATCAAATACTCTGGTAAGGAAGGCATCAGCTCCGTCAGGCTTAGCACTGGAAATCCTACTTTATGAGGAACTCCCTGTTCCTTGCAAAACAGGATGGTTGGTTGCATTACTGAGGTTAATTTTACTTTTTTTAAGGGTTGGCAATGGGGAATTTCGAATCCAAATCTGTCTCCTGTCCTGGCACTTTTCCTTGGCCACAGCTTCAGTTACTAAGGCCCTAGGATTTTCTCTCCCTTGCTCTTTATCGGAAAGTGTTATCAAATAGAGGTGGCTGTCACCAGTGGAATCCTATTTTCTTTCTTCATCTGTAAGATGAGGTTGGTAAAAGGTTATTAAACTAAAGGGGTACAGAAAAATTCTGAGTAGCACCCACTGTATGCTCAATGCCATTTGTTATCATGAGTGCTTGTTTCATTGATTCCATATTTCTTTTTCCAAACAACATTCATCCAGTCACTGCTCAGTTTTGTCTGGTCTTCTTCAAGCAATCATTGGAGGGTATCATGGAGGCTTTTCCTGGTGGGCTTTGGGGTTGAATTTCCTGTCAAGATTGTAAACATCCAGGAAGGTCTCTACACCTCCAGTTATACCAAGAGAGCAGTAGTTCCAAGTGGGTAGAAATCCTGTACCATGAAGATGTTCAGTGAAGATCATCAAGGTTTTTCTTCTCTTGGGCTGGACCTGACTCAGTCTGTGCGCTATGGATGTTTTAAGTTTCCCTGTTGGTATCTGTGGTTAAAACAGACATGTGTTAAATAGGATTGTCACAGACTACTTCGGCAGGAGTAGGAAGATGTGACAGCTGAGAATGTGTGGTTGTCCTTGTGACTGGCTTCTTGGAAAAATTTGGGGTCTCAGTATTGTCATCTATGAAGTGGGATTAATGTCCTAATGCTTGTTAACCCTAAATGAACCCCTTTCATTGCTCATGCCTGTGGTTACCAGCACCCTTGAGAACATACAGGACCAGAGGGCAGTACTTGGGACACAGATATGGCCACAAATGTGACTTTGTGCTAATGATGGCCACAGGGTTACGATATTTCTGAGCTGCTTGGCCTTATAAAACATGGCAGGCACTGCTTGCTCTTGGAGCACCGTGGTCTTGTGTGGCACTCATCCATGTTGCTTGGCCACTGATAATCAAGAAGTGATGGTCATTTCATGGCATATTCGGACAGTGTTTATAGATATTTCACTTGATGTGAAGCTTCATTCCTCCCCTGTTTGAGAATGTGGTAGGAAACATTAATTTCAGGATTATATTAGGAATCCATAGTTCAGAAGAAAAGGAGAGTGGGTGTGGATGTGAAATGCCCCTCACGTGCATCTGTTTGAAAACTCGGCTTCAGCTCCTGGCGCTCTTTTGGAGGTGTGGACCCTGTGGGGTGTGGCACCTACCTGAAGCAAGTCCATCACTGGAGGGTGGGCCTTGAGATTCGTACCTTAGCCCAGCGTGTGCTGACTTGCTTCCTGATCCCCAGTGGGTGGAGATGTCCTGCCTTTCCCCATCAGAATTGATTGAATCCCATCAAACCATCAGCCAGAACAAATCTACTCTTTTCTACGTTGCTTCCTGTTGAGTCCTTGGTTGTGAGAACAATGAAAGTAACTAATACAATTATTATATAAAATGATACTTGCTTATGTATATGTCTCTAAAAGTGTGGGAAGGACAAACGCCAGTTTTACTGATGATCACTTAGTTAACCACTTGGTGTCATTTATTAGGTAGTGACCTTTATATTTTATATACTTCTAGGTAGTTGGAATTAATTTTATAAAACTGTGGTACTTTCATGCTAGTTTTTCGAAAGAGTGATAATTTGTCTCTGTCTCTTGTGTGAAAGGCTTATGTAGATGTACACCTTCTCCTTTCATTGGGTCTTGCTTAGCTTCCTAGGGTGACACTCTTCTAGTTTATGGTGCAGTCTAGGAGGAAGCCAATGGATATTCAGCTTGTTCCTATGTAGGAGGATGTCAACCATACTGTCTCCTTCCTATACCTGCCAACAAAAGACTTTTCAAATGTTTTGATTTGTTTTGTTGCTGTTTGTGTGTATGTGTTTGTATATATGAGTGTATATGTATGTTTGTATGTGGGGGTGGGGTGGGGAGTAAGGTGCATGTGAGTGTGAGGTCAGAGGCCAACCTCCAAGAGCTGGTGTTCTCTTTCCTCTTTCTTGAGACAGGGTCTCTCTTGTTCTGTTCTACACTGGCCCCATGAGCTTCCAGGAAATTTTCCTTCCTGCTGAACTCACATATCCCCCTTATGGAGGGTTTCAGAGGTTGAGCTGCTGTTTTTGAGCTTGTGTGATGATGCAGACATTTCCCCAAGTGAGCCATATCACTCACCCAGGGAGGAAAACATTTTAAGAAGTGTCTTAAACCCGTTTTGAGAAGGCAGCAGTAAGTACGGTATCAACAGCCTGTTGTCATGTACACAGGCAGTGAGTGTTTCAGGGAACTTGAATTCTGGTCCTCTTGGGGTCACTAATTAGCTCTGGGATCTTCAAGGAGCTAGGCCTCTCTGAACACTAGCTACCAGGCTCCAAGGCCTTGAATATCCTCTTTTTCTGGAATTTCTGTTTCTTACCTCTGATCCTCCTTTTTTTTTGTCTATTTGAAATGTAAACCCCACATCATTATGATATTCTGTGGGAAAAGAATAATAGTAGGACATCGTGGAGATGCTGTATGGGAAGAGAGAAGTGAGCTTGTGAACTCTCACTGGGGGAGGAAGAGGAGGTAGTATCAGTGAATGAATGAATGTCAAGGGTTCAGAAAAATCTCTAACAAGGTGGATGTTTATTCTTTACTGCAGGGGTGGACTTTGTTAACTCTTTATTCAAAATCTAAACATATACTTCTCTCAGAAAGCCACATTCTCTTTCTTAGTACAGATTTACCACTGGTCTGAGCATTAGCATGACCATAGTTTACAAAAGTACTTTCAATCTGAAGTTTGCCTTGGAGATACTACATGGCCCTTTTAGTTTGCAATCATACAAAGACAGTGGGCTTCTTTTCTTTCTCCCTCTTTCTTTTTTAAACACAAGTCCTCTGTCTGTACACACCCCCAGGGGACCATCTTGTGGTCTGTGATAATTGGACTTCAAGCATTAGAGCCAATCTAAGATTTAGATATTTTGTCCACAAGGAATTATTCTTAGAAACCTTGCTGTATGATTGTGTAATTGGGTAGAAATGTTTTGCCTTTCTTTGGTTACTGGGCTATCAGGGAGGAAAAATAATTTAACAAATAAAACATCATATCTGAGATTAGATGTGGATTTTTGTGTGTGTGTGTGTGTGTGTGTGTGTGTGTGTGTGTGTGTGTAGGCCAGAAAAGAACTATGGTTGTGGCTGTCATCATCAGGAACAGTGTCTACCTCCTTTGACACAGGCCTCTTATTGACCTGTCATTCACCGATTAGGCTAGATTGGTTGGCCAGTGAGCTCTAAGAGTCCTCTAGTCTCTGCCTCCCCAGTGCTGGGACTACAAGCACGTATCTCTGTGCCTACCGTTTTACACTACGCCAGTTCTGGGGATCAGATCTAAGCCCTCATGCTTGCGAGGCAAGCTCTCTACCACTGAGCCATCTTCCTAGCCTCTAAATTGTTAGTTGTCTTTCTTTTGTGACGCAGGCTTGCTGTGTGTCTCAGACTGACCCTATACTTCCCGTCCTCCTACCTCAACCTTCGAAGTTCCAAAGTGCTGAGTGCTCAGCACTCAGATAGATCTCGACTTTCATTCTGCATTTTGGAGATAGAGAAAGATGATAAAGAAAGTGTGTCCACCGTTAGTGCACAGACAGGCCCCGATACCTGGAAGCTCTCAGGCCAGTGCCTTCAGGGGCCAGTTCTCTCACCTGCTTTACGTTCAGGCTTTCTCTCAACTTCTTTGGCTGAGATGCTCCGATTGAATGACAGGATAAAGGAAGTATAGATGAGACAGACTCAGCTTTAATTCTGAGAGTTTTAGAATTTACGAAGGTGAGATTTGAAGATGCAAAAGCAGGGCTAATACCACTCAACCTACCATACCTTGTTTAACACACCGCGGGCCTGAACTGCTTCCTGAAAGGCAAAGCTTTGCTGCATTCTGGAGGGTCTCTGTGTGAGCATGTTTCCTCCCTTCTCAGGATTCCCTTAGCTCTCTCCTTCCCATACTGTTTGCTGCTTTTGACTTTCATAGCATACTGGTACGGTTAAGCTCTACCATATCAGAAAACACACTTTGTAGACCCCCATGCCAGCCTGGCTCTCTCTGTCTCTTTTAATGTAAAAAGAACACTTCGGTGTGTGTCTGGGTGGTAGTACTAACTAGAGAAAATGGTTGGATTTGTTGGCCCTTGCAGTAGTTGGGTTCACATATTTGTTTTGCTTTGGAGATTTAGTTTTCTCCTGCAGTTTCTGTCATTGACAAGGAAGGGCTGAAGTACATATGCATATAAGGACATGCATTTTTGCAGTTTTTTGTTTTTCCTTTCTTACTATAAATCCGAAATATATGCTGTTCTAGTTTATATTTAATGTTCTGTCCCATTTGGTGTTAGATGCTTTAAGGTAAACTAAGGCCAGGTGGCTCAGAAGATAAAGGTTCTTGCCACCAAACCTGATGACCTGAGCTTGATCCCCAGCACAAGCGTGGTGTAAGTGATTCTGAAAGTTGTCCTCTGACTTCCACAAGCCTGCTATGGCATGGATGCACCCCACCCCACCCACATTCCATAAATAAATAAAATGTAAGAAAAAATGTATTGAAAACGGAGATGCAAACTAGTCTGAGTGTTCAATAAGCAAGCATAATTTTAGTGTTGAGCTTAGAGATCTCAGTGAGAGCAAGTGTTACCAATGTTCCTGGGTCGGCTTTCTTCAGACAGCAGGACTCTAGTTCATAACATGGACTCTGCTCAAACCCATTTATTTCTTGTGCAGACATCCCATGAAACCTTCCAGCTGAAAGATTTGATAATTCTCAGATGAGGCAGATGCCTTTTCCCATCTTGCTGTGGGCTCTTTTGGCATTGACACTGACTGGCTCAGAGAGTGTTTCCTCGGACTTGGTTTTAGGAGTCTGTATCACAGGCCCGAGATTCAAGCCTTTTACACATGTGTGCCTAGTTTAAAATGTGTTTTGCACAAAGACATAAAGCTGAAATCAAGAAAAATTAACTTCACTAGCTAAGCTGCCTTAACATGTTTTTCTAATTCCCTGAAAGATTTAGCCTTTGGCGATGACATAGACATTTTACCAACTCTGTAAGTCTTGAGTTTTGAAAAAAACAAAACAAAACAAAACCATTTTGTTTCAATTGGATTTGCTCTAACATTTAGAGATAATAAGAAGCCACCAAACCATATATATATATTTGTGTGTGTGTGTGTGTGTGTGTGTGTGTGTGTGTGAGAGTGTGTGAGAGAATGGGAGTATGAGTGAACTCTGCGTTCATGTAGAGGCCACAGGTCATCTCTACCTTATATTTTTGTGACAAAGGCAGAGTCTCTCCCTGTACCTGGAGTTTACTAAGTGGCTAGACTGGCTGGCCACTGAACTCCAGGGCTCTGCCTCCCTCCACACACACAGTGCAGACGTGTTGCTGTGCCCAGCTTTTACATGGGGACTGTGGCTCAGAACTCAGATCCACGTGTTTGTGAGGCAGCAAGCACTTTATTACTGAGCCATCTGTTTATTCACCATGTATTTTATTTTATGATTACAAAAATCTCCATTGTTCTTACTGCCTTGTGTTTAACATATTCTACTTTAAAAACTTACTTTGTGTTTGTATATTGGTCATGCTTGGATCAATGCTGTGTATGATGTTTAAATATTTGTGTTTCTTCAAGGTTTAAATAGTGAAATTCTAACCTCCAAATCAAAACATGAGGGAGTGGAACCCATGGACGGTGATTTGCTCCTGAGAGTAGAATTTCTAAAATTGGGGTCTGAGAGACCCTTGCTCTTCCATCATGTGAGGTTGGAGTAGAAAGGTGGTCATCTCTGAATCAGAGAATGGACCTTCATCAGACATGCAGTCTGCCTTGCCCTTGAACTTCTAGAGAACACAGCAGATGTATTCATAGATCAGAGCTCTTCTTGGCTTTTGTGAAGTCCTGACCTTGGCTTTCACAATGGGAAAATCAGCATCCGTGAACTTTGGTCAGCAAGGAGATGAGACAAAATGGTGTCGAGGCTTTCTTGACTTCACAGCATGACTCAACATACCTGTGAGTCTACAAATGGCCAGAACAGCAGTTTTTGGTTTGTTGACCTATTTTGAGCTCTGAGATGGAATGATTCTTTTAAAAGGCCATTTTAGGTAATTTATGTTTGGATTTCCTTCTTTTTTTTTTTTTTTTTTAAGTCCACTTGACCCGTGGTGACCTATGAACTGGCTTTTGAGAAACTTAAGAAGATTTGAAGCTATGGTGTCTCAGGTTCATCATCTGTTGTATGCAGATGATGTAGCATATGTTGGGGCCCCAGATCTGATTTCTGCAGGTGAACTGGTTTTCACATTATACTTAACCTTGTGTTTGGGATGTGGCTGGTAGCACTGAACCCCATTTTGAGCTGACAGACCTAGAAAAGGGAAGAATGGGGAAAGGTGAATGTCTGGTGAGACTGGACAAGGAAGAGTTAGTCTTTAAAGAATGTACTGCAAGTTTGTCTTCCTATGTGAACCAGGAAGGCATGGATGTTCTGCTCTGTGCAACGGGAATCCAGAAGGGAAACAATAACCCCCAAGATGGTCTGCTCCACCCCCTGGTCCTTGATGATTGGTCAGGGATGGCTTCTCTCCCCATCTCCACCCCACCAGGATGTTAATGGCCATGGCACGCTTCACTGTTTATCTTGGAATTTGATACCATCACCTTGGCAACCAAACTGGGACCTTTATTGCTTGGGTTGTTTGTCATTTGCTGTTAATTATCTGTTTCCATAAAGTCTTCACTTTGAGAAAAAGGAGAATGTTTTGAAATATTTCTTCCGACATTTAAGCAGGGCTTCATTTTCTGTGGACAAAAGAAAGAATGGAGCTCTTTGGTAACTCAGAGCAATCCAGTGCCCTGATTTTTCCCCTACTGGCTCATCTAGGTCCTACTAATTCAACCAGGATTTGTGCTGTTAGAACCTTTGCAAATGCTGTGTTAGTGAGAGGAACCCTGACAGAAGGGGAGAAGAAACAAGAAAGAACAATTTAACTTTACAGAAGGGCTTTGCTCTGGTTCCAGTCTCTTTAGACCAAAACTCGGTTTTGTGTGTGTGTGTGTGTGTGTGTGTGTGTGTGTGTGTGTGTGTGTGTTTGTGGGGTGCGCACTGGGTCACCTCCCTTGGGCTGTTCCTTGTTTCTGAAGGTTGAAGCGAACAGTTCAGGCTGAGAGAGGCTTCCTCTTACCTGCCTTTATGGGGTGTTTATTTTGTCACGTGTGGAATGAAAATGAGGTTTCTGGCCATTAGTGCACATTCGTCATGAGCTCATGCTGCACAGGGAAGGCTCGCCACGTTATAAACACGCAGTGCCATTTCCTGAGGTGCTGGACCCCAGGCTGCAGGCGTCATGGTGGACTCCTTATCTTAATAAAGGGCTAAGTAGTGGGGGTGGGGGAAAATGAGCTTGGATGTTTTTGTTTTAAAGTGGGGGGCTTGGGAATGATGTGGTTGTTGCAAAACCGAAATATGGGCACAATTAACAGTATTTGTGAAAAATGAAAACATTCAAATTATTAGAACGAAGTATAGCCAGACTTTACGACCCTGTCCTTGTCCCCTTGCATGTGTGTGTTCATGTTTATCCTCTGCTACTGAAGACTCATCTTTAGAAACGAGATCTTTTCACCAAATTTTAAGAGTGTGGGGAGGCACGGAGAGAGGGAGTGTGTGTGTGTGTGTGTGTCTCTGTGTGTCTGTGTGTCTGTGTGTGTCTGTGTGTGTGTGTTTATGGCCACATGGCCCCGTGTATATATAGGTCAGAGAACAACTTGTGGGAGTCAAAACTCCTTCTACCATGAGGATCCTGGGGAATTGAGCTTTGGCCCTTAGGCTTTGTAATGTTTCACTTACTGAGCCCTCTAAAGCCTACCAGTGAGGATCTTAATGCGCCGGCGCCGCCCCTCCCCCCAGTAACTAGTAACAACAACAACAAAATGAGTAACCAAGCCTGGGACCTGAGTTTGATCTCATAGCACCTATGTGTGTGCATGCACATGTATTCACACACACACACACACACACACACACACACACACACACACATACACCCCAATAAATGTAACGCTGAGCAGGTGTGGTGACATGGCCCTTTAAGCCCAGCTCTCAGGAGGCAATGTCGTTAAGACCCTATTTAAAAGAAACCTAGTGTTGGGACCCAGAGACCAATGAATGGATCCTCATAGGGAGCCAGACAGCTTGGCTACATTGAAGTTCAGTTTAGTGCAAGGCCTTATTGCGAGTCAATGAAGTGGCCTGCACATGTATACGCTCATGGCCACTAATCCCCTCCCCTAATCATGTCCATGTAACACACACATTCTATAAAGCAATACACACAAAAGTATAATATATATATATAATATTGCCTTTAGAATTCAGTAAAAAACTTACAAATAGGTAATGCTGAAGTTCTATTAAATGATGCATAGTTATTAGTGGAGTAGGTAGTGTACATGTAGCATGTATACAACTACTGTTATTGATAATGTTACCATGATTGCTTCCTTAGTACCAGCATTCAAGCTTCGGGAGCAGCAGGACACAGTTTATCATCTCCATGCTGTTCCATTTGGTGTGTTGGGACACTTTTAGGTTGTATGTCTCCCAGTAGATACTGAGCCAGGATAGAGGGAGTGAGTCTTGGTGAATTTACTGACAATATGGACACAGCCAACACCTTCTCCACTTGTACCACTAGCCGTGTGTGTGTGTGTGTGTGTGTGTGTGTGTTGGAGGATGTAATTCTCACTCTGTGCCTGTCACTGGATTTGTGGAACTGCTTAGGTAAAGAGGTTCTTCCCCAATTCCTGAGCAGTCAAGATCAAGGTCTTGTCCCTGATGTCAAGCAGGGTTTCTAAACATTTTACTTGTGTAATCCCTTTACGTGCTCTAAGTGCTTTTTAAAAAAATATCCCATATGAAGAACTTTAGGATTGAATAAGCAACAGTAGTGATTTAGCAGCTATTTATTAGAATAGGAGATTGGGGGATAGTGGGAATTGGGGAACAAACACCTTCTGATTGCTCTTGGGGAGGCTGGGAAAAGGATTTAACACTTCAGATTTTTTAGAAGCCATTAGAAGTCTGGCGGGATCAGATTACTTGGCTGCACATCTGAAACATGAGCCTCTTGCCCTAAACCGTGCAATTGAGTTAAGCTCAGCATCGAAGGCCTCCCTGTAAGCCTGGCCTCTGGCTGAGCCACATTCTTGATCACAAAATTGTTTCCTTTGAGAAGAGCAAGACTACAGAGAGGTCTTCATGGCCAATTTCGTCTGTATGTTGGTGCCAGGCAGACATTTGGCAACAGTTAGTGCCAGCTTTGGTGAGATGTCCGGCAACATTTCCCAAGGTCTTCAAAGCTGTCTGTCTGGATTCAGTGTTGACACTGAAGGAAAGCTGCATTTGAACGGAGCTTTCTAGACACTTCCTCCATTCCTGTGTCTTTAAATGAAGAGGTAGGATGGGTGCAGGAGTCAGCAGGCTGGTCCCCATTGCAAGGCTCTGAACCAGCCTGGGGTGCAGCTGCCAATTTCTACTTTTGCCTCCCTTTTCTTTATTTTTCAGGGATGGGGGTAGGTTCTCATGTAGCCCAGGCTGGCCTTTCAGTGGCTTTGTAGCCAAGGGTTACCTTGAACTCCTGATCTTCTTGCCTCTACTTCTCAGATATTTGGAGTGAATGTTGAGCTACCTCCCATACCTTGTTTGTGTGGTAGTGAGGATCAAACCCAGGACTTCATGCATACTAAGAGGTCCACCAACTGAACTACACGGCCAGGCCCTTTAGCCACTTTTTAGGGAAACCCTCTACTCCTCCTAGCTGGAACTCAGAGTGCTGACCAGTGACAAGTAAGGCTTCCCCTTGCTTGCACATATCAGAAATCTAGTTTCTTATTGAAGATTTATTTATTTATTTATTTTTATTTATTTATTTTTGGTTTTTAGAGACAGAGTTTCTCTGTGTAGCTTTGCGCCTTTCCTGGATCTTGCTTAGTAGACCAGGCTGGCCTCGAACTCACAGAGATCCACCTGGCTCTGCCTCCCGAGTGCTGCGATTAAAGGCATGCACCACCACCGCCTGGCTCAAAATTTATTTTTATTAGTTGGTGTGTGTGTGTGTGTGTCTGTGTGTGTGTCTAAATGATGTACAAGAGGACATCGGATCCCTTGCAGCTGAAGTTATAGAAAGTTATGAGCTCCCTTACATGGGTACTGGGATCCAAGCTTGAATCCTCTGGAAGAGTAGGAAACTCACACTTTTTTTAACCACTGAACCACCTTTCTAGTCCCCAAAGTAGTTTCCAGTTGTGAGCTGCCTGCCTCCCATGAGGCTGTCTGTAATCTCTGAGGATAGCAGCTCTGTTGACTTTAAGTTTTGCTCCTTGTCATTTGTACCCATTTCAGGGTCTTAATTGGAGTCTGGACAAACTGGCCATCCTGTTGAAAGGAGTTTGGTGTTCAAGGCCTCAAAGGATTAGTATGTGCTTCTCCAAGAATTCTGTGTCACCTAGTAATGTCCCTTCACTTTGCGACCATATGCTTACACCTGACAGTGTACTTGCCTATGAAAGATCACTTAGGTAATTCTCTCATGTGGCTTTTCAGGATGGAACTGAAAGATACTCAGTATGTGTGGAATTCCTACACTAATGGTACCATTTTTCCTGCCTTTAGTTGACTCTGGATTTGATTGTAATACATTTATTTCTAATAAGAAAAGAATATTGAAGATGTACTTTCAACAGACCAGTGGTTCCCCACCTTCCTAAGCTACGGCCCTTTAATACAGTTCCTCATGTTGTGGTGACCCCTAACCATAAAATTACTTTCGTTGTTACTTCATAACTGTAATTTTGCTGCTGTTATGAATCATAATGTAAATATCTGATATGCAGGATATTTAATATGCGACTCCAAAGAGGTGATGACCCACAGGTTGAGAACCGCTGAACTAGCCGCTACAGATTTGAGCTTCCTGGGTTGTTTTGTAACTTTAGTCCTTAGAAAGCATTTGTTTTAGCACAGTTATTGCTCATGTATTGCTCCTGTTGAACTGAGGGTTAGAAGTGTGAGATTAATGCAGAGCTGTTCCAACTCACCTCCTACGAGCCTGAGGAGCAGCTCCCTACTATGTGGAGTCTATTTGAAATGAAGCCTGCACAAAGAAATGAGCTATGTGTCAGAACAGGAGTCAGGCATTTTGTGTAAGGCAAACCACTGATTTTTAGTACAGTGTGTCCCTTTTCTTCTGCATTTTTGTGTTTTTAACAGCTCTGCTGTGTTTTTTGAAATAGTACACTCATTCTTTTGTCTCACAGCTTTTCTTTAGTAAGTTAGTAAACAAAGTGATGGTTTCAGTATGGCGTCTTCTAGGCATGTGCAACAATTATACTTCGTCCTTCTACATGTCCCCTACCCGCTTCCCCTCCCTTGTTGGTTCCTTTCTACATTCTTAAAAATCTCATAGGTGGGTGTGGTGATGCACACCTTTAATCCCAGCACTCAGGAGGCAGAGGCAGGTCTAGGCAGAGACTGGTCTCTGTGAGTTCAAGGCCAGCCTGGTCATCTACAAAGAGAAAAACAAAACAAACAATAACAAAAGCTCTTTTAGAGCCACTGTTTGGACAGAGTCTGTGATTTGGGTTAGATATAGAGAAAACTCTGATTACAATGTTGGTTTTCTAGCAGCTGGAAAGCCTTTAAGAAACGGACTTTAACGAAAACCAAATAAAAGTCAGTAAGCCTATGGTAGAAGTCTAAGCGTGAGCCGCTAAACTGTAGACTCCTGCAGTACCAGATGGTAAAAAGAAGAAAAATTCCCAGAGAAAAAGAAAGCCCTGCTGTAAAGTTCTAGGCTTAAGAAGGAGTTTTACCTGAGGTAGATACACTCAAGGAGGAGAGAAAACAAGAAAGTGTTGTTGCATTGCAAGCCTTTTGGGGGTAGGAAGTTTTAATTTAGGTGACTGATTCCAGGTTTTCTCCTCGGCTTTTCCTGTGGCTGTGGCTGCCCCGATGGGTTATGTAATTAGCCTTTCTGGAGATGCCCTTTGGCTGAAGGCCTAATTGAGTCTCTGGACTTACAAGCAGGGTTAGAGTTGGTGCTGCCTTCTGCCCTGCAGGTAGAAGCCTTTGATGGACCTGCCTCTTTGAAAAGTGCCTCTAACAACTGGCAGTGACATTATTTGGGTAAAGCAGGGTTTAGTGATTGAGGAGTCAGTCCTCCTTAGTATATGACAATCTCTAAAATAGAAAAGACACCAAAATCCACACGTGCAATTTAAATGAGCCTGTATTGTGCATTATAAATATGCACCGGATGCCAAGTAGAAAACACCGGAACGCTCTCTCAGGATGCTGTTAGGGCCAAGCGGAATCTCATTAGGGACAGCTTCAAAGATCAGTTCCTCGTGTCCATAAAAACAAGTGTAAATTATCTGGTGCGCGCCTGCTGTTAGTGGCTGCGGTGTTGCATTATGCATGATTCGAGATTGCACAGAGGAGGTGGGGCTGCATGGAGTTCCACAATAGATGATTTCTCCACTTTTTTTTTTTTTTTTTTTGGTGCTGAGTCTACATTTTGGAAATTTATTGGTGTGTTTCAGCTAATGGAGGATGCCATATATAACTGGCGTCTACATTTTTGATGAATTGGAGTCAGTTCAGAGAGGCCTGATAAGGTCTGAATTGTTTATATGAACTACCAGTCTACTTGGATTTATGTGTCTTGTTTTTCTGGCGTGTGGAATCGGGTGAGGGCATAGGAAGGTGGCCCTTGTCCACAGAATTTGGTGAATTTGTTTTAGTAGTGCTCCCTCTGCCTCTCTGGGTCTTTTTAAAAGTGTGAATGTTCAGGAATTTAAGAAAATGTAGTTAAGTTTGACATAAAAGGCATAATAAGCAGTTTTGAAATAGGTTTTGAGGTCTAGAAATATATTCTCAACTTTATTGCTGGAGGAGTTAGAGAACCAATAGAACGAATGTTTGGCAACGTGGAGTGTAGCAAGCTTGAGTCATGTTCTGTCAGAGTAGGTATATGATGGAGTTCTAGGTATGGGCAGCTAAACTGTAGATGTTAGAATACCAGAGCATCAGAAGAAGAGAAATCCCCAGAAAAAAAGAAATCGTTAAATGTGTAAATGCTCCCCAGAAGATGGAGTGACTTGTGGTCACAGGTTTTTTGTTTGTTTGTTTTTAACTCAGTTATTGCTTATGTATTGATCCTGTAGTGTGTGATTTGGCGAGGTTAACTTTTCTGTCTTCTCGCCTGTAAGTGTGTGTGTGTGTGTGGAAATAGTGATATTCCTCCAGAGGCAGTGGGAAAGTTAAATGAGTTGATTTATATATCCTATATACATTTCCTGGGGTGTAATAAGTCTCACAGAAGTGTTTACTCATTTGGATGATAATACTGATAACTTGTTAAGAGGCATCAGGTTTCCAGTGTGGCCAGGAATGTATAGATGTGCAACTCCAGTGTGGCAAGGGATCTATAGGTGTGCAACACCCTGAGCCTGTGTTTATAAGCCTGTGTGGTGTGAATGAGTATGTCCTCTTGCTGGCTGAGGGTAAACAACCTCAGGGAGCAGTTACTTTGGGGATAACAAGGGGTTATCACAGACACATAAAATATATTGTGGCCCATGGGATACAGAGAGAGAACTCTGAGATCTTGGGGCATGGTAAAGAAATGGCATGAGAGGCTTTCCTTTCTCTTGGGAGACAGTGTATGTATCTCTCTCTCTCTCTCTCTCTCTCTCTCTCTCTCTCTCTCTCTCTCTGTGTGTGTGTGTGTGTGTGTGTGTGTGTGTGTGTTAGTCCCAGAGCGGGGTAGGAAAATGCTACATTTAATAAAATACATTATTAAATGCATCTCCCACTGGTCATTGAAGTCTTCAATGCTATTTCCTCTTATATTTTGGTTCATAGTCATTTTTTAAAAGCCCCCATCTCTGCTGAGATGCCCCCCATGTTAATGTGCTCACTTAAGCACCCTTTTATTATTTATCTTGCTTGCTTTAGATTTCCTCATTGTAGTTTCCCCTCCCATTTCTTGACACTTGCTCATCAATGTGTTAAGGATGGCTTATTGGCATCTCTCATATGGAACATGAAGTGACTGGGCTACGTTTGGGTGTCTTGAAAGCAGTTCCCAAGTGACCAACATGGAAACTTAGTATTAACTGTAAATACTTGGCCAATAGCTCAGGCTTGTTATTAACTAGCTCTTACAACTTAACCTATTTCTATTCATCTATGTGCTGAGGCTTGTGGCTTTTATCACTGTCCCATTTTGTGTGCTCGACTTATTTTCTGTCTGTCTGGCAACTCTTCTGACTCCACCCTCTTCATTCCTTATTCTCAGTTTGGCTTTCCTGCCTAACTTTATCCTGCTCAGATATTGGCCAGTCGGCTTGTTTATTAAACCAAACAGAACGACATATTCACACAGTGTACAGAAGGACTATTTCACAGCATGACAATCTTTTGTCACAACTCTTTGAACATAGAAAGAGGAGTTGTTTGGCTCCATGTAGGAGTGATATTGAAAGTGTTACAATTGACCAGCTGATAAGTACTTATTGAAAGTAGCATGGAGAGCAAAGGTCATGGCTATTTTGTTTATCTATCTCCAGTGTATAAGACAGCACCTACTACACTAATAAATTGTTAACCACCCAGTCCTTGTCAATTATGAAGACAATCAAATATGTCATAATTAAATAACATTTGCTAAAGTCACCATACATTATTAATAAAATAATATTAAGGTTGAGGGACACACACACACACACACACACACACACACACACACAGAGAGAGACAGTCCCTGTGAGGGAAATGTGAGTAGAGAATTTTACCTGTAGCTTATTAATGGCTCAGAGAGGTAGTGGGAACCATAGAGGATTGTTGATTTTTAGTACTGTTTGTCCCTTTATGACTCTTAATGGGCTTTTGAACCCTAGGGAACCCACACTTAGGGGCAGACTGTATATGCTGATTGAGTCAGAGAATCAAGGGAGAATTTCTTTAAGAACATACTTAAAATAAGCCTTTTAAAGGCATCAGACTTGAGTCTACTCAATTGCCTTTCAATGTTATCTCCAAAGATTCCCCTGCAGACATGATGTACCAGGACCCTTAAAAGGGTCTCAAGTCTGATTCTTCTCCTAAACCTGAAAGAAGGTAGAAGGAAAGGTGCCACGTAGGAGGCACCGTGCAATGGAAAACCACTCTTTAAATAAGTAGCCATTTTTCTACGCTGGAAGAGCATGCTTTGTTTTCATTTTAGAACATTTCCTCCTGTTCCTGCCAGTTTGTGCCCCTTTCTCGCTCTCAAGTCTGGGCAGAATATTCTGGCCCAGGGGGTTCTATAAATCACTGCCATTTCTTACACTGAGACTGTACACACTTGGATGGCAATTGCATTTTTGCTCTGATGTGGGAGTTGAGAAGTGTGCAGCCATATGCCACAGGCTTGGATGATGGCTTTCGTTCCAAACAAGTCAGATGCTTTCTGGCCCACTGTTGTACTGTGTATGGATGAGCAAACCTGGGTGTTTCTGGGTCTTACTGTTTGGAGACATGAAGTGGAAGGTTGACATAGTCAACCAGTACATTTTATAAAGTTCACTTGCACATAGTTTTGAGATCTGCGTAGGGTGGCATAGCCAAGATCAAGGGTAACTTGAAAGTACCTCCTCTCTTGAGACATCCCCAGAGGCTATTGTTTGAAGTCATATCTCTACCCAGAAGGATGTGCTGTCATTGCTCAGAAAACTTCTTCTGTCCATAGCTGGTGTTGGCATCCCTTGTAGATTACTGAAGTGTGTTATCCTCATTAGGATTTGAAAAATCTTGTGGCCACAAGTCATTCTGTCTCTAGGGAGCATTTTTAGATACATGCAATTTCCTTCTTAAAAATACATTGTGACAGGTGGGAGGCATCTCGTGAAACTTTTTCATGTGGGGCCCAAGTTGACTTGGCAATGGTCCTTTTTGCCCAGGGTGCCGAAGGGTCTAGCTGTCAGTCAGGCCTGAGCCAGATGTTGAGGATATGGGTGCTGTGGCTAGTAGCTGGCTATGGGTGAGGGAGTAATCCAGTAGTATCTGCTCTGTCTTTAATTTAATAGGAAATGGGGCGATTTCTGTTGGCTCCCATGCTCTTCTGGGAAAGTCAGATAGCATGTAGTGGAGACTTTCACATGTAGTTGAAATGGTTGGACATCCTGTTCAGTTTGATTGTTGAACTTTATAATAGAAAAATTATAAAAGCTCTCAGTTTTTGGTGATGAAAATAGTATCCCTGGAGTGCTCAAGACCCAACCTACTAGACAGAGCTCTTAAAAATATTCCCTATGAGGCATCTAACTAGTACATATATTTGTCACAGCTGTCTTTATTCCACTGTAGAAATTATACATTATATTGTCTCTATACAAATATGTGTGTATGTACACATGCACAGCCACCCAGAGAAGTAAAGGTTTCAGATCAGGCACACACGTAAGTGCTTCCTGAACAATTCTTTTGACCATCTAAAAACCCAAACCAGCATGGGACAGTGTCTGCATTAGGCTTGAACATCTTAGCCAGCGATCACTCACATAGTTGACCTTCTTTATTGAGGGCACTGGGAAGCCACATTATCAAGCACATTGGGCCAACCCCGATTCACCTTACCATCATTTTTCTTTCTGAGCAGAGGAAAGGTCCTCTGACAGATTGTTTTCTTTTTGTTCTGCTCTGGGTGGTAGTGGTTGGGGAAAACAAGTTTTTTGCATGACTATAGGTCTGCTCTATAAATACGCAAATTCAGGCCTTTGTTTTCAATGTAATCAGCAAGATTGCATTTGCGTTCCGTGTAAGTGAAATTACATTGCCTGCATCTCATTTGGTATCATAAAATGTTATGGGATACAGGCTGTTTTTCTCCAACTAAAGTGTCTCGAGTTAGTATTAGGGCGCTTGCTTCCATTTTCCTTTGTGACCAAATTTGTGGCTTTCTTCAGCGCTACGATCGTATTTTCACTGATGTTGGTTAGGAGAGAAATTCTCATTGGAGTCCTCTAGAATGAGCTAAGATATTGGTTCAGTAGGGGGTAAATGGGAGTTTTAAGACTATCTCATGTCGTGTAGCAAGTGATTGCTAATCACTTTCTGTCGCCAGTGACAACTGCTTACTAAGAGTAAACGCCAGTCAGCGATGGTTGGGAGTATAAAGCAATTTGAAGCTCTTCAGGCTGTTGGCTACAGAAAGTAGTTTACATGATTAAAAAAAAAAATCCAACTTAAGTCAATTACCATGTTTTTAGTGAACACTTTGAAATATACATCTTTATTGGTTGTTTAAAAGATATCCTTAAGGCATATGATTCAGAAAGCATTTGAGATTCCCTTACATTTTTCCTTGAAAAAAAAAAATTAACACAACAAGAGTCAATGGTTACTGACTTCAAAAGTCCCGCTGATAAATGAGCGTGTCTTTTCCTCTCCTCCTCTTTTAAGACGCAGTCTCTCACATAGATAGTCAAGGTTGGCTTCGAACTTGCCATCCTCTTGCCTCGGTTCCCCAGGTGCTGACATCACTGGCATGCCCTTCGAAGGTTTTGTAATTCATGGATTTTAAAGTCAGTTGAAAGCAAGGTGTGAGATTGCTTAGGGAATCTGTTGACGTGTGGTTGCCCACTAAACCTCTCATTAGCGACATCATTGATTAGAAACCAACCCAGGCTCTGCAGCTGAGCAGGAAGAGCATTTTCAAAAGAAAAGGTCGCCAGTGACAGTGGGTCCCATCCAAAGTACAGACCCTAGAGGTGCTGAGAACATACTTCTTCATGAGGGTCAAACGGTAGAGAAAACCACACCATTAGAGTAAGGTGGCTTTTAGTCAGTTCGTTTTCCTGTCAGAAGGGAAGATGTAAGAATCCCCTGTGAAAAAGACTAGCTTTCACCTTTAGTTATCTCAACAAGTCTTAGAAGGTGATTCAGTTTCATATTCTTAAGTCATTTTGAAAAATCTAGCTGGGAGAAATTCATTGTCTAAAGAAGAGGAAGACTGAGTGTGCTGTCTTCTTAATTAGTAAACTCTGATTGAGACAAACATACAAACAGGAAAGTGTTCGAGGGAAATGTGTTCTAGGCTGTACATTCCTAAAGCAAAAATACTTGTGTGACCAGCTTTGTGTGTAGTTTTAAGGATCATTTTGTTTGTTCTAGTTGGTAAAAATAATATTATAAAGTCATAAGAATTTAATACAGTTGCTACGTATTTTTTTAATTCATAAAATTTGTAAAGACCTCTCTTCAATTGCCAAGCGGTTCATAAAAAAGGTAACTGCATGCTTTGAGGTCCCAGTGCCTCCCATAAAGTCCTGTACAGCGGATCTGTTCGGGTGTAGTGTTACCTGACTGAGCACTGTGACTTTTATTTCAGCCTGTCTCCAAGGCATACTCTTCATTTGTAGTCACTTATGATTTCCTGAGAATTGCTCCCTCTGATTTGAAAAAAAAATTCTCTGGATAGTGTTTCCAAATTGATGGACTTCTTGAGTTAAAACATTTCTTTTTAGTCTAGCTTTACAGATATCTTTATTTTATATTCCATTCATCACCATTTTCTCATTGAAAAAATTAACCATGCTTATCCCTCTTCAAATGAGCAGCTGTGCTTTGAAACCAGATCCGTCTCTGGGCTGTAATTGGCCCAGGGAAGGAGACCAGGTTTGCTCCCTATGAAAAGAATTGCTTCTGACCGTGAAGCATTCTTAGGCTTTCTTCTTTCTTCTTGTTCTTTTTTTTTTTTCCCTTCAAAATTTGGAGTCTTCCCAAGCCATGAAATAAAAAGAAAGAAGAAAGGAGGGAGGGAGGGAGGGAGGGAGGGAAGAAGGGAGAGAGGGAGAGGGAGAGGGAGAGGGAGAGGGAGGGAGGGAGGGAGGGAGGGAAGGAGAGAGAGAGAGAGAGAGAGAGAGAGAGAGAGAGAGAGAGAGAGAGAAAAGGGGATTTAAGAAAGAAAAGACAAAGAAAGGGACCCACAGCAGTATTTGAATACCTGGGAGCAAAGCACTCCCTTCCCTATGACTTCAGAGAGGATGGCTTGAGACTGAGGCAGGGTGGAGAAGCCAAGAAGGAAATGGAGTCCCTTACCCTGGAATCCAGTTGCAGCCTCCAAGAACCCAATCCAGCAGCTAGAGTTGTAGTGCAGCGAACAGCTGTTTAAGGTCCTGGTCTCTTGCCAGCTGTAAACCTGCAATTTTCTAGGGATCTTAGCAGAAACCCACTTCCAGGAAGAGAGCATGTTCTAAGCTCTCCTGGGTAGCCCTGAGGACTGCTGCTTTCACCATATCAGATTATTAGTCTATATCTAAGGTAACTCCAGAGCCACCTCACTAGACAAAAGAGGGGTAAGAAGGAGGGAAAAGGGTTTCTTAGCAACTTTCCGACATGTAACTTGAGAGCCACCAAAATGGCGTATGTGACTGATGCTTGGAGATTATTTTTGATTGTCCCCTGAGGAGCCAGCACCCACACTTAACTATGTGTTACTTTCCCCAACTCTTTCTTGAAGAAGCCCACATTCAAGTCTGCTGTATTACCTGGCTAGTACTAAAATTCTTCTTAGTGTAAATGCCCCAAATCCCCATTGTACTTGAATTGAGCTCCCTAAAAGTCTCGGGGTACTCCTCTGGCTCCTGAGAGAGGCGGTATGCAATTGTGTCTCTGCCATCACAGCTGACAAGGTGACTCTCACAAGGCTGTTAGCTTGACTCTATCCCAGAGCCAGGCTTTTCTCCACTTTAAAGCAAATTTACCAGAATAAGAACAAGAATTTACCAAGTATGCCCCGCATGTGCCCCTTCCCATGTCTGGGTCTGGATGTTTGTATTTGTTCTGTTGGGTGTGTTATCATTCCTACAGTACTGTAACTGGGAGAGCAGAAGTCAGCTCTGGGAGAGAGAACTAGTTTTTAAGAGCAGGTTCGTGGGCACGTAAGAGTCTGTCTCTATGTTGCTTAACCCCAGAAATCATCTTCAGTAATAATCATTCAAACTACCCTGGTCCTTCGAAACTCAATATGCCCAAGGAGTAAACCTCATGAGTGAGTTTTCACATTTCCCTGTCTCCCTCTGGGGACAAGGGTCTTTAGACTCACCAGGCTAAATGGCGTGGATTGGATCCATCATGGAAAGTTTTCATTTGCATGTTGCCATAGCAACTTTCTACTTTTTCACAAAGGTACTGGACTGACTACCGGATAGCTGATCTGGAAGCTGACCCCATGATCCTCTATAAATGGTAAATAGGGTCTATTAGTTTAGAGATAGAGATAATTGCATATTTTGCTGTTAAGAGCACCAAGACAAATAATTTAAAATGCCCACTGATAGCTTATTTAATGAGTACTCATTTCTTAAAAACAAAACAAAATA
This sequence comes from Onychomys torridus, assembly GCF_903995425.1. Lineage (NCBI taxonomy): Eukaryota > Metazoa > Chordata > Mammalia > Rodentia > Cricetidae > Onychomys > Onychomys torridus. Next base: position 81,565,239 of record NC_050446.1, read on the forward strand.
AGCAGGAAACTAATCACCGTAGTAGACTATCTGGCTATGTATATTACAACTCATAATAACTAGAAAACAGCACTTTCAAATGAACATGAATTATAGCATTATTTATTGTATTGGAAACGAATAATTTGTCCTGACTTAGTAGCTGCTTTTGGACTATGAGCAGCCATGAATAAATAAAAATACCCACACAACTCTAAATGAATATTTGACTTTTGTGTTACACAAATTGTGGGTTGTCTGGAAGAAAAAGTTGGAATTGTTACCTCAAGTTAAAATACACATGTTCAAAAAACTTACCTTAGCCTTGTAAACAGAATGGAGAGTGTAACAATGTAACTATCCCAGTTTTGGTAGGCATTTGCTTGTTTGGTATAGTCCTTCTTTTATTCATCCGTTCATTGAAATATTTATTGAATTCCTGCCATGTTGCCAGGCAAACAAATTACAAGTCTGGAACTTTTTAACAAATTAGAGTGAGAATCTCCTAAATTCATAATGAACAGAGTCGTACACTGCACTGCCTGCTGATGATTTGTGTAAATCTTCATTCGGAATTTGCCATAGCCTAGAGTTTAGAACTAATGCTTACTCTTTTGGTTGTTTTTCTTCATATTATTATTTCTTGCTAGTTAAACACTGCCTCTTCTCTTGCTCCTTCAGGACATCTTAAAATTTGAACTACAGGACATACATACAGTCTAAGTTAGAATAAGGAAACAGTTGAAACGAGGCAGACCGATTGAGAAGGAGCAAACCCCGCAGAGGTGATGTTATGATGGTGATGATGATGATGAAATTTCTTTTGTGCTTCACCATGTGGTAGTTATCCTAATAAAATAATATGGAATCTTAATTGTCCCCACCTGGCTGGCAGTTCCTTTTTGCAGACTAGGAAATCAAGTAAAAGGGGGCTGTTAAAAGGGACCTAGATTTCATAGTTTTTCAGTGAAACAGGAATTTGTTGAATCTATGGGTTATGGGTACTGCTAGTCTCTTAAGGAGTCCTTGACATAGGTTAAAAATGTGGATTTTGACTATTTTCTTTTCCAAAGTGATGCTCATGATAAAACCATGTGGAACTGAGATCAGAAAGAAATGTGAAGGAAATGTAATCCAGACCCACAAGTGGAATTTTGGAATGACTCCACTGATGGCGGCTCTGGAGATAAACATGGCCTAGGATGACTTCTTCACTATGAAACAAGTATGGAGGAACTCAGTGTGAAAAGTCATGGAGAAAAGCATATTGAATGCAGAACCAAGTAGCTTAGGCCTCAATTCCCTTATCTGTACAATGAGGTAGTATGGGCTAGAGCCAGTGGTCTCCAAGGCTCCTTGCACTTTTTAGCTTTCTAAGATATCAGGACAGAGTTATTGGTATTTCCTTACAGTAGGTGCTGGACTCGAAAAAGCTACAGAGATTGCATGAGAAGGCAGTACAGAAGCCCCAGTGGAAGTGTGAGCCCGTAAGTTGTGAAGTTACGGGGGGGCCATTTCAAACTATTAGGTTTTTCAGCTAAACACCCAAACTGAGTAGTAGAATTTTCCAATTCTACTTGAGGTATTCTTGAAAGTCTGTGAAAGAAATTTCTCAAGGGCCATGCTGATACAGAGGCATTAAAAATGTGAAGACTGGACCCTTGGAGGACTGGAATGAAGAACTTGAGATTCAGTGGGAGCATGACAAGGGTAATTTTGCTTTGGTTCATAAACATACATTTGTCACAAACCGTGAACACTGGCCCACTCAACTGTCTGGGAGCTTCTAGTATCAGTATTGCTGTTGATTCACTTTTAATTCCAATATCTGACTCCCATTTTATTTACTATGAGAGGTGGAATAGGCTCTTTGGTTCTAGAACTCTCAATTAGTTGGTATGGCTTTGATATCTTATGTTGGGGTTTGGAGTAGTTGAGTTTTCAGGGAGTATGGGTCATGGCTATAACGGGTTTGAGAAATAGTTTCTGTGGGGAAGATGAAGAAAATCCCATCATGTACAAAATAACTCATAGCTGAGTAAGAACAGGTTGCTGGGGCCAGTGTGGAGTAAATGATGATTCTGCTGTCACAGAAACTGGCATCAAGGAAATGGGAGGAGAGACACACTCGTGCAGAATGGCCTTGTTGTGGAATCCTGGAGACTGTTTCCTTTGGGGGTTGCTGTGAGCTGCCATCTTGAGAGGAGACTATCATATGGATCTGTGGAGCTCTGTGTTAGTAACTGAGGTCAGAAAGGCTGGCGTGTAGCATCAGCACTAAATGTAGCAATAGCAGGGAATCTTCGAACCCAGGAAACTGAGACCCCCAGGTTCTCTAGAGGGACAGAACCAGTATGAATATTTATAACAAAGAAATATGTTAGACTGACCCACGAGATATGGGGTAGGTAGTCTGACAATGGCATACTGGAGAAGCCGAAAACCTTGGACCTTCTCAGTCCATGAGGCTGGATACCTCAGCAGTCCCAGTTTGGCACTGGGAGGCATGAAGGAATTCGGGAGAGCCACTGGTTTTCTGCACTCCATGTTGGAAGGCTGAGGAAGTCTGATGACAGCAAAGGCTGGCAGTGAGGTAGATGTGCTCACCAGCAAGCCGTGGAAGCAGACAGGGAAGCACTCCTTTGCTCCCACTGTGGGTGGCCAGAGCTGCCAAGAGCATGGTTTTATGTATCTCAGAGGAGTTGCTCAGAAGGTGGAAAGAGTCTTCCTTCTCCAGTGAATCCTTCTTGGAGATACCCTCACAGACTATGCCAGAGGTCTCTGTCTTAGTTGATTCCAGATACAATCCAGTGAGGACTAACATTAACCATCATGCTATGCAGTGGGAAGCCGGACTCGTGAGCACATGCTGGGGCTGAAGGGCAGAAGCTTTAAAATCTGAGCCTTTCCTTAAAGGGACAAGGCAAGGACACACTGACTGTAGTGTCTGGAGTTGACACTGTGGCCTCATAGAGCTCAGTAACCAACGCTGAAGCACCTTTTTTAAACTGAAGTGAGGCCAACAGGGAGAGAGATTGGAGTGGCTATCCCCTCGGTGTTTAAGGCGTGGATTAAGACTTTTTGAATGTGACCTACTGTCAAATTCAGTTCAGGAGCCTGGCCTTAACTGAGCTTAGTGTCAGGCTGCCACAGCTTTGTGTAGGGGATCGACACAGGGCTGTGAATGAAGGCTGTGTAGTTGAGATATTCACAGGCTGCAGAGTTGGGCATTCTGAATTGAGGGCATCTTAGGATAACTTGGGAAGGCTGTGCTTTTCTACCACATTCTTCATCACCTTTACAAAATGGAGAAGAAGCTCTAGTCTTAATTGCTTGATCTCTAGGCTTTTGATGTTATGTTTACAGTCATTGGCTTTCCTGAATTTTCCCGTGCTTCTTGCCCTGTGGCTTTTCTTATTGTCTCCACGAAAACTGAAAAGCCTTGCTCTTTATGATGTACTTGTCTTATGTCCCACATGGTGCTTTGGCATTCTAGATGCCACATTTAATACCCAGAGAGCTCTATGAAGTCATGGGGCTTGGAGTCATGGACCTAGGAATCAGAATTGTCACAGCCTTTCTTGAGACATGGTCCGTCCTTTTCCATTAGCTCATTCTAACTTTGAACTTGAGGCATGTAGTTCCAGATTCTCACTCTGGTGGTATCAAGAACAGCTAAGATCTTTTGGAGTTTGAGCCACCGTGCCTGGAAATTTAAGAATGCCATCTTCATCTCTTTGCTTAACCTTGAATTGCTTAAAGCAGGAATCTACAAGTGTTTGCTTGTTTTAACTACGGGAAAAACAAATGGAGTTTATCTTTTGTTCTGTTCTCCACACCACCAATGGTGAATGAAAGGATTTGGCCTTGAATTTTGATCTTAAGATGAGGATCATGACCAATAACACCAGTCCTGAGTGAGCCTTGATAATGGCATTTGCTGGTTTCTCAACCTTATTATAGACAATGTGAAGATAAACAATTGCACTGTTGTTTTCTCTACCAAACTCTTGTCCTTCCGCCTTCTTTTAAACCCTGAAAGAAAATGAAATGGATGTGATACATCACATAAAACATCGGTTTTTTATTTTTATTTTTTTATGGTGGGCCAGTGGTCTTGAGTGGTGACAGAGCAATGACTTTAGAAATAAACGGAGTAGAGAGAGAAGAGAAAAGAAGCTATTCACATCTGGGCTCCAGTTTGCACTGAACACGGGCTGCAAAGGTGGGAGGTGTTTACGATTCTCTCTGTTCCCACTGTGGGTGGCCAGAGCTGCCAAGAGCATGATTTTATGTATCTTGGAGGAGTTGCTATAATTGTTGACCAGAACTACTGGCATTCGGAGCTCGCAAATCGATGAATGCACGGTCTGTTGGCATTTGAAGAATATAGCCGTGGTGTTTGTCTCTCCAGGACTTAAGGTACGTAGTCAGTGGCCTGGCTCAGGACCATGGGCATCTCCCGTCGCCAGGGCTGTACACAGCGAATTGTGTCTGGGCTTTACAGATTCAATGCCTTTGGGGGGGGGGCGTTCAGCAGAGAGAAGTGGTTAAGAAAGTTGTGACAAACCAATGGGTGTGATATCCTGCAGCCAGTGCTAACGTTTACAAGGAGCCTTTGGGAACATTCAACATGCTGATGTTACAGTGATGGAAGTGGAACAGAAACACACACACACACACACACACACACACACACACACACACACGCGCGCGCGTGCGCGCTCACACACATACACACACATATACACATACACACATACACATATGTACACACACGTACACACATATACACACACATACACACACGTACACACACATACACACACGCACACACACATACAGGTACATACACACACGCACACACACATACACACACATGCGTGCGCGCACACACACATACACACACATACACATACATACACACACATACACATACGCACACACACATACACATACGCACACACACACACATGCACACACACATACATACATACACACAGGCACACACATACACACATACATACACACACACACACACACACACACACACACACACAGAAGAAAAGCTAGAATATAACATTTTGAGCGCATAATGATCCCAGTTATGTTAAAAAGAATCATAGAAGAAAGAGGAAACGGAAAGATACTAAAATGTTACTAGCAGCTATTTCTGGAAGGAAGAATTATGCTTTTTATATATGTACACTCCTGATTTTAAGAAGTGAATTCTCCCTAACTTTAGTAAGCCTATGTATTTATAATTAAAGGAGCAAGGCTTTTTTTTTTTTTTTTTTTTTTAAACTAGTAAAACATAATTTCTCCTATTTTGGAAAACTCTCCTTTGTGACCAGGCAGGGCCATTCACTCATCCCCGGCCTTACTGCCTTCTCAGGTGACTCCTGATTGACTGGATTAACACATTATCGTGTGTAAAATAACACCTACTTGACAGGAGCATGAGGTGCCCTCGAAGGCTTGACAGTTTTAATAGTACTGGATGAATAATGAGCATAAGGGATGGGACTGACCGAGGAGTTACAAAGGGGCATGATTTCCCCCAGTGAGGGCCTGGGTGCTTTGTGGTCTGTTTATACCAAGACTGGATGTGGAGTAGTTCATCAAGGCGAGGAGTACTCAGGTTCCGTCACCCTTACTTAATTAGGGCAATCCCGGGGCAGGAAAAGCAGAGAAACAATAATGCTATAATTAGTGGTCCTCTGCCTCGTGCGTCGTTCCTTCATTACTTCTGCACAGTGGCCTTAGGAAGCAAGTATTTTTACCTAAACGCTAATTCAAAACTGGGGGAGGTTCAGTTCTTGCCTGCATTTCAGGGGTTGTCAGTTTGTGCATGTGGAATTTTAAGTCTGTGCCCATTTGTCTCCAGAACCTACTGTGCTCGTGAAGTTTTCTCGAGAGTCTAGTAAAAATCATGCGGGAGTTTATATTAAACCATTTGCTTTCCTTTCAAATGAAATAAGAGATGGAAGTCAATGACATTTGGACCAGTAAAAACACCTGACAGAAAATAGACATTTTTAGTTTTTAAAGTGTTTCCTGTTTGGCATTATTATCAAAGTTGTCAAAACTAGAACTTCAGAAGTTTATTAGGTACTTACAAGTAATTTGTTTGAAACCTGAAGAGAACTTGTATTTCTCCCACTGAGCATTGGATTGCTTGGAAGAAGGCCGGGGAGGCAGTGTAATGGTGAATAATCTCAGGAGTCAGACAGATTGCACATGTAGTTGAGGCTTCATGCTTTATGGAGGTTCTGACCTTTGAGAAATTATTTAACTTCATAGCTCAGTATCTCTCATCTGTAAAATGGGATTAATATACCTACCTCATAGGCTTCATGCAATGAATAGGTGAGGTAATGCTCGTAAGGCGTCTGGCACAGTGCCTGACTGAGGTTACAGCACTCGGTGATGGCAGCTATCATTTTTATTACTGGGAGTTGAGAAGCTTGGAGCCTGTACTCAGTTCTACTGTTGACTTTGGCTTTAAGAAAGTCATTCAGCCCTCTGGGCCTTAGCCTCCCTGTGGAATAGTAACAAGGTTCTAGAAGGTAAAGATGGGATGGAATTATGCATGAGGAAGTGTTTTCAAAGTGTGTGGAGCTCTACTGATACTTGTAAATATGGAGGTGAACAGTAGACACCATGGGGGGGGGCACATCATTGGTTCTTCGAGGATTTAAGTCATTATTCTGACTCTGCACAGAACAAGTGGAGTGAGTTAGACCCAGTCCCCTGGGCAGGCAAGCTTTCACCCAGAAGTACTGCAATGCTCTCCACCCATCGGCCTGATTTGTGGCCTCTCACCAAGGAAGAGCCAGCCCATTTTGGACTGAGCCTGTGGGAGAACTTAATGCATCTTTCCCCAGGCTGTGCCTTCTGGTTAACAGGGAGCCTCCCGACAGGACGGCTGCTCTTTTGCCCTTTCTCTCAGGAGGGCCCTGCAAGCTGTGTAAGCATGAGGTGGGTGTGGGGGAACACCAGACACAGCGACTGACTGTGTATCTGCGTATAAGCTTGTCTGCCCCTCAGACCATCTTTGCTGCATCCAGAGATACCACCCGTGCTCAGCGAAGCCTTACCCTGGTAAGCTCGCATCCAAATTCTTGTCTCTTTGTGCAGTTTCCCTAGTGTGAGTATTGACTGACCCCGGTCCTGTAGTAACCATTGAAGAGTTGGAGCAAACAGAGGGAAATTATATTCTCTTCCCGCTGCACCTGTGGCCACAAGTTCAGCATTGTCGATGTGCTTCTGGCATGGGGAGGCAGGAGCGAGGAAGACACAGTAAGTTGTGTGGAATCCAAGGCTGACTCTTGTTGGGGGAGAGCAATCTTTTCAGAGACTGTTCCTCAGTTCTCTCCAAATCTTAGATTCCCATGGGATTTCCACTGTCTCCACAGAAGAGCCCCAGCCCCAGTCTGTCAGTAGAGTCCCCTTCCTTACAGTAGACATGTGGGGGCATCACCTGCTACAGTGACTTCGTTTTCATTTTCTTGGACACTATTCTGGGGCTTGTTTGATATTCATATGACTATAGTAGTAGGAAGCATGCAGACTCAAACAACAGGTCCCTTTAGCCACACCTCCCCAAAAGGAAAAAGCAGACAGTGAGCCACGGAATTTGCAAGGCTAACTTTCTTACGTGGAAGAGAAAAATTATTGCAGTGCCCTTTAGCTAAGTACACTCACTTCAGCCTTTATGGATGGTGGCAGTCACGTGCTCACCTCTTGCCGAGGAAGAGAGCTTGAAACTGTCACAAGGCAGAATCCAGAGATGCAGCTGGGAGACTATCTAATTAATACCGCAGCACTGGCAGTGCCTGGTCAAGGCAGCCCCCCCCCCCCCCACCCCGCCGCCCCCCTGGGAAGGTCTGTTCTTGGAAAAAATGCAGAATGGACTAAACACTTTGCATCTCACTCACCAGTGCTTCAGCAGCGTTAGCTGGCATTTCCGAATCTTAGCAGGGCGGTGGAGACTCGAAGCTCTGTCAGAATTCGCATGTGAGGAGCATGCATTTCCTGCGGGTTAGCAGTCACACAAATATAGAAAGAAGCGAAAAGGGAGGTACTGCTGGAGTTATGCAAACAGGGAAGGTGCAGATTTCCTCGGAAGTCTTCAGCAAATGTTGACACATAGTTGAGGATTAGCTGGAGTTTGTTTCTCTGGCCAAAGCATCCCAAGAAGTGAGTGATTGGGAGTCGAACGGCAAAGATTTGGATGGGAACCATGGTGAGACCAATAAAATTTGGAAATGACCTATGACCAGGCACAGGAAGAAAGCAGATCTTCCCAAGAGTAAAACCCAGGGTCTTCAGGATTTGTGTGCTGTTTCCAGGTGTACACACATATGTGTGTGTACACATGTAAGCCAGCTGTTGCGTTCTATTGTTTGATCTGTATAAACTTTGATCTGTCCTTTGGGTTCGGGAAGTTTCACTTGTGCATTTCTGTTGCTTATAAAATTTGAATAAAAAATAACTTGCTTTATTCCTGAAGGATACTGGATTAATTGGGTGAGCAGTCTAACTGTAGTAGTGACTGGTGCTCAGATTTTGTAAAAATTGATATTTGGACAATGCACTCCTACTGGGCTCTAGTAATCCTGATGCAGTAGTGAAGAAGGGAGACACTCTTTAACAGCTGTAGGAAAGGTCACCTTGAAACACGTCCACTGGAAAAACGCCCTGTTGTAAACGTGAACTTGAGACTTGTCTGCCCTTGCCTTTCCATTTTCCCCTTCCAAGTTTGAATACTGTTGCTTTTATGTCCAAGAGACTTCATGCTGGTTCTCTGCTGATAAACTACTGGATTTTCATGGAGCAGGTCAAAGAGAAGAAGCTCTCTTGAGTGTGGGCCCATTTCTACATAATCCTCTTCATTCATATTTCTCATGGAAGAGCCTCAGCAGTGATGGATAAAATGAATGGCTGTGACAGACATTTCCCATTCTCTGTTTTGTTCATTGGCAAATCTGAGCTCAAGGTGTGGGCCTTTTCCTTGTGTGGTCCCAAGGCAGAAAGCAAGATGGTGAGGGATGGGGAGAGTGAGCGAGAGGCAGACGAACTTGCTTTGGGAATAAGCTCACTCTCCAGGTGAAGAATCACTAGAAAGATGACAGTCCTCTTAAGCCGTCAGTAGGCAAGGCTGCCACCTGTGTTCAGGTTGAGTTTTCAGTGCATGTAGTTTGAGGGAGCTCACAGGAACTGGACCAGCGCAGTAACTGTGCCTTTGTTTAGCCTTAGAGGCAAGCCTTATTTTCATCCTGCCTTCCCGCCCACCCCCCTTTACAGATGGATGGAAGAACTGAGGCTTTGACAAGTTTAGTCACCTTTAGTTGGGAGGAGTAGAGCCATGGTGCACAGGCAGGTCTTGATCCTCTAAGTGACTTGAATGTCACCTGTAGTGAACTCTTAATTACTTTGGTTTTTCTCCCCCCCCCCCCCCACACACACACACCACGAAAAGTCGAGGTTCAAGATGATAGAAATAGCCGGGTGGCGGCGGTGCATGCCTTTAATCCCAGCACTCGGGAGACAGAGGCAGGCAGATCTCTGTGAGTTCGAGGCCAGCCTGGTCTCCAAAGCGAGTTCCAGAAAAGGCGCAAAGCCACACAGAGAAACCCTGTCTCGAAAAACCAAAACAAAAAAAGATGATAGAAATAGCCTTGTGGTACTCTCTGTATGGAGACATAAAACGAATGCTGCCAAACTCTTATGGTGGAATGGGGGCGCGAACCAGAAAGTTATACCATATGGAATAAAAAAATATTCAATGAGTTTATAAGTACACAGAAAATTAGAGCAGGAGTCTGTTGACCCTCTCCTGGATGCAGTTTTCTTTGCTTCTGCAGGCAAACATCATTTGCATTGCTTTCAGTGGTCTAGAAATGACACAGGTTTACAGTAGCCCAAAGAATAAAGCAGGTCTCTACTAGGCTGGCCAGCCCCCAGAGGCTTGAGCATTGCCTTCAAGGGATGACTGCTTCCCAGCTTTACATTTTCCTCCATACCACCAAGGAACTCTACCCTATAGCAAAGAGTATAAGCACACGAATTTGGATCCAAGTCCAAACCTGCAAGATTAGTGTTTGACCAGTACTGAAGTTTGGAGAACACACGAAAGTGCACAAATACACAGGTGTCCTCGAGGTTTTCAGAAGATTAAAGGTAATTACATACAAAAGCCCCAGACACAGAGTGGATAAGCCCAGCTGAGAATCAGACCTCATTGTTAGCAAATAGGGCCGCCATCTCTCTCACTCACATTGTTGTGTAGAGGATGTCTGTTGGGCTAGAGAGATGGTTCAGTGCTTTACAAGCACTTGCTGCCCTTCCAGAGAACCTGGGATCAGTTCCCAGCATCCGAATGGTGGCCCCTAATCATCTATAACTCCATATTCAGGGTGTTTACAACCTCCTCTGGCCACCTTGGATACTTGCACTCACATGGACGTATCATACACCAAACACACACACATAATTAAAAATAAAATAAATCTTAAAATGATAAATTAAATGTCTATTGGGTGACTGAATCCAGACATGACAAACCTTGCTGTTGAAGCTCTGACTGTTCCACCCCAAATACGATATACTAGTTATTTTGTGTTATGTCACTTGGATAATAGCAAATACTCAAGAGGTTTTTCTCTGAATTGTACCTATCAACCTAAAGACAGTTCCTCCCTGTCATTCCTGTTCTTCCCAGAAGTTTTATCAGGCAGAGAAATCTGAATGCTGTCATAGAAGAAAAGATCTACAGAGGATGAACTTGACCACAGCAATTCGACCTGTGTCTTTTCCAAGGACCCAAACATCCTTCCGAAAAAGCACCCTTGCCCGAGTTCTCCCTATCCTTGCCCCTTTTCCCTTAGGAAGACAGCATATATGTGGCCAGGTCCCACTGCTCTTCTGAGTGTTTGCTTTTCTGTGAGTGCATGTGTGCATGTGAATGTGAGAGCTGTTCTCTAAAGGTCCAGATAGTAAATATTTTAGGCTTTACAGGCCAGATGGTATTTGTTGCAGCTATAAAACTCTGCCCTAGTGTGTCAAAAGCAGTCATAGACAATAGTTAAATAAATGAATATGGTTGTTTGCCAGTAAAATGCTACAAAAACAGGCCCAGGACTGGATTTCACCTATGGGCTAAGGTTTGTAACCAGTAGACTAAATAGAGAGGCTAATTGAGAAGGATATGGGGACCGATTGCCTAGCATTCTTATTGGTGGGCCTTCTGTGTCCTGCAACAGGAAAACCCAGAAGAGCTAACAGAAGTTGTGATGTAACTCGAGAGGTGGCATTGCCTGTGGTATTGTTAGAAGTAAATTGAGTCCTGGGGCTTCAGTCAGACCTACAACGGATTCTTTTCTCAACACAGTAGCTAGCTGACTGGCCACAGGCCCCCCACCTTTGGTCACTTGGATATACTAACTCATAGTAATCATGGAGAAGTATGTACTGTGTAGAATTCTACTTTGGCAGCCCCCTGCCCCCAGAGTCGGGAGAAGGTGAGCTCCATGGGTTGTGTGGCTGGATGTAATTTTTGCTACTAATCAATCAGTTGGTTAGCTATTTCAACTAGGAGAAAAATATAAGATGAAAGTCTTTATCATCTCAAGACAGCCCCGGAGACATAACTATTAAACGTAAAAATCATTTTGTTGGATTACAAGTAATTAAAGGCTAGAAGCATGTTAGGGGTCTTAAAACTGCTCACTTACTTAAAACATGCTTACATGACTTCCCACATTTGGGTAAAAATTGTGTTTTTTGCCTTAAGCTTGACTAGTATGGGGCCTCTATCAACTAACCAAAGTTGGAGAAAGAAACCCAAAGTGGCCTTTATTAAAACCTTGTTGAAGTGGCCCCACTCTTCCTTTCTTTTCAAGTGTGTTGCCCAGTGCCCAGCATCTCAATCAGTACTGCTCCCTACCATTCACTAACATTGTCAGGCTGATAGTGTGTCCGTGTTCTGTATTCGGATCATGGATGGTAACGGGAGTGAGAACAAGCTGCAGGAGACAGATTCCTTGATGGTTTGTGTGAGCATGAGTGTGATGGTTCGTGTGTGATGTCATCACTCTCCTGTTGCCTTTCCTTCCTGTTCTCAGCCAGCTTATCTCTCCCGCCGAACACAGAGGGATTTGCAGTCAGTTCTGAGCTGACCTGTCCTCTCCTCCTCCCTTCCCCTGTGTGGGGCCATGCCAGCTCTCCTAAAGTTAAGAGCCCTTTGATAGTTTGGCTCTCTGTGGCTCAGCCTCCTCCCTCCAGTTGTACTTGGGCTTCAACACTTGTGCTTCTCACCGTCACAGGGACACTCTTCCAGCCACACCACCTTATGCACAAGTCCCTAACAGGCTAGGCAGCTCCACACTCTTACTCCCTGGACAACTGCTATTTCTTCCTGAGTTTTAAGTTCTAGGCTTGTTTTTATCTGAAGTCAAATTCCAACTTTGGGATATTCTTGGGTCTCATCTTTCTGATTCCTTAAACCAGACAGAACACCCACACACACACACCCCATCCCACACATGACATCGACACACTCACTACCCTGTGTTCTGAACCCACGGTAATGCTCCATCCCTGCTACCCACACACAGGCTGTGCCTCCTGTGTTCTTTATCTCACACACTACAAAATCCTCCATTATAATACTTCCATGTGGTTTCCCTACGTCACAAGCCACACAGTACATCTCAGTGCTTACGGCGGGCTGCAGCACAGCTCCTGTAACCCATGAGCTACAGGAGATGCTCAATGAGTCCTTGTGAAATAACCAAATGACCGAGGTGATTGCCAGTGATACTTTTTAGTAGTGAATTTGTGGACTAGTATAGAGTCCTTAAAGATTCTTTGCCCGCCTAGCACCCACCCTGCATGGTTCCTGGCACACAGATCAATAAGTGGTTAAGAAATGGTTGTTGAATGACTTATCTGACCTGCTGACTGCATGGGAGGATGTAGATTCTCAGGAAAGTGTCATGGGTTACCTTTTCACAAGTATAGGGCCATTATCCAGAATTTTAAGCTAATCAATATGGCTCTCCCATTAGAGTAGAGTCAGACATTTGACCCTGAACAGTCCATTTCCAGTGGGTTACTTGTACCTAATGTTGTGTTATCTGAGAAACTTCCAGGGCTAATCCAGTAGCCAGCCTGACAGGATACAAATACCTCCAAGGTTACCACATTTGTAGGACCACAAATTCACATCTCGTGCAGCGCCCTACAATTTAAATTGTTACCACTTAATATTCACTGAGCATTAGCACTGTACTTCTGTACTCAGAGGAAAACAGAGGCGGCATACACTCGTGCAGTGCAGTGGCCTTTGTTCGCTGTAATTAGTTGGTGATAGAACAGTGTTGATACAGCGCTTCAGCAGTTACAGGGAAGCGCGGCCCTCGGAGCAAATGGGAATGTGTTTATACACCTGGTTCTGTTCTGCACACTCCTTCAGCTCTGTGGAGGTTCTGGGGTGTGGTGACCAAAGCAGGAAAGTTTCATCAGCTTGTACTTTCAGGAAAAAGAGAACACATCATTTTGGAAGCACGTTAGTGGGATTGGACAGCTTTTCATTTGGTATCTGGAATTCCGGCCCCTTTGTTCCCATTCGCAGCAAATACTTCCAGAAGCCCTGCCTAGAGACTGGAGTTACCATTTCACTGTTTTTCTCCAAAGCCTCACTGGTTCTGGGTAGATCTGGGCTGCAGTGAACTTTGCCAGGGAAGCAGGAGTGTAAAGTTGAAACAAGGAAGAGGTTAAGAGACCTTAGCACCCAGGCATGACGGCACTTGCCCACAATCCTAGCTCCAGGGAGGAAGAGGAAAGAGGGTTAAAATTCAGCACCAACTTTGCCTACACAACACAGTCAAGGGTGGCCTGGGTTACGTTAGACCCTATTTGAGAAAGAGACAGAGTGATGGGGCGGGGTTGGGGAGGGAGAGAAGTAGAAGATGCTGAATTCTTTTTCTGGAACCCTGTGGCTGTTGGAGCTGGCCCTCTTGCTTTACACAAGGAAAGGAGGAGGAAGGAGACTGCCCAGGTTCTCAGGGGCCAAATGAAGTAAGAGTAGGCATCTCTGGTCTGGGCTCCTTTTAAGGCTTGCCAATGGAATTAGCCCCTCTCCAGAGACCCACATTAAAAATCACAAGTTTGTGTTTGTGATTTAAAATCTTCACAAATGAAGGCCACTAATGTCCAGTAATATTTTTAAAATCAAGCTTTTATATTTTTTCTTCCCTTGGTGCACTACAATATGCAGGTTAAGATTTTGAGAGACTTGATATGATGGTAAATTTCATTAGAATTGAGGGTCTCTTTAAATATTATTGGCTGACAGAGTTTGGGGGATTGAATTACAGGCATTTTATTAATTTTTTTACTACATTTTATTTATTTATTTAGTTAGTTATTGGTGGTGGTGGTGGTGGTGTGTGTGTGGTGGTGTGTGTGTGTGTGTGTGTGTGTGTGTGTGTTATATGTGTATATGTGGAGGTCAGAGGACAGCTTTCAGGAGTCAGTTCTCTCTTATGATGTGGGTCTCCTTGGTTGAATCCTGGTTGTCAGGCTTACCAGCAAGCACCTTCAACTGAGCCATCTCACTGACCCCCATTTTATCATTTTAAAATCACTATATTCTTCAGGTTCAGATTACTTCCAAAACTAAGTGGAGGAAGAGAGAAGTGAATTTCGAGTTCCCAGACCTGGATATTAGCTCTGGTTCTGATTCCTCAGGGAACGGGAATCACTTTACACCAATCAATGTTTCCCAAAGTGTGAGATACGTTATTATCGGTGTTGGGCGAAATGTGTTAGAGTGAGTAAATCTTAGATAAAAATTTAATTTATTTTAATGTGTAATTGAAAAACATGGCAAACATGACATCATAGATAATACTTTTCAGGTGCAAACTAAAAGTAAATTTTTGTGAGAACTGTAAGATTCTTAAAAAATTGAACAGTAACAGTGAGGAAGGCAAGTGAAGCAGACGCTTGCAGAGATGCAGGCTTGGTCAGGCTGAGTTCTTTTCCTGTATAGAAGCGCTGTAATTCTTAGCCTAACTCTTATTTGTCTGTTTGTTTTAAAATTATTTTCATGTGAATGGGTGTTTTGTTTGTATGTATATCTGGGTACCATGTGCATGCCTGGTGTCCCAGGAGGCCAGAAGAGGGCATCTGGAGCCCCTGGAACTAGAGTTCCAGGTAACTGTGAGCTGCCATGTGGGTGCTTGGAATTGAACCTGGGTCCTCTGGCAGAGCAGCAGTGCTCTTAACTGCTGAGCCATCTCTTCAGCCCTGACCCTTATGTGTTTTATCGTTGTGCTTGTAGGTTTTGCGTTACTCTGTCAAGCAGAATGTCTAGTTCTGGTGGCATAACAGCACACATACAAATTTAGCGTTCATGGTATCTGAAAGTTTTTATGTTAAAAATGAAAATTTTAATGTCACATTGGAGAGTTTTTGAAGATAAAATTAGTGCATTGCATAAGCTTGGCATGATGGGCTTGGAGTAGAACAGAGGATGATAAGTACATGGAGATCCTGTCAAGGTGCTTGATAAAGGTGACACACTACTCTCACACTGATGAGAAGCTAATTGTATATGCAAGGGTCTTATCGTGCTCATGGTCTAAAGAATAAATCCGTAACATGTGGTAAGGACTTTTCCTAAAGATTCATCAATGAGGCCTGCAAGACTGTATGAATTAGTTATTAGGAGAAAAATCAGATATGGCCAAAAGACTATGATGAAAACAATGGTATTATGGTTTTGAGGGGTTGGTTAAAAACCACCAATGTGTCAGTATGAAATAATGGAATACTTCATTTGCTCGAATGTACAGCATTTGGTTAAGCTTCAGAAATAACATTTGAGACTTGGCACAAAATGGGTATAGGTAGGGGCTAGAGAGATGCTCAATGGGTAAGAGCATTTGCAGCTCTTATAGGGGACCTAGGTTCTGTTCCGACATGGTGGTTCACAACTGCCCATAACTCCAGCTCCTGAGGATTTGACTTCTTTTTTTTTTTGGCCTCAGAGGGCACTAGACAGACATGTGGTATACAAACATATACAAAGGCAAAACACTCATACATATAAAACAAGACAAAACAAAATGGAGAATTAATTGGAAGTGAGTTTGAGAGGATGACTTGGACCACTCCATGGCCTGGAGTAGCACTTGCTTTTCAGAAATGGCTCCTTATTCTGTCTACTCACCATGAATTTTACACTACAAATGAAGGGGTTCCAACCCATGTATTTGTACCTGGGACAAGCTCACCAGGATTCTGAGGTGACTAGGTAAGGTCCCCTGACACACACAGAGAACCTGGGTAAACTGCCCACTCAACCAGAGTAAGGATTATAGGGGATCATAGGATATGTTTTCAAATATTTGGGGAACTGTTGTGTGGGAAAGCGACTGGATTCTTACTCTCTTGTTATTCCAGAATGACAAATGAGGACCAAGAGGCAGAGCCATCAGGAAATAAGATTTCAGAGTGGATTCTGTGTCCATTATTGTGTTACATGTTGTGTGTGAGAGAGATCTTTTTTGTAGTAGTATTGTGGTCCCAAAATATTGTGCACTCTAATAAACTTATCTGGGGTCAGAGAACAGTACATCCACAATATTAAACTTAGAAGTTAGGTAGTGGTAGCACATGCCTTTAATCCTAGCATTCCAGAGGCAGAGATCTGCCTGGATCTCTGTGAGTTCAAGGCCACACTGGAAAGAGCCAAGCAGGGTGACTCACGCCTTTAATCCCAGGAAGTAATGTCAGGAGGCAGAAAGGTATTTAAGGCATGAGGGCGAGGAACTCTAGCTGGTTAAGGTTTTAGACTTTTGAAAAGCACAGTTCAGCTGAGACCCATTCAGATGAGGATTCAGAGGCTTCCAGTCTGAGGAAACAAGACCAGCTGAGGAACGGCTGAGGTGAGGAAGCTGTGGCTTGTTCTGTCTCTCTGATCTTCCAGCATTCACCCCAGTACCTGACTCCAGGGTTTGTTTTTGTTAATAAGTCCCTTTAAGATTCATGCTATACCTTTTATTTTTGTATGTATGTGTATATTGTGTACATATGTACATATGTGTGGTAATAGGCACTATTATATATATATATATATATATTTTTCTAGATGAAGGAACGAAGCAAAGGGTTAAGCCACTTATTGTGATTTTTACACCATGTATGGTTTGAATCTGAAATGTCCCAAAGGCCATTTGCTTTGTTCAAGGTTAGGTTGCCAGCCTGTGGTCCTGGTGAGAAGAGATCATGCCTTCTAGTGGAAGGAAGTCAGGCCATGGGAAGCATGTCCTTGAAGTGGTGAGACCTGTAGCCTTCCTCTCTGTCACTGTTAGTCACCATGATGAGAGCAGCTTTGCTCCACTGCATACTCCCTGCCATGAGGTTTGACCTTAACACAAGCCCAAAGCCACAGGATGGTGAACTGAAGCTCCTGTGGTCGTGAGTGAAAGGAAACTTTTCCCCATTTAAAGTTATTCATCCCAGATACCTGGCCTCTCTGACTCGCCCTCTCATACCTGGAAGCGGGATTCAGAGCCCCGTAGTCTGGCTCTGTAGCCACACTTACTTTACTCTCCTTACTCGCTTCTGTTTGCAGAGCATGCGCTTGTGATCCCCTCTACCTGACAGTTTGTATCCTCACAGCAGCACAGCAGACTAGGCACTGTTATTCTCGATTTATAGATGGGAAGAAACAAAGCTCAGAGGAGTTAAGAAACTCACCCAAAGCAAATGACTCAGTTAGAACTGCAGCTCAGTAGCATCCTCCAGCCATGCTTGCTTTCCTTAGAGATGCAGAATCTGGAGCTACCATCTTTTGTCGGGGGAGTTAAGTATGTTTTTATTCTCTGAACATTCCATACATTTATACCATGGATATTCTACACATCTATCCAATATTACTTCAGTGCCTTCACCGCTCCCCCCCTCAGCTTACTGTCCTTTTTGATTTTTATTTTTGGTTATTAATAACCCCCTGAGTCCCATCAGTGCTCCCCATATGCACATAGATGTTTGCTCTTTCACAGAAGTGTGAACAACCTACCAGTGGCCACATCTCCAAAAGAGGGTGACTCTTCTTCAGCCGTAAATTGCCAAGAGCCTCCTCCAGCAGGGGCAAGGCCTCTGCCATGCATGCTAGAATTTTACCTGGTTTGCTTTTAGACAGGTCTTGTATGGTTAGCCATAGCCCTAGCTGCTGTGAGGTGGTGTGTGGAACAGCCACGTCATGTCCGGAAGTCAGCATGTCACAGCTTTCTGGACAGTCTGCCTGGTCTTAGATTCTTTAAGCTTCCTCTACCTGGAAGTTTTCTGAGCCTTGGCTGACGAGGGCTCACTAGAGACGATCCATCCACTCTGGCCCCAAGTTCTCTCTCTTCAGCACATTAACCAGTGATGAGTCTCTGCATTAACCACCATTCACTGCAAAAGGAGTTTCTATGAGCAAAGTTAAGAGCAGCACAAATCTATAGGTAGAACTTTTGTTGTTTGGCTGAGTGCAACCCTGACTATCTAATGACTAGAACCTCAGCAGCCCCTGGCACTGGGAGAAAAGATGGGGCTTGAGAGCTTCCTTTCTCTGTAAACTTCGGGATGGAAATTTATGTTAGCTAATGAGCAGAGAGTATTTAAGCATTGTGTAAAGTAGTGAACCAGACTCAAGCTATTGCCTCTTTGGGGTTTTATGATACTGTGTTGTTGTTGTTTTGTTTTGTTTTTCATCTCTCCAAGTCAACTTGTTTCCCCCTGGGAGTACTCAGAAATCTGTGCAAATCTCACTCTGGTATTTGAATCTGGCCCTGGGGCTTCAATAGCCTTGGTAAAATACTCTTCCTAGGATACTTGACATGATGCTCTAGGGAAAATGTTGGGTCATCTGAGAAGTCAGTAGCACAAGCAATAAGTGTCAGAGCTACTGAGTACAGAGGAAAACGGAATGTGAGACTTCTCACAGGTGAACAGGTAGAGCCGCCTCCTGCAGAGTCCCCTCAGATGTTCCATGTAACAAAAGCATCTATCTGTCTTGACTCGCCTTTTCAAGGTATTTAGCAGATGCCCAGTTGGGAAGTACCAGTTTCCCTCAGGGTTGTCTCAACCTTAATTGTCTTCACTGAAACTTAGCTACTGTCCCAGACATCTCAGTGTTGATTTTGGAGTCTGTGGGTGGAGAGATCTTCCTTCCGCTGGCTCCTGGGTGATATTTATCAAGTTGTTCTAGGGTGTGGTGTGGCATGGTGCCCTGTCTTGTCTTCTGCAGCCATCTCCTGTTTCGAACTTTATGTTGTGGGAAAGGACCTTCATGTCTCAAGGTCAGAGAGTTTGTGTTTGTTTTTGTCTTTCCCTCTACCCCAACTCCTTTCTTCAGTCATTCTTCTATGTATCTCTCAAATGTGTGCCATTTTTTTTGATAATAACATGCCCATAATGTCCATGAGTGAGGTGTCTCTGCATGTCTGTCTGTCTGTCTGGTCTGGCCTCTTCATCTCTTTCTGGCTCACAGTGAAGGTGAGGAATTTTCTCTCATTTTCTCGTCCCCACCTCCATTTTTATTACCTTGGATTCCATGCATTAATTCTGGGCATGTACATGTTTCTCTGGAAGATGTGGGAGGGTGCAGGAGAAGGTTGAAGTGACTTAAAAAGTGAGCAACATTTCCCATGGTTTCGCAAAGTTTATTGTCCAACATACACTCAAGATGGGGAAATATTCTGTACAGTGTTATGATTGGGTGTGGTCATGCTTGCCAATTCATAGACTAAAGGGGTCTGTTCACCCTGGCATGTGCTACTACTTTCTCTCTACCTAGTTCAAAATGATGACTTTGATGATCCTCTGATATACTGAAGTGGATGGACTTCTAAGTATTTTGATGCAGTAGCCTTGTCTGTATCTTGACAGAATTACAGACTAGGGCTGTGTCTGTGTTATATTAGTTGGATAAACATTGGAAAAGAAAGATATGTGCACACACCCCTGTGCACACTCACATGTAACTTGTTCTTATTTTTAACGATCCAACTGTAAACTCTCCTTCAAATGTCGGTCGATTGGGTCTGAATGCAGTAGTCCCATTAGTATGAGCAGCTGAATTTTTGGTCTAGGAGCCATGCCTGTCCCTTTTAGAGGGTAACACAGTCAGCTAACAAGTGGAACACTCACCCATTCTCTGGAAGAGCTACTTTCAGCAGATAGGAGTTGTTGATAATGAGAACCACTGAGCCTGAGTGGTTATGTTAAAAGATAAAGCATTATTGAATGTAATAGAAAGGGCTCATAGGTTACTGGTGAGATCTGTGGGCTAGTAAACTTTCTTCGTGGTAGCAGCATGTTCACTTACAGCCTTTATAGGAAAAATACAGCCTTTGTGGATGTATTTTGTACAAGTTAAACTTTATCAGGGGTTTCTGATTAGACTTGGATAACAGTGTCCCAGTTCCTGACGCCTTCTCCCTCTCCTCTCTTCTTAGTCTCCTTCTTTACTTTGCTTCTTTGACAAAGATGAAAAGATAAAGCTCACATGGAAGAAATTTAAGGACTCTCCAGGCTGCATACGAATGTCTTTATTTTCTTACTGCAATTACCTTGTTAAATAGATTGTTTCTTTAAAAAGACAGAGAAAGACATTAAACACACCCTGCAGAGGCATTCTGCTTCAGAAGTTTGCATGTGTTTTCTCGTGTTATCTGATGCTTGCGGACTATCCAGGGTGGGGCTGTGATAGAAAGCACGGGGTTCCTTAGTTAACGTTTTACACTCCAGCCCCGCAGTGCCTAGCTGCCTCTCTGGTGACCTTCTATTCGCCTTTATAACTACTCCTTTCCCTCTGGAGTCCAGCAATAAGTGCACACGGGTACAGAGAAATGAAAGCGAGCTGTCGGCGGAGAGTTGATACAGTTAAACCATCCTGAACGTGGGGACAGACCTCTTAAATAATTAAAACTGTATGCTCTGAGAGTCAGATTTGCATTTCTTTACCAAGTTTATTTAGCACACTTTGTTACACTCAATTAAACAAAAGTGTTCTCTTTCATTTTCTTTGCTTCGGGTTGATCACTTTGTGTTTTGGTTCTTATGGCCCTCATGTAATTTCACAGTGCTTAGGTCTCTGAAACAATACATGTATTGATGCATACACAGATACATACAGATCCATTAGAAGACAGGCTGTTTGTACTACATAGAATCTTTGCCCAAGGTATCTGAGCACGCCTTGTAACCTTAAGGTGTAACCTGGGCTACAGGTAATTCCTGGTGGTAAAAATGAGCTTGACAAAGCTCTTCTAGTATACATGCGTTTTGTTAAAGGCCTGTTAGCTGCATTCCTTTGCCTTCCCACAACTTGATCAGTAAAGCTTTTAGCAAAACTCCACAGAACTCGGGTGTTGAGTGAGTGTGGAAAGGAAACTGAACGTAAAGGGCTGTCTCCGCATCTCAGTTGACGGAGCATGCGCAGGCTGCTTTCTAAAAATTAGCTCATTGCTTAAGCTATGCATGTTTAAGATGGAATAAATGCAATAGCCACTTCCTAATGAGTGGTGGGATGAGCAGAAACATGGTGAGAGAGAAAAGCCATGATTTCACTTCCTCAGTTGGGGCTCAGTGTCCCAAGACTTCAGTGTTAATCACTATCAGTTGCTTGGGCCTTTTCTGACTCTTTCCTCTTCATTTTCCTACCAGGTAAGTAACACATTGTGCGTTTTCCTAGTGAGACTGTACAGGAGGAATGCGGTCTCCTTCACCTTCCCCAGGGGTCCCTTTCTACCTGGGGTTCTTCCGTCCTTCCGTTGGATTGTTTGGGTGTGTGCACGCGATGACAGTCGATATGTATGTGTGATGACTATCACGCGGGTTCTAACATGTTTAACTGTTACGGGATCTGTTATGTCTACTTTAGGGTCGACCCCATCCCATATGACACTCCAAAACCAGCCGGCCACACGCGGTTTGTCTGCATCTCAGACACACACTCCAGAACAGATGGTATCCAGATGCCTTATGGGGACATCCTTCTCCACACAGGCGATTTCACCGAGCTGGGACTGCCCTCAGAGGTTAAGAAGTTTAATGACTGGTTAGGTAAGGAATGATTGCGTTCTGGCGGCCCCAATTAACCTTTCCCGGTCTGAGTGTCACTCACTGCGTCCTAATTGAATTAGAGCACTTGGAAGCCAGCTCAGCCGTTTCTTGTATGATATGCCGTGGTGTCTAGCTTTAATCCAATTTTGTTAATTAAAGATGAATTTTTAGATATTTAATTTTACAATGCATCCTTACAGTGCCTGGCCTCAGCAGCTCTGGGGCAAAGAGATGGGAGGCTTTGAAACCAAGCTCATCTCCCTCATCCTGCTTTAATGAGGACATTCATTGGCACACACAAGGCCTAGAATCATATTCTTAATTCATTGGCTCTAGTCTTTCCAAGGTATTATGATCACAGATGTACAAATGACCTAGCAGTAAGAGAATACTTCTAAGTAACAGAGAGGATGTGAAAGTCCTTCTAGGAAGCCCAGTCCCTCCTTAGCTCTGAACTGCCCAGGAGCAGCTCCCCAGTGTCCTGCACCCTGGCCAAGACTCCCCAAGCATCAGCGGTCCTCACATAAAACTCTCGAAACAGAACATTAGCCTTTCCTGAACATAGAAGATGGACCCATAGGTTAATAATTCAGCAAAACACTGGGGCCTGGGAGGGCAGCTGATAGATATTAGCATTGAAAGGCCACCCTGGAGGTATTCACACCTGTATGAGACGAGAGGTCTAGGGCTAGGGTGCAGCTCAGTGGTAGAGTACTTGCCTACCACCTATTCATCTTAAGCTGCCAAAGTCAGTCCCAGTATCATAAAGGAAATAAAAAGTAAAAGTAAAGTAAAAAAAAAAAAAAACCAAAAAAAAAAAAAAAAAAAAAAAGGGTAAAGCATTTCTAAAGACACTAAAGAATTACAAGAAAAAAAAAAAAAATTCCAGAAGAATGTTGTCCTGAATATTATGTGAGCCAATGGAAATGACTTAGGAGATTTAGGCAGAAACTTTATTTATTTATTTGTTAATCAAACTGAAGCAAGGTATGGGAAAGTTTTAAGTTGTTGATTAGAGGTGATAAAGATGTATGTTAACTGACAAATAATGCTCATTGAAATGCTTAAAATATATTAATAAACAATAAGCTTAACTATGAACAATTTTGCTTTTTCTTGTGTTCATGTATGCCTATCAACTTGTACGTCATTGTCATCAGAATACAAATCTCCATCGTTCTTGGCTACTTTCATTTGGTACTATGTATTGATAAGTGTAAACATTTTTGTGTAATTTCCGTATTCATCCCTTTCTGGGACAACATATCATATTGGTTATATTTTTCTTTGGTAAGACATATATTTACAAACAAACATTTAAATAGATAGCAGTATCGCCTTCAGCAGCAAAAACTGAAATGTCTATTTTCTGATGTGTGTCTTTTTGTTTGACTTATTTCTGAGGGTAAAAGCCTACTTATGAGCTGAAGTCTCAAGGCAGCGCTGTGCAGTTCTCTGTTTCTGCTGCTGGGCAGCATCATGCTCTGCAGTGGTGACCAGGCTTCATTAGCAATGGATGATGCACCAGTCTGTCATGGTCTTGGCATTGGATTTGGGAGCTTTTAAGTTTTCTGCCCTTTCAGTAGGTGCTCAGTCTTATTTAAAGCAGACAGATATTTTAGAAGTCACTTAGCATAGTTATCTCATGTTTATAGATGACAGAGATGCAAAGAAGTTGTGAGGAGTTTTAGTCTCACTGTGGCAGAGTTGGGTGTAATTCAATTTTATTTTACTTATTTTTTTGGCTTTGGTAAACTTTTCTTTCAAGTGTTATTTTTTCATTTTAGCTACTCTTTTTAAAGGCTTTCTCTCTGTCTCTCTATCTCTGTCTCTCTGTGTGTGTGCACACACATTGTCCAAGGTCAGAGGTGTCAACTTCACTGGAGAGGGATTTACAGGCTTTTCTGAACCGTCCAGCTTGGGTGCTGAGAACACAGGTCCTCTCTGCAAAAGTAGTGTATACATCTAACCATTGAGTTATCTCTCCAGCCCCCATTTTAGCCGCTCTTATCAATGAACTCTTTGCAGCTAAAGTTAGGTATGCATCTAACTTTTGCGGGCTTTTGTTTTGTTTTCCAGGAAGGGCACAGCCTGGGGGAGGTGTTCACAGAAATATAGACGGATTAGGTCCTGGTTATAATCTAGTGGAGCTCCTGACCTTGGGCGTCTGAATTCACCCCTTTCCCCCTTGGTTTCCCTCTGCAGAACGAAGGATTAATACTACCTGTCTTTCTGGATTGCTGTGCAGATTAATCAGTAAATGATTGCTGGTAGTGAGTTTTGTGGGCCATTAATAATGGAATGGGGAATGTGGTGAGTGAACCATCAACAGATATTTAAAGGGTAAAAACAAGAAGAGGTCAGAGGAATTATTTAGTAGATTAGAAATAAACACTCGGAGATTTTTATAAGGGAAAGTACTCCATAAATGGAAATGTGCCGTAACTAAGGAAATAAAATGATAAAGAAATAAAAAGCTAAAGCCTTAGCTGGCAGTTCCTTTCCCCTCTCATCCCTCTAACCCCCACCCTGATCTAGGGAGGCAGGAGGGAGAGGTCTCAATAAGGGGTGTCGAACAAGAGACCAACAGGAGCCTATGGGAAATGGGTAGAGAAGCTAGGTTCCCATAGAGAAGGCTGAGAATAGCTCACTGTTACCAGGGCAACTCAGGGTGCTCAGAGGGTGAGAGATGGTGTGTGATTACTCTGCCACTTGGCTCAGGCAGGAACCTCTCCCCTGGAAAGGGCGATTTCAACCCTTTTTTGCCAGGTAGAGGTCAAGGTGATTAGGGCCTTTGCTACAATAGGACAGTCAGCTCTTGCTGGCTTAGGTCATACAAGTCCAGTGACCTCTGACTGATTTTTGTGTCTCCTCTCTACTATCCTGATCTTTGCAAACAACATTGCCTTCTCTCATGCTCCATTTTTTTTCAATCATTGGGTTAATCTGGTTCAACGACAGGCCAGGCACTCTACACCTGTTTGCTGAAGTTATTCCCATCTTACAGATAACTTCTCCAAGGTCATTTAGCAGATTAGAAAATTCAAAGGATCTAGTGAGATGGCTTAGCAGGCGAGGCCACCTTGTCACCAAGTGTAATGACCTCGGTTCTATTTCTAGGTCCCACATGGTAGAGGGAAAGAGCTGACTTCTACAAATTGTCACCTGACTTCCACACATGCACCCTGGCACACGCATGTACACACACATAAACACCATAAATAAATAAATGTAATATTAAATAAAGCTCAGAAGGCGCTAAGTGATCTACACAAGTCTGCTCATCGGGTAAACATGGGGCTGTGTGACTTAAAGAGTTGCTCATGGGCTTGTGAGCTTCAGAAAAGGTGTAACTTCATCAGCACCTTGACTTGGAAGTAGCTGTTTGGCCATACGCTAACAGTGCACATATTTGAAAGATGGACCTCAGTCCTGCTCATCTTGACTCTCACCTGACCGACCCACCAGCTCCAAGGCCTAAGAATCCCTAATGAGCTCACTGTTGGTTCAGAGATGGCAGGCCCTAATTAGTACGTCCCTATGCCACAGGGCAGGTGTAACAGAAAGTTATTAATTTGGATTAATTTAAGAGATGAGCTACTGTAGCCCACAAGATCGAGCTGAAGCTAGGAACAGCCCAAGGATGGCCAAGTGAGATGCTTGCTGAAGTTATAAGCAGTAGAGGACACCTTGTTTTACATTTACTGTTTTTGATAAATTGTTTAACTTCCTGACTCTTGGGACCCTTCTTTGGCAAAATGGACAATAATAAAAATATTACTTCATGGTTGTTGTGAAGTGTCCTAGTCAGGGTTTCTGTTGCTGTGGTGAAACACCATGACCAAAAGCAAGCTGGGAGGGAAAAGATTATTTGGCTGACACTTCCACATATAGTCGATCATTGAGGGAAGTCAGGACAGGAACTCAAACAGGGCAGGCAGGAACTTAGAGGCAGGAGCTGATGCAGAGGCCCTGGAGGGGTGCTACTTACTGGCTTCCTTAGCCTGCTTTCTTATTGAACCCTAAGACCACCAGCCCAGGCAAGGATGGCTGGACCCTCCACCATCAATCACTAACTAAGGAGAAGCCTACAGCCTGATCTTAGGGAGGCCTTTTCTCAATCGAGGTTGCCTCTTTTCAGATCACTCTAGTTTGTGTGTCAAGTTGACATGAGACCAGCCAGGACATGAGGGTGTACTTTGTGATGCAGCTGATTACGTCCTGGTGTGTGACAGTGTGATGGTTAGTGTTGTCATCTTTACAGAACCTAGAATCACCTAGAAGATGTGCCCCTGGGCGAGCCATTGGGGGTTATCTTAATTGCCTTAGTTGATGAGGGAAGACCCAACCATTTATGGGTGGCACCATTGCCTGGCTGGGACCTGGAATAGTTAAATAGAGAAAGGGAACAGAGAAGCAGTGGACATCCATTGCCTTTGCTTCCTGATTGTGAATCCAATGGGAATAACTGCTTCAGGTTCCTGCTGCCTTCACGCCCCCCCCCCCCCCCCCCCCCGCCATGTTGGACTGTACTTCTCATTTGTAAGACAGAATACACCCCTCTCCCTTAAGTTGCTTTTGCCAGAGTATTTTAGCACACTCTACGGAAAAGACACTTAAGACAGCTGTCCACAGCTTCTGCAGCATAGGCTTCTAGATGCAGAAACTCAAAGCGGCTGACGCACAGGTGTAAGACAGCGTGGAATGAAACCTCTGTCTCCACAGTGACACAGAGTCCTCAGGCTGGAAGAGCCCCCAGACACCTCCATATTCAATAGAAATAGAAAGTGGAGGAATCAGATGAATTGCCGAGGCTCACTCAGTAAAAGGCCTAGTTGGGACTCGAACTTGGAAGTGGCAGAGTGGGGTGGGTGCACTAACATGTCTTATCTATGAGGAGTAAGTTTCCCACGCCTAGCCCCATTCATGTATCATGTTATGCTGTCCTGTGCGTAGCTTGTTAGGGTAGTAAGAACTAAGGTATCATTAACTAGTTAAGGGTGTACAACTAGGAAGTAACCTCAGGCTTTAATCTAAATCCATCAGACGCCAAGGTCCGGTTGGCGGATCTCCCCACCCAGCCACTCTACCCCACCCCCACTATCCTTACAGAGAAAAGCTGCCTCTCACTCTAGCTGCTGTCTTCTAGGGAATCCGTCCAAGGTTAGAAAGACGAGTGGTTTCTGGGCCAGGGAGTGAATGTAGAATTGTGGGAAAGAGACACACAGACGTCTTTCTTCCCCTGTTTAGAAAAGAATGATAGTTAAACACTACAGTCCTGTTTGTATTTATCCCAGCCATGCCACAAGGATGTCAGGAGGAGGAGGCTGCTGCTCAGCTGAGCTCGGACCCTGCCACCCCAACACACCATTTTCTTTTTCCACCCTGGCAAAAAATGGATCCCCAGTCACAGGTTTGGGTTAAACTTGTTTACGACAAAGTAGCTGTCAGTTAAAATGTGATTATTTTTATTGCTTTTTCTTAAATTCTGAACATCAGTGGCTTCTAATACCACCTTCCCTGGAGGCACATTTTATGAGGTGCCTTTTCGTGTTGCTATCCGCCATGTCTTCTCCCCACCAGTGCCTGCTTGCTGATGCTCATCCCTGTTCACTTGATCTCATCTGTGCTGGCTTCTTGTTTTCAGAATACATCTGGAAGGCCTCTTCTTGATTGTTGCATACATGCTGGTAGATGCTGTACCAATGGTCTTCAGGGGTTCTTAGCTGATTGCATATCTCCTTTCTCATAGCCAACTTTCAATGACTCCCACATTGAGTTTCTTCCCACTTCTCACATGCATCATGCCCCTTCCCACCTCTTTCCATTTGTAAACCCTGTTCCTGCTTTTTTTTATAGAACAACCTTTTAAGGAGAGCTCACTCATCCCTCATGACGGTCGAATCCCCTTTAACACAGTGGCCAGACATTTAATGTACACACAAATCAGTTCTGCTCCTTTCCTGTGATCTTAACTGTTGGTAGAACAGGAAAAGCCTTGACAGCCTTGGCTGTTATTCTCACCTACATCTTTTGTGTGTTCACACTTAGAGTTTAGAACACAGAGATTGTGGTAGGAAGGAATCAGAATACCTGTGGAGAGACGGACCCACATGGATTTTAATATGAATCCTTCTGGATTGTTTTCTTTTTCTGCTCTCCTTCCAACACACACACGTGCACACACACACACACACACACACACACACACACACACACACACTACCCTCTGCAGAAAACACCAGTGCTCTTTTGTAGCTGTTTCTTAACAAAATATGAACAACTTTCACATCAATCAAGATGCCTTGAATATTTTCCCCAAAGAATACTTTGATTGTAAGTAAGATACATGTATGTTAATTTTAGTAGTCCAAATATATGAACATGCACAAAGCTGAAAATACACATGTCTCTGCAATCCAGTCTCCAGATTAATTAATATTTGGCAGACACCATCTTGGAAATGTTTCTACTTTCATTTCTGTTTTGAACACCCTTAGTAACAAGATATCTACATTCTCTGAGGATTTTAATGACAATTAAAAAAAATCACTTAACAGAGCTAGCTGTACATGTTAATTTGCAACTTAAAAAATGTAGCCTGCCATACTTTGTTTGTGTCAGTGTGGCACTCTGCCGAATAAGTGCACTGTCATTAGTCCCATCTCTACCACTGGACACCTAAAGTGTTCCCAGTCGTTTATTATCATGCGCACTGTCCTGGTGAGCATCCTTCTTGCTCTGTCTTTGTAAACATCATTAATTACATTTGTAGACTTTATTCCTAGACGTTGAATGGTTCTTTCAAATGACATATATTGTTAAGAAGAATATTGGTAGTATTGTACCCAGGGTCCCGCAAAGTCCACCAAGAGACCTAATCTGACACAGCAGCAGAGTAGTAGAGACCCCGGGTAGCAACGGGGCAGGGATTTTAAAGCAAGGGGGCTTGGGGTCTACAGACTACATAGGAACAGACTCAGGATTGGTTTATGTGAGTGGCAATCATGTTAATAACTTTTAATTGGCTAGGGTTAGTTGGGGGTTACAGTTACCATTTGGGGGCAGGCCTGGACAAATCCTAGGCTTTGTCCTTGAGCTGCCATGGAGGCTGGCTGGCCTAGCACCTACTGTGGGGCCTGAATCAGTGTCCTAGGCTCTATCCTTGACTCATGCACGTAGCTCTAAGTTGGTGAGGGGACCCAGACAGTAAGCAGTTGGCCAAATCTTGAGTCATGAGAACATGTGCAGAAAGGGAGCTACTGCAGGAACTATGTCTTTTGTTCATGGCCCTCCCAGAAACTGCTTGCTCAAGTCTCAGGAAACTGAAATTGAGGCCTGATTTCTGAGAGAAGACTGAGCAGCCTGTTACGGTGTCTGCTTGGTCCTTTCAGTATTATGTGTTAACAAGTTTCCCCTATGAAGACTGCTGATTCTCTAATACTCTTGGTGCTATTTGAGAATCTGTGGCATATATTTTTGAATGTCCTTATTGGAAGCAAATTTTCAACTGGTAAGTGCTTTTAGAAAGTGATTACATATTCTTTTTGTTTCTAATTTTGAAAGCATAGGTGGTTGTAGCTGGAATTTTCTTTGGGCTGCCAATCAGCTCCCAAATAAAGACACAGAGACTTACTATTAATTATGAATGCTTGGTCTTAGCTTAGGCTTGTCCCACTAGCTCTTTTAACTTAATTTAAGCTGTTTCTATTCTTCTGTGTTTTGCCTTGGGGGCTTTTTTACTTTTCTTTCATTCTGTATGTCCTACTTTCCTGCTTCCTTCATGTCTGGCTGGCCCCTGGCATATCCCTGTGTCCCTTTTTCTCTCTTTCTTCAAGCCTAAAGCCCTCCTCCTACTTAATCTCCCTGCCCAGAAGTTCTGCCTATACCTCATCTCTCGCTATTGGCCATTCAGCTTTTTATTAGACCAATCAGGTGCCTTAAGCAGGCAAGGTAAAACAGCCACACATCTTTACATAATTAAACAAATGCAACACATCTTTACATAGTTAAACAGATGTAGCACATCTTTGCATAGTTAAACAAATACTTTGCAACAGAAAAAAATTGAGATTGACAGTACATCCCATAACCCACAAAGAACTGCTCTGAACAGAGGCTCTCCATACTGTGTTATAGCATGTGTGCATATATGTCTTGTCATCTAAAGAGACAGTATGCTATCAAGAACAGTGTGAGTACTGAGTGTAGTCTGCCTATGTTTAAATTCTGCTTTAACCTTTTTAACCATGTGATCGTCAATCCATTCATCTGTAACGGGAGAAATATTACCAGTTAGCAAAGCTGAAGGCAAGGATTGTTATGAGAGTAAAGAAGGTAAAGCATTCCCAGCACATTGAGGTCGTGTCCTAGTTAGCGCTCTGTTGCTGTGATCAAACTTTCTTACCACATGTACCTTGAGGACAGGGGTTATTTGGCTTCTACCTCCATGTCACAATCCATTGCGGAGAGAGGTCAGGGCAAACCTAGAGGCAGGAACTGATCCAGAGGCCATGGAGGACTGCTTCTTACCAGCTTGCTCTCCATGCTCTGCCCGCTTCTTTGTACAACCTAGAACCCCCTTCTCAGGGGTGGTGGTGCCTACAGTAGGCTGGGTCCTCCCACATCCATCATCAGTTAAGAAAATGCCTCATAGACTTGCCTCCAGGCCAGTCTGCTGGGGGAGGAGGTGTTTGCTCAATTGAGGCTCCCTCTTCCCAGATGACTCCAGCTGTGTCAAGTTGACCAACAAACCAGCACAGGCAGAGGATGGTGAAGAGATGTAACCTGCCATTTCAGTGTTTCCAAAATGTGCCACGTAGCCTTCCTCCCTGGTTGCTGCATCTTTCTTGTTCTTGGGGAGGGCATAAGAAGAAGGGAACTGAGGATAACAGGACATCTAGAGAAGTGATGTTATAGTCCCTTGTGCTACACTGGCCACTGGCTCACTTCCCCCTCTGCAGGACCGAGACACTCGTGCGGACTCTGGTTCTGCCTGCCCGTCAGAGACCTGCCACCGCCCTCTTTGGAAGCGTTTCAGACCAAACACACATGGTTCTGGTTGATCTCTGACGCCCTCGAAGAGGGGTTTCCTTTCCATCTCCTATTATTTCTCTGTTGTTCTTCTTTTTCTCATCACCTGCTCTCTCTTCCAGGGTCCCCTTTCCTCCTCCCAGAATGTTCCTTACAATTCCAGCATACCAGACTTCAGCCAGGTTATCAGGCAGGGTTCACTTCATGTTTAGAATCTTCATATAATACTTTCAAGGCATTACATGATTGCTTAAGGCTTTTGATTATTTTTAAACAGCTATAATTGTTAGGAAGTGGAATTGGTGGACTAAGCAGGCTGCAATCTGCCATTTCGAGAAAAAAAAAATGTGGTTCAGTGAAGTCTGATCACTAGGGAGGTGCTTGGCACACCCCAAAGAGGGGAGCCCAGGATGAACGAGTTGTGCACCCTCCCAACAGTATTCAGTCACATTAGCTTTATGGTCACTGACTAGTTAGTGAAGTAGATAGAGAAGTAAGAGGAAGGGTTGTTTTCCCTGTGATTTCCAGTGGAACCAGGGCGAGAATCTAGATGCCATGGTCCTTATGTGTTTGATACCCACGACACTTCTTACTGTTTGTTCACAAATATAGTGTTGGCCATATTATTTGAGTCATATTTTGTTTTTCTAGTTACCCTCCTAGAATTATAATTTATTATTTCAAGCATTTTAGGCTTTCATCGTGTGTGTGTGTGTGTGTGTGTGTGTGTGTGTGTGTGTGTGTGTCTGCATGTTTGTACACATGTGTGTGCACATGCTATGGAGATAGGAAGCTGACCCCGAGTGCTTTTCTCAATCACTGTTCATTGAAGCACCGTCTCACTGAACCTGGGAGCTCACCAATTCAGGCTGGTCTCACTAGTAGCTTGTCCTGGAGCTTCCCTGTCTCCAAGTCCCCAGTGCCGCTATGCCTGCCCAGCTTTATTTGGGTTCTTGAGATCTGGACTCCTGTTCTCATTCTTGAACAGTACCGTGGTCTTGCTTCCTGTTACTGGGGCAAAATACCCCGAGGAAAGCAATGAAGGAGAAAGGGTTTGTTGGGTGCCCGGTTCCAGGTTCCAGCCCATCACTGCGTGAGAGTCACGGTGGCAGGCACTCGAAGCACCTCGACTGATCACACCCACAGCCGATGAACTAATGAGAGCATGCTTCTGCTTGGCTCGCTTCCTCCACTCATACACAGTCCAGGGTCCACTGCCCAGAGGATGGCCCAACCCATAGTAAGCTAGGTCTTTCTACTAATCAAGACCACCCTGCACAGCCTTACACGCAGGCACTAATCTGTTTGCACAACCCCTCATTGACACTCCCTTCCCCAGTGGTTCTAGATTATATTAACTTACAATTAATACTATCATACTTGGCAAGTGGACTTTATCCATTGAGCTATATGGTCAGTCTGGTTTTCTTGTTGTTTTTTCATGGACTGAAAATCTAGTATTTCAGCAGGTTCTCATGATTAGCCTACATAGCCTGCCTGTGGCCATCGTACGTACATCTTGTATTCCTGTCTGTAAAAATATCATCTCAGGGGCTGGAGAGATGGCTCAGCGGTTAAGAGTTCTGGCTACTCTTTCAGAGGACCCAGGTGTAGCAGGAATCTTACAAGGTCTTATTAATAAAAACAAACCTGAAGCCAGTTATTGGGGTGAATGCTGGAAGATCAGAGAAGCAGAACAAGCCACAGCTTCCTCACCATGCCAGTTCCACAGCTGATTCTGTTTCCTCAGACTGGAAGTCTCTGAGTCCTCATCCAAATGAATCTCAGCTGAACTGCTGCTCCAAAGCCTGAATTCTTAACCAGCCAAAATGCTTCTAGTTTCTGGTTTTCACGCCTTATATATTTCTCTTTCTGCTGTCACTCCCTGGGATTAAAGGATCGCTTTCTGGGATTAGTCACCAAGCTTGGCTGTATCTTTGAACAGATGGATTTCTGCCTCTGGAATGCTAGGATTAAAGGTGTGTGTTACCACTGCCTATCCTCGTGGTTAATATTGTGGCTGTTTTGTCTCTGACCCCAGATAATTTTATTAGGGTGCACAATATTTCAGGGAATACAATACCACCACACCCAGGTTCAATTCCCAGCACCCACATGGCAGCCCCAACTGTGTGTAACTAGTTCTAGCGGATCTGACACCCTCACACAAACAAACACACAGGCAAAACACTAATGCACATAAAATAAAAACAAATAAATTATTTAAAAAAAAAAAAAGCTGGACGGTGGTGGCACACACCTTTAATCCCAGCACTTGGGAGGCAGAGCCAGGCGGATGGATCTCTGTGAGTTTGAGGCCAGCCTGGAGTTCTAGGAGAGGTGCAAAGCTACACAGAAAAACCCTGTCTCAGGAAAAAAAATATCATGTAACAGTGTTGGCTTAATCCAGATAACAGTTGACTCATGTCTATTGTCTGCTTGTCTTTATGCTGAAGAGCCTTTGTTTTAGAAATGAATTATTTTATGATTTGTCTAATTCATATATAGATATATTTTCTCAGTAAAGACAAAATTAAAATGTGGTTCAGATTGGGTATAGAATTAAGTTAAATTCCTTGGAAAGAAACTGAAGCCAAACACTTTCTCCAGTGAGCAGCATTGGGTTTCATCCCATTAGATGGGCTCCTTGGTGACCCAAGCGCCTGGTGACAGCTCTTCTGTGATCCATGTGAACCTGTCCCTCTGTGTTATGGGTAGCCATTTTCTTAAGTTACATTAATTATAATGCCTGTAATTTATATGACAGATTTTATACAAAGAACTCAAAGTACCTTTGAATGTATTAGCTCATTAATGCTCTATAATGGTCTGGGGAGGTTGATGTGAGCAGACAATATTAGCTCTGTCTTACTGACAGATGGATGGAGATTCCGAGAGTTGGGAGGACAGCCTGGGGTCACAAGGCAGCCAGCCCAAGAGCTGGGCAAGAGACAAAGTTACTGGACTTCTCTGTAAGCTTCTTGCTCTGGATGCTAAATAAAGCTCAATGCATTTTCCCTTTTTGGGAGTGCTGTACTCCACAGGGCAAGAGACATACATACACTCCTCACTACATCAGCTTAAGAGAAAAGGCTAGGTCAAAATTTCCCTTGAAAAGGGTGAGTTACTAAAGCATTTTACTGTTTTCAAATTGTGTTGTTAAAATAAAAAGGAAACTCTTTGGAACCACAAGCTTTTCCAAAACCAATGAACTTTTCCAAACCATTTAATCCAAAACAGAAGAGTGGAGCTCCCTCCATCCCATCCTCAATCTTAGGACAGGGTCCTGTATCTGGAACATGTAGGGATAGGCCAGGCATGGTGGCCCAGACATGTAATCACAACACTCAGGAGATGGGGACAGGAGGTTTGTGAATTTGAGGCCATCCTGAGCTATGAAGTAAGACCTTGTTAAGAAGAAGCTGGAGGGCAGAGTGAGTGAATGAATAAATAATAGTATGTGCTGGGTATGGTGGCCTGAGTCTCTCGTCCCAGAAACTGGAGACTTTGAGACAGGAGGATCACCGTGAGTTCTGGATAGCATAGACAAATCTGTTCAAAAAATAAGTAGATAGAAAATAAAATAACAAAGAAAATTTAATCCTCAGGAAGGTATTTGCTGGCATTCTAAAGGGGGCGGTCTGGGAGGAGTTGGGGGAGGGGTGAATGAGGTTGTACAAAATACTCAAAGAACTAATAAAAAATTTTCAAGAAGACTGTAGCTAGTCTGTGTTGTCTTCCAGCGTTGTGGCTGCCAGCACCATGCCTCAGGCAGAATCAGTACTCAGTAAACGGAATAATAAATATTGTTCATGTTGGCCCCACTACCTGAATGCCATTCCCTTTCTCTTTCTTCTGAGAACTCTTGTTCATTCTTCAAAGCCCAATCCAAAAGTTCCTTCTGTTAGAAAACTCTGGGCTTCCTAGGAGTTCTTTTCCCCCATCCTGTGTTCAGATCTCAGGCGTGCACAACTTTGATTCTGGGCTCTTCTCTCTTGAATGAGTCGCTAGTGAGGTCTCTAGGAATTAATGGCCTTTCTATAACTGTCTCCTGTTCTTCACGTCCTTCTTAGGCTTCCCTGCACGAAGTGTGTGGCTTCCCTCTACTACCTCTTCTCTGTGTGAAGGAGAGGTCGTCACAGAATCGAATATGAGTTTAAGGACCGTCCTTGGGACATGTCCAGTGCCATAAATGTTAGAGATGACTGTCATTTACTTGCTAGCATCCCATCCTGTCATCGTCCTGCATCAGAGACATCCAGATGCATTTCTAGAATGTGATGAAGTTCTTAGAGGAGGCCTGAAATCTCAT
Organism: Onychomys torridus; assembly: GCF_903995425.1. Lineage (NCBI taxonomy): Eukaryota > Metazoa > Chordata > Mammalia > Rodentia > Cricetidae > Onychomys > Onychomys torridus. The sequence continues at coordinate 81,600,691 of NC_050446.1, forward strand.
ATCCTTTGGTTTGGCTTTGAACTTGCTGATACTGCGTAGATCGCTTCCATTTTAATCCCCCTACCTTCCCCAGTCTGTCTGCCTATTGTTTCCAGGAATGGTGATTCCAGCTGTCCCTTGGGTTTTGAATGACATTTCTCTGGCCTTTCTAGCTCTGTAGAGACTCAGTTCTGCTTCTAGTATATCACTCGACTCACTGATTCTTGTCATTTCCCCTCCCCACCTTTGACTGATAAATTTTCATTATTGGTTTTACGTGAACCTCTTCAGGGTTCCACGCTGCCTGACCCCTGTGGTCACTTAGTGATTACATGAGCCAGCTGAGGTAATTTATTCACTTTGTTTTGGTGTGAACATGTCCCATGGGGCTTGTAACTGTTGTAATCACTTGACCCTGGTGACTGTTAAATGCTTTAAACACAGTTATTTTAAATTTATAATTGTTTTCATTAAAAATCCCTTCTAGTAACATAACTGACCTTGCTGTCAGCATGGCATTATGTGCAGGAAGAAGAAATGAAAATATTATGATGCACATAATACAGTGGTCATCAGAGATGCGTGGCAAATCATTAGCTTATTCTACACATTCTCACTTGGAGTCCTGCAAGGCAGATGAAAGGGAAAGACATAATTACAGCGCGCTCCCCCTACTGTAATTCAATATGGCTCTTCCCACATGCAGCCTGGGCTAGCAGCCTAGGGCCTGAGAAGTGGCATGGAATCCTAGAAGGGCCTCATGAGGTCAGGCTCATTGCCGGTGTAGACAGGACTTCTCACACTAGTGGGGAGGCCTGATGAATGATTTTTTTTTTAATCCACATTTTTTTACTTCTCAATTTTACATGTTTTCAAGTGTCATGTAAATTGCAAGAATACTACAGTAGACTCCCATGTGTGCTCCACATGGGTTCCCCAATGTTTTGATGCATTTGCTGCTCTCTCACCCTCCCCTGGTTCTCAGCTTCTGGATCTTCCTGCTATAAACAGACATCATGACCATTCATACTTGAGTGAGTTCAAAGAACACGAGTGGTAACTTTCATGAGCCTGTTACATTGATCAAAGTCAACAAATAGAATTGATACAGTTCCATTTGTACACCTTTTCCAAATATAGATGACTTAGTGCTAATACAGTTGTGTGTGTGTGTGTGTGTGTGTGTGTGTGTGTGTGTGTTAGCACATGTGTATATGTGTGAGAGAATACATCTGTGCTGTAGTACCTGTGTAGAGGTCAGAGGGCAGTGGTCCTCATCTGCACATTGAGGCAGGATCTCTCTTGTTCACTGCTGTGTGCTCCAGGGGAGCTGACCATGAGTTTCTGGAACCTCTGTTCTGTTCCCATCTCACCATAGGACACTGAGATTAGAGATGAGCACAGCTGGGTCCCTCTTTACTTTGGTTCTGAGGATTTTAACTCAGGTCCTCAAGCCTCTTTACCTACCAAACAAGCTCCCCAGCTCCAGTACTATTCCTTACAGTGCCTTTGCTTTTTATTTGCTGTGTCAGGATCCAGATCAGAACCACGCATTGCAATTGGCTCTAGAAATCCAACTAAATCAAAATACAGCTTCTCACCTTCCTTTCTTAAGGAAAAGGCTGTTATAATGGAAACCTTATCCTATGAAATTGTTTTATAGTTTAAAAAAATAATAGGTTTAAACATTTCTGGAAAGTAGGTGACAAGGGAAGGATGCTGCTGGTTATTTTATAAATGTACTTATTTCATTTGAGCCTCCTAAATACCAAGTCATTCTTGATCGGTAGCTACAGTGGGTGCAGTTCTGAGAGGTGACTGTGTTCTGGGTCTAATGCACAGTGTCTGTGCTCCCAACTCTGCACTCTGTAGCATAGAGGAAGGATGTGGGTGGGACTCAAGGCTCTCAAGCCTAGAGCCCAGTAGAATGGAAAGATGCTATACTTGTTTCATTTCTACCTTTTGCTTTGCACTGGCAAAGATTAGAAAAATATGGATGGGACCTGTATCTTTTGGTTCCCAAAGATGCTACCTGGTATCTCAATTGTAATTTTTTTTTTTTTTAATTAGTAACAAAATGTCACACAAAGTTTGAAAGCAGGCTGCCAGTCTTCTGGCCAGCATATGTTAACCTTTGAAAATCAAAGGTCCTTGATAATGTGTGGTCCTGTAAAACCCGAACACTCAGATATAATGTGTGTTCCCGGCCTGGCTAAGTCAGTCCTTGTGGAAAATTGAAGATACATTCTAGAGTTGTGAATTAAAAAGGTATTACAAAGAAAGTCTTTATTTAATTAAAACTTTATTGTAAAGAACTTGCAGACAAAAAACATCACAGCAAGGTTAGCCAGACCCCAAGTCTACACATCTCAATGAACTTCTGTCCAACTTGAACAACCAAGCAGAATCTCCAGAGCTTCTCCCTGGATCTTACAGGTTTACTGAGAATCACTGGAGACATTCAGAATTACACTCAAATGGCGAAAAATTGGTTCAGAACACACAATTTCATTCTTATATTTGCCTTTATTTGTTTTTATTTCCTGTTTGTTCTGAGTAGGCAAAGGAAGGAAGCAGAGATAGTTTTGCACGTTAGTTTAAAATGCTCTACTCTTTTTCTAATATGTTGTTCCTGGTCAGGGAGGCTGTTTGTCTAAAAATTGCTTTTGTACAGAATGTAAAGGGTCATCCCTAGGGCCCCGTGGACCCAGGCTAAGTTCATGGCAGACAGGGCCACTAATGCCACAGTGCACCAAGAACTCTAGTCTTCTCTGTTAATAGATGTGTCCCCAATGAATATGCATTTTGTTTGCTGATCCGTGCTACCACATTTTTATTACCTCTGTTTGCTGAAATTTTTGTGCTGGCATTTGCTTTTCTCATTGTTCTACCTTTTGTGTGTCATTTTCATGTGTAGTATGTTGAAGCAAGGGATATTTACGGCATTTGGTTTTTAGCATTTTAGTAGCCTACTTATATGAATTTCCTCAATCAAAATGTCTCTAATTTTAGATATGTAGGGGAATCTTTTTTATGATGCTGCAGAAAAGAATATCATTTGGGGAGGAAATAACTGTTGATATCGCTCATATTGCTTGCATGTCTCAACTTTGTTTACATTTGCAGTTTGTGTTAGAACAACATTTGCAGTTTGTGTTAGAACAGCATTTGCTACATCCAGAGTAAATAATTAAGCAGCTATCACATGCATTATTGATCTACCAGATTTAGATGTTATTGTGACAAATTTCAATGCATTATGAAACTGAAGCAAAGTTTTTCCCATAGGGTTTTTTAAACTCTGCTCAAATTTCAGAATTGGGGAACAAAGCTGACCGACCAACAAACCACCCACACAACAAACAAAGGAAAAAATTCGCGTTTTTCCCTTTCAATTTCAGAATGCGGCTGTAGAAGGAATCTGTGCTGTCTCTCTCAGTCATGTTTGTGAATCTCTTGCACTTTTCTTGGTTTGGAAATAGGAGACAGTCACTCCTCTTGTTTGGAGGAGACTGGAAAGCAGAGGACCTCTGAGCTTGGAGTCCTCTATACAGTGTTGAGAATGAAATGGTCTTATTTCTATTTTCTGACTCCATTAATAGTATTATTATTCATTTGTTGGGATTCAGAGTGCATTAAGGTCTGTGCACTTATTTCTCTCTGTCACCTGATTTTGCAGCTGATAGCCAGCCAGCCAATGGCTCAGAGCAGTAGTCTTTGTGGTGGTGATGGTATGGGAAACGATGGTAGTTCACTTTCGGGAACTGAAGAGTTTAACTATTCAAAATTTCAGGTATAGCAGGAAGCCCTACAAATGATAACCACATAAATAAGAGGATTTTAACCTAAGACACACAGAGTTGTGTGCTCTGGCATGCAAGCTTCACCCATGAATGTGGATACAGTTGTTAGAATTCAGTCCTGTCTTCCTAGGGCATATCATGTTTACCATTTTGCTCTTTGGGTTTATTTCTTGGTTAATGGGGCTTCAAAGATGCCCATGAAACAATCAGACCATGGAATCCTATATTAAGATTTTTAAGTCATTACAACCGTATTGCATTATTTTGCAGCCAAGTATATCTAGTATGAACCAGTTTGGAGAGAATTGTAAGTGGTCTGGGGCAACTGTCCAGGGAGTGGCCATACACAGGTGGCTACTGGGAATGGCTGCTGATTCTCGACAGTTTGAACACTGTTATTGGACACTGGGAAGCAGTCCGAGCGTGTCTCAGAGTGTCTACGGACTCTCATTTTGTGTATATTAGACAGAAAGGTCCCTTGTACCTTGTAGTTTCTCTATGCAGCCCCTCGTTCTTGGCCAGCATCACCTTCGATTGTAGTTGTAAGCTTTTAACTCCACAATGCCTGAGGCGCAGTTTGTTGATGAGGAATGTGAAATTACTTCTCATAAGTCATGATGAGAGAATGTCTTTGATTCTTATTATAAGACACAATATAGCTCAGACTGAAACCCCATAGTGTAAGGGACGTTGTCCAGTTGTCCCCAGACTTACACACACAAACACACACACACACACACACACAGAGAGAGAGAGAGAGAGAGAGAGAGAGAGAGAGAGAGAGAGATATTCTTCTCCACCACAAATAAGTAAATGAAAAAGAAGAGAGAGTTGCTGCATGCATAAGAAGGGTCATATCTCTCAGTAATAGCTCAGCCATAGTTGCCCTTGGGCACACATGGAGACTTCCTCTCCTGTGACAGGAGGAGGAAGGAACAAGAAACTTGTCTTGCATGTCCTCGCCTTCCTTTCTTATTTCTTGTTTTTATCAGAGATAAAAACAAGAGTGAGATTCAAGAGTGAGATTGCCCCTGCCCTTCGACAGAGGTCTTTCCTTTCCCATTAATAATCTTTCCATCACCCATAGAGTGTGACAAACCTACCAACTGGGCAAGGGCATACCCCAGACCTGCAGGTTCATCCTCTAGCAGGGAGCCTGTCACTTTGAGATGGGAGAATCTGGACTTTCTGCTGTACCTGCTTCATTGAACATCAGACTGGAATGCACAGCATCCATCTGCAAAACTGAGTATCACTCCTCAGTGCTACTTTAGCCGTGCTTGTACTTGACTCCATCCTGTTAGGGAAAAAATGTGCTTGTGGTGTTAGGAAAATATGCCTGGTATTCATAATACTGTTTTCTTATGCCCTGGTGTGAAATACAGATACACACCAACTAACAATAGCTATAAAAATGCAATCTTGCACAGAATCGTACCTTCTCTCTCCGGGCAGTAGGAATAATGTTTTTGAGGTTGAAGATGAGCTATCTTAATGAGAAGGTAGGAGGGTGGGCAGTTGGGGGTGGGTCATAGCAGCTCAAGAAGTGAGAGGGGGGCATGCACTGCAAATTTTAGTATAATGCATAATGTTGGAAGACATTTTATCCCATCATAAAGATTAGCAGGCTGTGTAATTCAATTTAAAATTGGTCGGCGTGTCCTGACTATTATAAAGCTCTTCTTCTTTGTTTTATCACCATTGCATTATTTTATGCCTTACCCCAGTAGAGAATGAAGCATAGAGTGAAATCATATATAATCTCCTTCCATGGGCCCACTTCTTGGAGAAATTGTTGATGAATGTAAGAGATTGCCTTAAAATGAGTTAAGAAAATGCTTGTTCAATTGAATGCCTCCTTTTTCTTTCTCTCTCTTTTTTAAATGTAAAATGAATTTCTTCTGAGCAAGAACCGTTGAGAGTGAAGTTCTTTTAAAAGCATTTGCTGGACACAGGGCTTGGTTCTCAGAATTCCAGTGTTAGCACTTATCTCCAATATCATTGGCATTACTGTGCTATTGAAAATCCACAATGCAGTAACTTATGTTAATGCAAAACTGACAGACCCATGTCTAATGACAATTACCCATGTTGGGGGGTTAATAAATGTGCTCACGATTGCTATCTTGATTTTCTTTATTATAAGAAAAATGGGCTGCTTCCAAAGTCATGCCTCCTGCTTCTTGCTAGCAGCCTCAAGGACTTGTTAGCCAACTGTTTTGGTTCTAATGTTTCATGAACTCTTCTCAGTTAAGCATTCTTATTAGAGAAATGCCAAGCCTGTTGGCAGGTTAGCACGTGTACCGGTGTACACACACACACACACACACACACACACACACACACACATACACACACACTCCCCTTAAATGAAATTCAGCAAACAGTGGGAATGAGATTGGGTGCAACAGGAAGAGGGTTTGGAATATGAGCAGGCACCACCTTCTCACCTTTTCTAATAGGGAGAGATCTGAACCCATTCTTTCCTGTTTAGAGCTGGCTTCAGAGAAATAATGCAGAGTTCCTCCCATTGACTAACTCTGACTCACTTTGTTGAGAAGTAGCCTCATGTCCATCCAGACTCAGTGGAAGAGATGTTATGATTGATTAGCAATATGTGCCATGCTATAGGACAGGGGCATGATTACACACATTGCTGTCTTTAGTATTTCATTCATCTTAGGTCATGTGATGTTAATGACCTCTGACTGTGATAGACACAAAGTTGACAAGCTGAAAAATTATGTCTGCCTTAAATTTTCTTTTCTACTCTTTGTGAAGAATCTGCATTTTCAAAGTCCTTATCAGAAGATTCCTGAAGTAGCTGAAAATTTGGCTTGGTGAGATTGTTAAATCTCCTTAAAATAGTAGGGTATTTGTGCACATCATGTTCCATGTCTGTTGTTGCTAGTTCCCAGCAATCTGTGAGGTAAATGAAGGTTAGTGAATAAATAAGCTGTCAAGAGGATGAGAAAAGTAATACAGCTTCTCCGAGAGATATAGGAAGCAAATTAACTTTGGTTTATGATCCTAAGTATTGACGTGATTAAGGTGGTAACCAGTCTGATGGGAACTGACTTTGGAAGTGTTTTGAATCCCTGTTTAGTCAGACAGCAGTAGATCTGAAGAAACCAGTCAGTTTAGTTCACCCTGTTAGGTTTTCCACATCTTGGCTAGCTCAGTTTTCTGTGGCTCCTAGTTCCAATTCCCTACACTTTTCTATTCATCACAGTCTCTCAGGCAGGTGGTTCAAAATTCTGACTTCTTGAGATGAGTTTAGATTTGTTAAATCACACTGTCTCCTCTGGGGTCCTAAAAATTGGAGCTGTAATGGGATTTCTCCAGAGAGTTCACTCCCTTTACCATGTGATCTCTCCTTAGGGATGTGTTCTGCACCCTCTCAATGTCATTAACCAGGCTATTCTCTGCCACACTTTCTTTGTGACCTCTGTGGACTTCATTTACCATGTCTGTAAGACAGATAGCAGCTGTTACTTGAAAAGGTTGTTATTGAGATTAATCAGGTTGGTGTGTAAATTTGGTTGGTACCTGGTGGAGGGTAGGTGTTGTATGTGTTGCCTCTTAACCACATAATTGGCATCCTGATTTGATTTCATTTACAAGGACCCTGAATGTCTTGTCAGAGGCAGAAAATCAAACCAGAATCTAACCAGGCTATTGCAATAAAGACTAGAAGACAGACAAGGAAGTATTTGATTAAAATACTATTAATTGAGCATTTGGAAGTATAAACATAAGTCAGGTAGGAGGCTTTTGACATAAGTAATAGGAGACTTACTGTCCCACATAACAAATCTGCAAAGAAGCATTTTTGAGGAGCTGGCAAATCAGAGTTTCAGTGTTGTAGGGAAACCAGGTTCTCTCTTTCAGCTTTTTCTCTCATGTGTCCTCATGTGTTGACCTTGTACCAAAGGATGGAGAGTGACTGACAAGTTTCCATCTGTAACATTACACAACAAGCATTTGGTGGAAGAAGGGCCATTCCCTTTCATAGGCTTCGTTGTGTGGGTGATGAAGGCCCCCACGCCCTTCAGTAGACTTCTGCTGTGTCTCCTTGGCAGCACACATCCTCCTTAAACAGCCACTGGTGATGGAAGTAAAATTAACAATGAATCAAGATCCACCAGCCAGGCTCTAACCCTAACTCTACATCTCCTGAATAGGTGGTGTCCCAGAGAAAGATGCAAACATAATCAAAACAGGGAGGGAGGACTATGATGGGATGGATTCTAGTAGCCTGTGACCAGCGTGTTTCATTCATCTAGAAATGCCTCTGTGTAACATCTTCAAGAGAGTAGCCTACTATTTGGTGTAGCTTTCTGTGGCACTGTTTGGCCATTGCAGCCTTGGGTGACATTTTAAAACATGCACCTGATTACCTTGTTCGTCCGTCCTTCCTTCCTTCCTTCCTTCCTTCCTTCCTTCCTTCCCCTCCCCTCCCCTCCCCTCCCCTCCCCTCCCCCTCCCCCTCCCCCTCCTCCTCCTTCTCTCTCTCTCTCTCTCTCTCTCTCTCTTTCCTCTCTCCCTCCTTCCCTCCCTCCCTCCCTTTCTTTCTTAAGGCATTTATTTATTTGATGTATACATGCCATGCACATGGAGGTTGGAGGACATCGTTGGAGAACTGGTTCTCTCCTTCCACCAAGTGGATTCCAAAGATGGAACTCAGGTTGTCAGGCATGGCAGCAAGAGCCTTTTGCCAGCTGAGCCATTTTGCCAGTCCTTCCTAGCTTATTCTTGTTTTTTTGTTTTAACTTCTTCTCTCTTTCCTTTCTATCTTTTCTTCGTTTCTTCTGTTCCCCCTCTTGTCAGCCCCATAAACAATCTCTAGGATCTTTCTGATAGACAGTGGGTAAGATTTTTTCACTAGAGATGAGTCCGGAGGGAAGACTACAGGGTGTGTTGTGAGGTTGGCCTCTAAAGATCTGAGAGGCAGAACCCATCTTTGAGTATCATTAGATGGCTTTCTTGTTGGAGATGCTTAACCTGCCTTCTTCTGCCAATCTGACACTGGCGTGTTGAGATTCCTGAAGACAGCCTGGGAGGCATCCTTTCAGTGATTCAAGTTGATCATCAAGTGATGGCAAGACAGGGTTGTTTGGAACCAGAACCCACTGGTACAGAGTGGGAAGCATTCCTTGTGCTGAGAGAGAGAGAGAGAGAGAGAGAGAGAGAGAGAGAGAGAGAGAGAGAGAGAGAGAGAGAGAGAGCGAGCGCTGCCCCAGCTCATGTCACTTTGAGCCCATTCCCCTTGGCAGTGAACTGTGCACTGCTGTGACTGGCCTGCCTATAGATTAGGATGAACATGGGACAAAAGGCTTCGCTTCCAGCCTTCGGCAGGGTACTTGGGCCACAGAGATCTCATCTAATTGCTAGAAGAAAGTGGAAGCACAGACAGAGAATGTTTTCCCTTAAGGTCATGGCCTACTCAGGCCTGAAAAATCAGAATCTCCTCAGCTGGAGACTGGAATCTGACCTGAAAAGAGAAGGGGGTGGGGAAGATTCCTTACATGATCCTTCAGACCAGCACATTTAGGAGGAACTGGATAAGGAGGCTGTGGATCTCTGGCCATATGATGACTAAAGGTGTGTGCAATGTACTCCTAGGATAGTGCTTTTTCAACTGTATTCCAAGGACCGTAAGAAAGAGGAATTGGTATGTACCTCAGGCCAGAACTCCACCCATTTTCCCTTCTGCAACCCGACTTCAACCACAGCAAACTCTTTTTCATTTTTTTCTTTAAGTTTTCTAGTGAATTTTTCTTTGAATGAAATTTTCCCAGAATCCTCTTGTGTGCCCCACCATCCTAACAAAAGTGATCTGGGGCAAGACACAGGCTTGAGCAACTTCTAAGTTCTGGTACCATGTTGTCTTTGAACTAAGAGCAGAGTTCCATCAAGGGCCCCGAGTATCTGAGCTTTCAGGGACTGGATGTGGACAGTCTCTGATGGACAAGCAGATTGACCGTGGGCATCAACCCTGAGCCAAGGGGTATCCCCAGGAGCTCCTGAGGACCCAGTGGCAGCACACCTCACAGGGCCTGGCAGTGCTGCACATCGGATGTCCCCTCACTTCAGCCTGTGTTAGGACAACCTCAGAGGTAGGACTGAAGAAAGTAAGTGTTGTTGGAGTGCTTCAGACCGTCCCTGGACAACTTTCAGAGCGTGGACATGTTCAGTTCTACCCTGAGTATTTATTTTGCTTCCACACAGTTGTCTCAATGGTGGAGCCTTACTTTGCTGTCCTCGCTAAGGCAGAAAACTGAATAAAGAAAGTTTTAAAAAGAGGTTTGAATACAAGGACAGGCTTTTAAAATCCAGCCAATGAACCATAGAAGAGTGACGTATCTGAGTGTTTTTATGAAAACAGATCTTAATGAAGCTAAATGCTTGAGATACAGTTTTAACATCTCTTCTATGTGTGGGTGGGTGTGCTTCCTGCCCCCTTACATTATGCTACACAGAACTAGAGATATCACTTTTGTGAACCTCTACTAAAAGGGTGAGCAGCCAAAAGAAAATATGTTGATTGATTTCCTTCAAAGGGATCTTACTTGATTGCCATTTCCCAGTAATTTCCAGTTACTCTGTTCATATAAGAGGATCTGTTTACTTCTCTGTGTGTCTGTTGGTCCCACCTGAGCATCCCACTTACGTCCAACAAGGACAGATATACACGGTCATTTTCCACAAGGTGCTTCCCAGCCATCACTAAATATACTGTCTGTCAAATCCTAAAACCCCAGGAAATGTTAGTTGAATGTTGTAGGACGATTGAGATTGTTCCTTGAACATGAGGAGACCCTGTTTAATTATTAAATCTCATCTTGACTTTCACAAGGGTTAGGGATCTTGTGGGATCTAGTTAGATTTCCTTTCTAAAAAAAAAAAATGGCTAGATTTGAAAAGTCAGTCAAGACCTGACTTTGCAAGAGCCTTTGCATAAGCTACATAGAAATAAGAATGAGGAAAAAGCAGGGGTAGGGAGATTGGTGATTACTACACAAAAATGCCAGCTTGGGCTTAGATCCCAGCACCATATAAGAGCCAGGCATGGAGGAGCATGCCTGAAATCCTAGTGCTCTGAGGGGGAACTGTGTGGATCCAGAGGCTTCTAGGCCAATCATTCTAGCCTACTAATGAACACAAGGTTCATTGAGAGACTCTGTCTCAAAAAATAAAATGGAGAGTGTCATAGGAATATAGTAATGTTACCCTGTGGCCTCCACATACACAGACACACAGGTAAGCATACACATAGGAACATAGAGCCACAAAAAAGAAGACTTAAATCACAAAGTGAGAGAGAATCTGAGAATTGGAGTCGAAAATGAAATTTCATGCAACAGAATTAAAAAGTAAAAAACAAAACAAAACAAAACCACCAAAAACAAACAAAAAAACCAGTTTAACTCAAAGTACTATTCTCCAGTCATACTAGAGGTTTTGGATGGCTTTAAAGATAAGTGTTTAAATCCCAAGTGCTTAAGTTAGAGCCTACAGAAAAATTTTTGGCTTCCTTCAATGTACCTCATTGCCATAACACACTAATGGAATTCAATTTAAAAGAAAAATAAAAGTTTATAATCAAAACACATTGTATAAAACTTGAAATTCTCCAGGAACTAATAAAAATAAATAAATAAAATGCAACTTATTTTCAAAGAAACTTCTGCTCTCCATTTTCAACGTTTCAGAGCCAGTATTCTTGGCCATTATTCAAGGAGGAAATGTAGTTCTCTGTGAGGAGAAGAATCCCAGTTCAAAACAATACAGGCTGGTGTTTTAGAACCACATAGAGATGAAACTCTCATCACAGTAAGCTACATATTACAAGATAACAATCTAGGTCAATTTATCCTCCAAACCTTTGACAAACCACTTTATTTGAGAGGAAGTGGTGTGGGGGGGGGGAGCCTTATTGGTTGAGTGTAATTAAATCTAGCCCTTTAGCTATTGATACATAAAAGAAAAATTGAGATATTGGTATCCCAATATTGGTATTCTGGAGTTTATTAAGGATGTTTCATTAATTGTATTGGAGGAAGAAGTAAAATTTGGAAGAACTGTGACTCGATCAGGGAGGCAGTTTCTGTCACGTTAGCTTACTGGGATATAAACTCACAATTAAAATGGCCAACCAGATACCTTCTATGAAAGAAAGTGGCTGTGAACTATAATGGCAGAGAATGAACGAGAGCAGTGGGGTATGTCATTCAGACTGTCACCACTGTGAACAAGCTTGAGAGAAACAGGTTAACTCGGGAAAGCCTCATCTGGGTTCCCGATCTCACAGGATTCAGTCCATCCATCCTCGTACAGCTCCATGACTTTGGCTGGGAGCCAGGGAAGATGCTACAGCAGTAAGAGCATGTGGAGGAGGAAGACTGTTCAAGTCATGGTGGCCTGGGAGCAGAAGACAAGAAAGGAAGCAGTAGGGACAAGATACAGCTTTCTAGGACAAATCCCAGTGAGCCGCTTCGCCCAACTGTGTCCCACTTCTCAATAACAACACCTTATTATGACTTCATTAAGAGATGAATCCATTGATCAGGCCAGCCAGCTCCTTACCAAAGGCCCACCAGTTGGCAACCAAGTCTCTAATGTCTGAGCCTTTAGGAGATATCTTAGATGAGATAAAAATGGAGAGAGTATCCCAAGAATGAAATCTGAGCTGCCATCAGTATCGGAGAGAACAGTTTGTTGTGTATACCTTGTATATTATTTGGTGTTACCTACAGAAAGCGATGGGTTTTAATTTTAGGAATTCATCCTGGTGGTTAGAGAATGATCATACTCTTCAGAAAAGCCTCTCAGTTCCTCTAAACTGAATTCTTCTGACCTGTAAAGTAAGCCACAAGAGTTGTCTCGGACTACCCCAACCCCACCCCCGTGTGACTCAGTGGAGGAGGAGAGGATTGGTCTGCAGAAACAGGCATTCCCTCTGTAACTATGACACTGGGTGAACTTGGTAGACTCATGCAGTCTTGGAAGAGTTCGGTTTCCCATTCCATAGAAGGAAGGACTCTGATCGCTGTGGTCTCTGCGTGTTTGGAATTCAATCAGCCTGGACTCAGAGGAGAGAGGAGGTCAGCTGCCCCTTGATTTTTCTGTTGGAAGTAAAAGGAAGGAGCTGGGTGTACACATAAATTAGCACAAATTCTTTCATCTGACCCAGTGGCTTGGGGGCCTGAGAAGATGTATACATGTGTCCTGGATGGGCTCAGGCAGTGGCTCATTTATAAAGAGCGGCCTCTACAGAGCCAGCTGTCAAAACAGCAGAGATTTGCCTGAGAGGACGTGAGGGGAAACAGTCTGATGAAGAGAGACGCTCAAGACAGACACCGCCCTTCAATAGTAAATGGCTACACTAGTCACTGTCTGTGGACCCCGAACCCTGGGAACAAAGGATGGGAAAACTGAAGGAGTAATAGTAAACAGCAGAACCAATTCCCTTCTCTTTCAAGGTGATGGTGCATTACTTGTGGGGTGTGTCCTTTCATTCATTTATTCATCTGCTCACTTGCTCACTCAGTCAACAAAGTCTAGCCTTTACTTCACTGGCCCTCTTGGCTTCACTTTTACCACGAAGAAGGTCCTTTACAGCACATATTCAAAATCAGGTTCCGCTGGGATGCTGACGAGATCCCTGGGCCAGTAAAGAACTTATACAAGCATGAGTGCCTGAGTTTAGATCCCCAGCACCCATGTAAAAGCTGGGGCGCCATGTGGTATCCTTGTGATCCTGTCATTGAGTGTTAGTGGCAGAAATGGAGGGCGGATACTGTAGGCTTTCTGGTCAGCCAGTATATCAAATCAGTGATTTTGAATTGAATGAGAGACACGGACTCAAAAAATAAATGAATAAATAAGATGCAATGGAAGAAGACATTGGCTGTTGACTTCTGACCTCCACTAGTGTGTGCATACACACAACATGTATGTGCACACATACAAGTATGTACACACTGACCCCATACACATACACAAAGATTTAGCTGGGTATGGTAGTGTAAGTGTAATCCCAGCACCTGGCAGGCTGAAGCAGAAGGACGACGTGTTAAAGGCCAGCCTGGTCTAAATGCTTGAGACCCTGTGTCAAGGGGGAAAAAGGATTTAGTTTCTCAATCACAAATGAATCATACATCTCAGTTTATGTATATATAAATTGGTAGCATTCTAGAGTGAAATATAAGTAGGACTTTTAATACTTTAAGGCCGTGTTGAATACAAAATTGAAGTACAAACCTGTTATGTCCAGATGATTCCTAGTCAAGGTAGAAGAATTCTTTACTCTTTCATTCTTCATTCATTTGATAGATGATTATTGAGAGCTTCTGGGAATGCAAAAACTGGGCGTACTTTAAAGGGGGTGTACTGGCTGGTTTTGTGTGTCAACTTGACACAAGCTAGAGTCATCAGAGAGGAAGGAGCCTCAGTTGAGGAAAGTCCTTGATGAGATCCAGCTGTAAGGCATTTTCTCAACTAGGGATCATTGGGGGAGGGCTCAGCCCATGGTGGGTGGTGCCATCCCTGGGCAGGTGGTCCTGGGTTCTATAAGAAGATGGGATGAGCAAGCAATGTGGAGCAAAGCAGTAAGCAGCACCCCTCCATGGCCTCTGCATCAGCTCCTGCCTCCAGGTTCCTGCTCTGTTTGAGTTTCTGTCCTGACTTCCTTCAGTGATGAACAGCAATGCTGAAGTGTAAGCTTAATAAACCCTTTCCTCCTCAACTTGCTCTTTCGTCATGGTGTTTCATTGCAGCAATAGAAACCCTAACTAAGACAGTGGATGAGTGTGATGTGTGTGTAGGGGGTATAAACATTACAACTCATGTATTGATAGTTTGCCCAGCTTAGTGCAGAAAACACTAAGCAATGCAGAGCCTTCTTACAAAGCTGAGTTGGTTTTTGCTAAGGATATCAAGACAAAATACTAGACTGGGAGACTTAAAGAACTAATTTCCCAGAGTTCTGAAGACTAGAAACCTAAATTTATAGCAGAGTTTGGCTTCTCCTGCGAGATCTTTCCTTGGCTTGCAGAGGGCTGTCACTTGTGACCACAGCTTTTACTGTGTGCATTCACACCTCTGGTGTCTTTACATCCAGGTCTTCTAAGGATGTTAGTCCAGTTGGATGAAGGCCCACTGTGATGTCCTTTTTAAAGTCCTTGGAGTATGTTGAGGTACTAAGGATAAAGGCCTCCTCATGGAATTTGGGAGGGACAGTTTAGCCCATCACAGAAATGAGCCCAAATCAGGAAGACTAAAGAGGGTATGTAGGAAGAGGGTAGAAATGCTTGTGATAAGGGATAGAAAGTGATATGCATTGTGAGAAACAATACAAGGCAAAGGCAGGGTGTATTCACTTCAAATGTCCACAACAGCAGAACAAGGGCTATTTGACCTTGTTTTCATTGAACTGCATCAGTGGGAACTGTGCTCAGTAGGCTGCACACTCCCAGTACCTATATCCCTTAAAATATTGTGAATTATGTAAAGAAGAGCTTTAAGTCACACCTTAGAACTTAGGCATCCCACTTAGGAAAAGGCCTGGGTTCCAGAAGACTCCACAGGAACTTAGCTCTTTCTTAGCTGTTGTGTAAGCTGCTGGCGATTGGGTCAAGACACTAGAAAACAATGAGAACAAAAGATGATAGGGACCTGACAGAGATCTACAAACTCCATGTCCAGACACGCCAGGCTCAGAAGACATGACAGACTTTTCTAGAAGTACTTCACAGCTTAAGGATACACATTGTGTAATTTCGGAAGGGAGCCATGGCATCAAAACACAGTTTGTCTAAGGAGCCCCTAGGAACAGTATGCCAAAGGAACCCAAGTTCATCTATGGAAGTCTCCTTATTAACTCTTGATTGCATGCAGTTCCTGCTTGTAAGTAATTGGTGCCAATTGAGAGAGGAGGCAGAGAAAGCCTGGGAGAGCAAGTAAACGCAGTCTCCATCTTCCCGATCTTAGCCCTGTCACCATTGATCAGAATAACCTCTCCTGCGGGGTTTCCTTGTGAATTTTATCCTTGCGGTGCTTCATTACCATTTTGAGTTATAAAGGGGGAAAAGTCAATTTTATTGGATCCTAAATTTTACTCAAAGCAACTTCCTGTCCAGAGTGCAAATTATTAAAATTGACGCAGGATGTGTGTGAGAGGTAATATCCCCTTTCGTAGGCCTCTCTCTAAATTTCACAATACTCTGCAGAGTGGATTAGATTTACAGGGTGTGGGGACTCTGAAAAGAAAATAGAATTGTGTATTGATGCCTTCAGAAATATTATTTGATGGCAATAAAATATTCCCCGAAATTCCCTTCAGAGGGGAGAAAATGGAGTTTGTTTTCCGTAATTGCATTTTCTAGCATTTGCTCTCACACTTTCCAATATAAGCCAATTGCAACCTGTGATTTGGTTTTGCTTATTGGCAAAAGTACCATGTAAATTGATCTGTGATGCATTTAAAGAAGATGCCTTGAAAGTTTGGAAATTGAGATGGCTTTTTCTGATTAGATTTCGAGAGTATTAGGGTTCATTTCTATATTTTAGTCTAATGTAATATTAGCCAAATATGTTCTTTTTCAATTTAGTTTTAATCAAGTTCTAGAAGACCATTTTCATCTAGCCCCAGTGGTGCTGTTAAGGTAGACATTTAACTTCTCCTGTCAGCCCTCCACTCTGCCTTCTGCAACCCAGTCCCAGCGCAGCACTGCATGTTGAGACCTCACATTCACGGGCCCCAGCAATATTTGCAAGCTCTAGAACAGCACTGATTTCAGAAGGATTTTTTTAAATTTCTATCTGCAAGGTTAAGGAGGAGGGAATTTTAAAAAGCCTCTAAAATAGTTATTTCTCTTAAAAGATATGGCCTTTATGCCTTGTGTTATTTTTATTTAATTTGGTCTTCGCCATGCCTAATGATGTAAAATGCAAACACACAGCATTTGCATTTGTTCCCCTAATTATTCAGTGGAATAATTGCCACTTATTTTATAATCATCGCTGGGAGGAACACCTTCCTCTCACTGGCTTTTGAAAGGCTTTGTGGGGGAAAAGATCCAACATATTTGTCAGCTCATCATAGAGCCTTGTCATAGGCACTTCTCTGTTAATAAAGACATTTACTGAGTACTGTCTTAAAGGGGTAGGGAGGAAGCAGGACACTGGCTGCTTCTCCCAAATGAAGTTATAATGCAAAATGAAATGTAGCACAGAATCACAGGAGTAGTCGTCATCTTTGGTGTGTTGTGTATATTATCCAATCTTTGCTGATTTGGCTAATTTCCATGGCCACTTTAGGGTAGACCACATAATTTTACTTCTGATGAGTAATATTAGGTTAAATAGCATGCTTTCAATTTGAGTTTCGAAGGAAGGAAGTAATCTGGGGTCGATGTGATTCCAATGCCTATGCTCTTTCCTCTGTGCCTTACATTTATATTCTCCCACTCCCCTCAGGGATATAAACACACACACACAAACACACACACACACACACACCAGACTGAGATGACGCTTGACAATGTCTTTACCAATTTGTCTTGGTGCTGTCTCGTGAAACCCTGATTTGGATCCCCCTTTCTGTGTGGAAGGAGATAGCTTGAAGGGTCTTTAGAAGACAATCCATTCAGATCAAATTTGTTGCATGCTGTTCTAAATTGTTCTAAACAAGTCAAGGCCCTTGTCTGTAAGGAAAAGGTTGGATAAAACTAAACAGTGGAACACACTGCCTTTGACTGCGGTTGTCCAGACAGATGGTGGCTGATCTGATTTAGTGATCCCCAGGCAGACAGATGCCACTCTAGACAGATAGCACAATGGCTTTGCATGTACCACACAGCATATTGGCCTGGGTGGCAACTTAGAGATATTCAATTGAGAACAAGGCGGTGTTAGTCATTAGGTTTATTACCTCAAGGTGTCTGCACATATGTATGGGTGTGGATAGTGTGTGTGTGTGTATGTGTGTATGTGTGTGTGTGTGTGTGTGTATGTGTGTGTGTAAGTTACGTTGTAATAGAATTATGGTTGAAACAGGAATGCATGTAAACAAGAAGTTAAGTTGCTGGGGGACAATAACAACATCTCTGAAATGTCTTGATGGTCTCTAAACTATAGTGAGCACTAATGGTTTTATACTTCTCAGTTTGTCACTCATGATTGGTGAATCGGTCACTAGTCAGGTCAAGAGAGCACCTTGGGGCAGTAGGGGATGGGGTAGACTTTCGTCTCCTTTGTGTGGAACAAAGCTTGTGTCATCTCTGCTACCTTAGCAGTCTCACTGTGAAGGAAACTGAGGAAGATGAGGGAGCTTTTCTGCTGTCTTTGTCCCTACCCCATAATTCCTGCAGTGGACTGTCGGGCTTTCACACAGCATTCCTTCATTCTCCTGGGATTCTAGCTTGGCCCTGACATTATTGTAATCTAGTTTTCTGTGTTTAATATTTCTTAGACTTGGTTTCCCATTGCAAGCATGGAAGAAACCCTAATGCATGAGTTTCAGAGGAGAAGGTAGCAGTCTGAACCTGCTGTGTGGCTCCATCAGCAAGTGTGAGTATTCATGTGAGAGCTGTCAGGACTTGTGAAAATTAATGGAGCCTGACGGGGGACAGACTGAGGTCAGAGACGGAGCTTGCCCTGACTGAATGTTTCTGGTGGTTTTGCAGCTGAGGCAAGTGAGGGCAAATGTGGAGCCAACAGGGATTCCTGGAGGTCTGTGTATCCATTTAATGTGTGGGCCGTGGACACCAAGTGCCAAAGTCTTTTCTAGGCACCAGGTGGCCTGTGCATCCTTGTAGCTAACAGTGCACCCTTCTTGCTTCAGGCTGGACTCGGCCTTCTTTGCAGTCCTCACCCAGAAATCACCAAGTAAAGAACTGAGACGGGCGCTCTCCCTGGGCAATCCCGGAGACTCATTTCCTCTGGCCTCTTAGCCACTGGTCTCATTTTACCTCTTTCCTCCTCCTGCAGAAGCTTCCGCTTGCTCAATTTTCCAGCTTGAGTTTTTCTTACTCATTCCTCAGTAAAGTAGTCTTCAGGGCTTTGACCATTTTCTGGGGTCCTCCTGGAATCACAGTATTAAAACTATGTACTGATTTTAAGCAGGGAGATTTCCCTCTTCTTACCTGTCTTCAGGGTGTCACAGGGTCCCTAACACTGCTGGTGTCTGGGACTAGTGGTCTGAAACACCCCTGCCACTGCTGCAGGAGGGCTGAAGGTTTCAGGGATGTGACTGGATTGTATTTAATGTTAACTGGGCTCCTTGTGATCCTACAAGGATCCTGGAAGGTGAGCCTGAAGGCTGTGCTTCTGAGTCTGATTTTCCTGAGTACCTGGGAGCCATGGCATGTTCTGCTAGTCTGACCTCACCTCTCTGTTTCCTCTCTTCCTGCTATGGAGTAAGCTTGACTGACTGGCAGTCTTATGACACTGATCACTTTGGTTTTTCACAATCTCTAGTTTGGGAGAATGGAGAGGAATGTACATGGAAATCAGAGATCTTAAGTTGGGCTTCCAAACTAAGCTTTCTTTTCCAGATGAAACCTTGAGAGCCATGTTGGCTTTGGATGCATTCTGTTCTGTGTGCTGGGGTTTCCCCATAGCTCTTGCAGATGAAAATAAGAGATCACCATCAATTAGCCTTATTTATCAGTTTCTTTGATTTAAAATATAGGCCTGGGGAAAGTGGTTTTGTCATTAGGCACAGACTAATGAGCCATTCTGGTTGCCCCGTTTCCCATGATCCCTACTCAGGAGGAATGAGAAGTGTCAGGCACACCCATGTGGAAGGCAGATGCCTTGGAAAAGCGAATTGTTGGAATACCTTCTACAATGATTTATAGTAGAAAAATAGGCTGCAGTTATATGATACTTAATTTTGAGGCACATTAATTTTTATTGAAGGAGTGGAGCAAGCTATCCTGAGAATCTTATTTATCCAGAGCAACACTTGTATATGATCATTTAAAAATGATGTGCCAGTGCCCCATTTCTGACTACCCTCTATTAATTTCCCAGCCACTGCAGCTCAGTGGATTATCCCATCCCTCACCAGCTCCTGTAGGTGTTGAGTTTAGATTTTCTTTCTCCTGTCCAAGCTTTGTCCTACTTCTTATAATATAGCCAACACATTCTTTCTAGGGCCTTGCATCAAGTTGACATCCTTCCCTTCCCTTCCCTTCCCTTCCCTCCCTCCCTCCCCCCCTCCCCTCCCCTCCCTCCCCTCCCTCCCTCCCTCCCCTCCCTCCCCTCCCTCCCTCCCTCCCCTCCTCCCCTCCCTCCCCTCCCCTCCCCTCCCCTCCCCTCCCCTCTCCTCCCCTCCCCTCCCCTCCCTTCCCCTCCCCTCCCCTCCCAGATTCTCCTTCGAGGTAGTAGGCAAGATAATTATGCCAACAGCTGCAGTAGAATTTAGGGAATGCCTTAAAGGAGCCAAGACACGTGTTGTCATAGCAGGAGGCTGACACTGCCCCTCATGTCTCAGGTAGAAGCCCGTGACATAGCCAGAGAAACATCTAGAATGGAGAATTTTGTTTCATGGTACAAATGAAAAGGGACATATAGTCTAGAACTAGAGAAAAGATCACTGTGGGTGGGGAAGAGGCGCAGGAACTCAAGCGACAGAGGAATCTTAGCCAGGCATTATCAGGTTCTAATAGATTGGGCCTTATATGATACACATTTTAGCTTGGGAGGAAGATCTAGATTCTAATCCCACCTGTGCTACCCATGTGTTAACTACATGGCAAACAGCAGCATCTCTCTAGTAGTGGCTTTCTATATCCACAGAATGGAGCTGGGGGGATTGTGGTGTTGTTGTTTTAATTTTTAAATCATTTTTTAAAAAGATTTTTTCAAATGTAACTTTTCCTCATATTGCAAATTCAAAGAACACAGAGGTGTTCTGGTAAATCTGAGAGCAAGTACCTCCCCCCAGCCCTGTGCTTTTCTCCTGAGTCTTGCTCTAGCTCTGAGGAAACCTCAAACTAGTATACCAGTCTTCTCTGGCACATTCTCCTACCTCCATGCTATGATTGGCTGGAGCTGCTTGAGTTCAGGGTGCTGTGAGCAGGACACAGTCCCTTTGTTTACTTTAGAGTGAGGACCTACACCTGATGTGCCCATAGCTGATGATAACTGCATAACTGAAGATATCTGCCTGCATTGGGTGCTACTGATACCTGTAGCTAGAGTTTTCCTGCCTGGCCTACAGTCAGGATAAATCTCTCTCACCCACCAGTCCCGCAGTTGCTCAGACCCAACCAAGTAAACACACAGAGACTTATATTGCTTACAAACTGTATGGCCATTGCAGGCTTCTTGCTAACTGTTCCCATTTCTATAAATCTATACCTTGCCACATGGCTTGTGGCTTATCAGTATCTTACACGTTGGTACTCAAGGCTACGCTGGCAGTATCTCCTGACTCTCTGCCTTCCTCTTCCCAGAATTCTCTTCTCTGCTTGTTCTGCCTATACTTCCTACCTGGCTACTGGCCAATCAGCATTTTATTTATACAGAGCGATATCCACAGCACTTCCTTTTTTCTTTCTTTTCAAAAAGGAGGGTTTTAACTTTCACATAGTAAAATTACATATAACAAAACAATTATCAAGCGAGAATTACAGTTACAATATCTAGTCTATTTATAATAACTAGTCTATTTGTATTTAGCAAAACTAAAGAAGATATCCTATCTATCTTATATTTGTGAGTCTAAGGTTTCATATCTAACTTATCTCTTATCATAACTAAGGAAATTATAACTATCTAGTCTTTAACTACACCAAAGACCTCAGAAGGATATACTATTACCTGAGAAATGGGAAAAGGAAGCAAGCAATTTTCGGGAGTCTTGTAAGAGTAGACAGAGACAGCTGGCAGCCTGGACAGTCATCCAAAGTTCTTTTGTAAAGTTGGGGCATCTGTTTTCAGCCCACAGGACTAAAGTCTCCCAGTCACTTTTCTTTGTGTCCTATAGAATGTCTGGCAGTTTCCTCTGCGAAGCAGGAACCTGAAGGACCATTTTGTCAAGCAAAGTTCAATGGTCACCTTCCATTTGGTCAAGCAGTCCAGGAAAGAACAGTTTCTTGCCCAAATGGCTGTTTTTGCCAAGGTGAAGATAAAATCCACATAGAGTGTCTTTGATGCCCATCCTCTTCACTGAAGTAAATCAGTGCTGCCAGGAGCAGACATGTCTCATTGTCCAGAGAGTCTAAATTTTTTTAAAACATTTTAAATGCCATATTCTATATGTCTTTGAAGTGTTTGAAGATTACCTATTTGAAATATATCTATGTATACCTAGATAACTTAACTAACATGTTACAAGTTTGACTATCATAAAAGATTAATTATCTGTATTTATTAATTATCCATTACAATCTAAATGAGTTACATAAACATAATACCTCAGAGTAGAAATATATAAATAGTATAACAAAATTAACTTTAAATTTGCATCAGTAAACTAAAATCTATACCAATGTAAAACATTTCAAACAAGTCATTGCTCTTTAAAAGTAGGTTCAACAATCTACCTTTTTATCCTATCATTTTCTATACTATCCCTTTTTTTTTTCTTTAGAAAGAGATTGCATTTATAAAAATAGTGGCTTTTCTCTGTCCCACACCAGAGGACACTTCTGATATGGGACACAAGAATCTCTTAACATTTTCTTTTAGTAATATGCTTGGGTTTAGAGTCAGAGTGAGCCAATTCCATCTCCAAAGTCAGCTTGGTATATTTAGGAATGTGGGTATAGATTCTCCTTACTTTCTGCTGAAGGGGGGCACTTTATCTTATGAGGACACAAAGAAAATTTTAGGATTATGGATTAGTTCATGAGGGTGTATTGTCTGAGCCAGTTGCCTTGAAACCATTATGGATGTTGGGTCATCTGGGCCATGGTGTCATTGGAGACCTTTCGGGGGGTCTTGGCTGGTCAAACCTGATGTATCTTAATCTGGAACAGATCCATAGCCTCTGGCTTTCTGTGGAAACAAAAGCAGAACCTCCTTTCCAAAGCAACATATCCTTAGATCCAAATTTTGAAGTCAAGGTATCTTTAAAATATGCATATTGGCTTAACTCAACAGTTTTTATAATCAAATGTTTTTCTGTAGTTAAGAATCCCAAAGACAACACAATCCAGATTCTCTGTGTAATATCCATCTTTATGTGGCTTATTTTTTATACTACCTTTACCGTGTCTTTAAAGACTTCATTTTTAAAAAACTATCTATTTTTTATATAACTATATATATCACCTTTTTTGTCTCTTTCAAGCCTACATATATTTTACACATATTGTAAACTATTCCATCTGAATCTGTCTTATTGTGAACCTGTTGCTTTAAACTGCAGCATTCTAAGACTGAAATGGCACTGTGGCTGCTGGCTCCGCCCACCTCAGCTTTCCAACTTGGTGGTGGTACATTTACCACCAGCTCTGGGAGCTATCAACTCTTAGAAGCAGTGGGTCTATGCTTTTATCAAAGCAGCATGTAGCCCAGAAACCTTTTTTTTTTTTTAACTAGCAAAAACTATGTCCAACACACAGCATAGTGTTCAGCTTGGAGACACCTCTGTGTAACATAGCATAGGTCAAGCCTGCATGCCAGGAACCCACCATAGAGTAGCTCAAACCCACAGACTGCAGCCAACTTGAGAGAGACAACTAGGAAGCTATTTTTAGCTCTGTTTTAGAATCTTTTTTCCTCAGGTTTTAGGGGGAACCTCTTGCCAACCCATTGGGTGCCATTTGTAGCTGGAGTTTTCTCCAGTCCTGCCTGGCCCACAGTCAGGATAAATCTCTCTCACCCACCAGTCCTGCAGCTGCTTAGACCCAACCAAATAAACACACAGAGACTTATATTGCTTACAAACTGTATGGCCATTGCAGGCTTCTTGCTAACTGTTCCCATTTCTATAAATCTATACCTTGCCACATGGCTCGTGGCTTACCAGTATCTTACATGTTAGTACTCATGGCTACGCTGGCAGTATCTCCTGACTCTCTGCCTTCCTCTTCCCAGAATTCTTTCTCTGCTTGTTCTGTCTATACTTCCTGCCTGGCTATTGGCCAATCAGCATTTTATTTATACAGAGTGATAGCCACAACAGATACCTTGTTCTTTGCTACACACACACAGATACACACACACACACACAGACACACAGACACACAGACACACACACACACACACACACACACACACACACACACGCACGCACGCACACACGCACACACACGAGCAGGCGCAGAGGGTAACCACCAGGCTCTAGGAGGAAACCAAAGACATTTCAAGGGAGTAAAAGCTGATAAGAGGAATGGAATCTGGATAGCCTCCATATTACTCCTTTGTGAATTAAAGGCCAAGAGATGGATTCCTGAATAAGAGTGGGAAAGAAGTGGCATGTTTAGGATGGTTCTCTAGAAAGTCTTACTTACCACCATGCACAAGCTGGAGGCTACCGTGCTTCCTCTCTTTATCCCAATGGCCTTGTTGGTTCTGATAACACTCATATTGCTTAAGGGTATATTGGATCATTGCCAGATTCTGCCATGATTTTTAGAGGTTTCTTTTCCATTGTCTACTGTGATTCTTGGAGGGTAATGGTGGTGTGTGTGGCATCAGGAGTGATGTGATCTGTGGATGAAGTAATGGCTTATTAGATGGCAGATGGGAGGGGTAGTCTCCATCATCATCACCAGTAATAGCACAGCTAATGTCTGCTGAAGGACCAGAGTATGAGAAATTGTTTAGGATCCTGTTTAACCCCACTAAAGTTTTTCGGTCCAGGCGATTACTTTTTCCTGCTTATACTTGAAGAAAGTATCATTTGAAAGGCATGGACTGGGCCTTAGTTGGTAGACTAGATATTGCAGTGACAGAATAGGACACTTTATGAAAACTTCCACTTGGAAGAAAGTGTGCCATTGAGTTATATTTTGTCACAGCCTAGTATGCCAAGCCTAGTTTCTGGAGTCTAAGAAGCTTCTGGCAGCTCTTGGACACGCTCTTTTATTGTATCACTAAACAAATATGAATTGTGTGCTTACCATTGGAAAGCTGAGTTCTCTGAGTCAAATAAACCACAACCACGATCCGTGCCTTAAGTCAAGCAGGAGATGAGTCACACAGAAAAAGCAGAACTGAACACTGGAGCGTCAGTAGTGACCGTGTTTGCTCTGACATGCATCTGCTTCTGAAGCTTTAAATCCTGCTGCTGTTGCCATCATCACCCTGAGAACAAAAGGCAGCAGTCCAAAGTCATACAGCTAGTACACGGTAGAGCCTGTAGAACCAACCCCTGCTCCCAGCCCCGTGCTCCTCGGCAGCCCATGTAGTAGTGGCTTGAAAGTGAATCTTAAGAATAGAAACTTGAAAAGCGTGGCAAGACAGCACTACATAATATCTGAAGACATACGGGGGATGGGAGGATGAAGGAGAGTGTCATAGAGTGTGACAGGATGCAGAGACATCTGGGGAAGAAGAGAGGTAGCCCTAGGCAGGAGAGAAGGGAATCTGGAGAGTACAGTGTCAGCAACCAAGGGGGTGGATATTTGCAGAGACAGTGATGTCTCTGTGGTCAGATCAAGCTGGCTGAGAACTGAGAATCAGTTTTACTTTGTCCCTCGGGCAATTATTAGGGATGTTCCAGGAAAGCTTTTGGAGGATAATAAAAGCAGAAGCCAAATTGCCTGGAGTTGTGTGTTATTTGGTGTAAAACTATAGTGGCCCACCAGGCAATCCAATGAGGGCCAAGCAGAAGCAACAGTAAGAGTGGGAAGGTTGGTAAAGTAGGTGAGCATTGCTGGATTGATTGATTGATGATTGATTTTCCAAGAGAGGTGGGAAGCTCTGGTGTGTGTGTGTGTGTGTGTGTGTGTGTGTGTGTGTGTGTGTGTGAGATACCGTCTGCTTTCTAAATGTTAGTTCAGTTTTTTAAGAGTAAAATTCAGTTAAGAACTAAACTTAACATATCTGTAGGTTGAATTTATCATATCTGGACCCCTTCCAGAAGTTTCAAAGCAAAACGCTGAAGCATCTTGATCCATTGAGGATCATGTTTGCAGAGGCACACCTGTTTAGATGCCAGTGGTTGTTTATTCTTACTTCATTGGGATGGGTAAATATGAACTTGCAACAAAAGAGGATTCCACAAATAAAGAACTGATGCCCAAGAGGGAAGATATTGAAGACCAAGGCAAGGTGTGTGGGGGATTGGGAGGAATGGGATGAAAAGTCCCAACTTAGAGAAATAAAAGTTGTAACCAAGAGGGAGTAATGGAAAAGTGAAGAGTAGGAAGCAAAGAGGCCCTTTCTCCTCCTTTGTCCATGTAGCTGGCAATCCTGGGAGTTGACAAGAAACCCAGAAAAACGTATGGTGTCTGCTTTGGAGGCTAGCAGGTGACAGGAACATGAAGCTCCTCAGACTGTGCAGCAGCTGTGAGGGGCAGTTGGCCATATCATCACTATCTGTTTCTTTGGGGAGCACAGAGTCTCACTCTTTAGCCCAGGTTGGCCTGGAACTATGTAGCCCAGGTTGGCACTGAATTAGTGGCAGTCTTCCAGATTCTGCCTCCTGAATGCTGTAGTTATAGGCCTGAGCTAACATGCTCAGCCCATGAGTCTCCATAATGGGACAGAACATGATGTTGCTGACTGCTTATCTGTCCACACAGAATCTTTAGCTGTCCCCTGAATTGATGGCTGGATTCCCATATTTCAGTTATTCATTTGTTCCAATTGTTACATTGTTACAATACCTGTAACTTACCTGTACTGTATTTTTTTTAAATGTCCTGACAGTTACATATAAATATATATATATATTTATACACATATGTGTGCATATTACATATGTATTTTTGTTACATATATATAAAAATAATGCTGCAAGCACTTATACTAGCTTTCCAACTCTGCATTTAAAAAATATACTAACTCTTTAACATTTCTATTGAGGGTTCCTTCCCAGTTCCACCTAGAATAATCCTGTCTTTCATCCCCAGGACATACTGTCTAATTCCACTGGGTAGTGGGTCCCACAGAGCAGGGATTTCTTCTGCGTTAAGAAAGTAGAATATGGCCTTGCTTTTTATTCAAGTGGGTTGGCCTAGATGGTCTGATCTGAATAAAATGGATAAAGGCAGGCACTTCTTTGTCTGACAATTTGAAAGTGATGCTATTTGAATACCAAGAAGCTTGAAGCTTGACTGCAGAGCCTTCCAAATTAATCCAGTCTTGTGGGGGGAAAAAAAAAGAAAGAAAGAAAATGCCATCAAGTAACAGGAGATCTGTCAGCTGCCCTGCTTACACTTTTCATATAAAACAGAAAGGTTGGCAGATTATAGATGAAAGGTCAGCTCAGCAAAAAAGAAAATCTGTCAGACAATCTCATAACACAGGTAACCCAGGGTGGGACTTGGAAGCTGCTATTGGATTCTCAGAGAGATGAGTTTGTTGGCAGCGTGTAAATATCATCGCCGCTCCTGCGGCTGTTCATTTTGGTGGCTGCTCCTCTAGCGGAGTCTCTGAAATCTGATTTAGAAGAACACTGAGGTTGCTTACTTTCCTGGGGAGGATTTACTTCGCAGAAGTTTCACCTTTTATTTATTTTTTGTTTGTTTGTTTGGTTTTGAACACCTGAAGTGCGGGTGTAGTCGGGGGAGTACTTCTTTTTGCCCAATGTCTTTCTTAATCCCACATTCGTTCTAAACCAAATATCTAAAATGAGGGCATAGTGAGAAGCCAACACCTCTTATGAAAGCGGTGGTGACTACTGAATGAGTTTCCCAACCCATCATCACCAACGGAGGAAAGAGAGGGCCACAGTGTGGACTGAACCAGCAGCTAAGGTCCACTCGACAGGGCCTGCCTCGGAACAGATTGATGCTCACGAAAACATTTTTAGCCTGTTCTGACTTGAAGGACCTAGGTGAATCTGTGGGTGCATTATCTAACCACAAAGCTGTGATAGCAGAGTTGTGGGGCCTCATCATTTGAGTGCAGGCAGTGCTGGGAATTTGAGGCCTCGTTAATCCATTTTCCTCTGTGCTTCAAGGGCAGGAATCGTACAAAATAGCAGCACCATTCTAAGGCGTTTGCAACCCACATCCTGCTCCTAATTGCTCAACTTGCATAAGCATGCCTCTGAGAGTGGCTTTCCACTTCTATTGCATTCTTCTGGGCAGCCCTGAAAATAACCGAGGCCAGAGGTGTGTCGCACAGGAGCATGCATGGGTCAGCAGGTGTCCCTTGACCCCTGGCCCCCGTGATTCTCACTCCCTCACTCAAAGCGTCATTTTCTTTCACTGCTTTCCCCGTCCTCTGGAGCCTCCCCACTACAGCACATGATGTATATGTGATTCTGCTACCTGTAGAAACTGCAGATCAAGAGCGGAGGAAACCTTGTCACGTTATAAAACGTCACCACTGTCTTAGAAGACACTTGTGCTAGCAGCTGCCTGTGCTTGAGGCTGCTGGCATGGCCAGGGCTCTACAGGACAGTCTTTACCGATTACTCTGCTGAAATCCAAGAACCAATAGCAGCAGTTACTACCACTCCCAGTAAAAAGTTTCTCCAACTAAGCTTCCTTAATTAAATCATCAACTCTGGCTTACTGGTAAGGATCATTTCTTACAAGAGTATTCTATTTCCTACTCAGGGTAACCTTAATTCTTCCCAGAATAGCAGGCAACATTAATTTTGCATCAGACCCAGGAGTCAAGGTGGAATTATATGTGCCACTGTGCCACCCTTTTTCCACTCCAAAATAAAATAAAATGAGCAATAGCCCAGTGGCGAATTTTGAGAGATGGGTAGAGACAGGGCAGCAAAAAAGGCATTAATCTCAGGATGAGGATGGCTGCCTGGTTCTGTCTCCCCTTGGAATTTTGGTTCTTCTAGCATCATAGTGAGTTATTAATATGTATGACCTGTACTTTATTCAAACATTATAAATCTCTGCAGAAGTCTGGTGTTTAGGTTTTCCTTTATAGCTTTCATTCTTCTTCCCAGAATTATCTCATTTCGATCGGGAAACTTTTGCATAAAAAGCGCACACCGAGAACTCGAATTTCCATAGCATAAATATTAAAAGGGGGTTAAGCTTTACAGTTTCCTCTCCCATCCCAAGGGGAGGAAAGTTGGCCTTCCAATCACGGCCCCTTAATAATGTTCTATTTACTCAGGAGCCAAAAGGTAAATGTAAAATGAGACTTGCAGTCTGACACCATAGGTTCCTGTCTGCACTGTAGAATGCTTAGATGTGCCACGTCTTTTGTTTGAAGGGTGTACTAAAATCTAGCATTTATGCATGCTGTTAAAAATACTTGGTTGTCTTATTTTCTGAGAACCAGACTGAGTCCAATCCTTCTCTTCAGGATCATGTCAGTCTTTTAAAAAAACAAAAACAAAACAAAATAAAAAACTGGATAATTGTTTTGTGTAGATTCTTCACAGTGGAGCTGTAAAATCTAGAAGGAACTGGAGCTGGAAGGCTTGATGTCTTCTTAGTGGCTATTTCACTCCTTAGAGCTTCCTATCTCTGGTTTATTGTCATTTTCGATAGCATAAAAAAGTAGCCATAAATTTTGATTTCCATGGAAATAGAAAGAAATGTATGAGCATTTCATTCGGGTGAGCCGTCTGCTGATCACAGTCTTGGCTGTTGTATTTTGTGATGGGAAATGAATGTGCTAATTGGTGCTTTCCCCCCTCTTTCTTCATGTTATTACAGGAAACCTGCCATATGAATATAAAATTGTGATTGCTGGGAATCATGAACTGACATTTGATAAGGAATTCATGGCAGACCTCGTTAAACAGGACTACTACCGTTTCCCCTCTGTGTCCAAGTTGAAGCCAGAGGACTTTGACAATGTCCAGTCCCTCCTGACAAACAGTATTTACTTGCAAGATTCAGAGGTAACCGTGAAGGGATTCAGGATATACGGTGCACCTTGGTAAGTCCTCACTCAAACAGGTCAGAAACCAGAGAAACATGTTTGGGTCTTAACTGCTGTAAACGAAAATGGCTAGGGTGGAAGGGAAGGTTGTCGGTTTGACAAAACACATCATCTGCTACTGCTGAAAATCACAGTATTATCTTCATCATCAGACTCCTGTAGGTTACAAGAATGAGAGTAAGGCTTTAGTAGAAACCTACGTAGTTATGTAACTGAAGCTCTACATGTGTCTGTCACATAGAAAGGTTTTCGAAAGACCACCCTGTTGCTCTTGGCTGATTTAGCTACTCTGAACATTTCATGAGAGTCCCTCTTTCAGTTCTACTGGAAGCAGTCATGAAATGCCTTGCATATAGATCAAGGTTTCCCAAGTCTCTCCACGAATTAGACTGACCAGCTCTGTAGAAACAGCTTTTGAAACTCTAGTCTCAAAGACCCCCTTGGTTCTCCTCCTTTCGAGAAACTGAAAAAAAAAATTGTACTTTTAAAGGGTCTGCAGATGAGACAGATGCTCAGGCAAATTTGGAGATTGTTGATTGACAACACACTACTAGGAATCTAGAACTGTGCTCTGGAACACATGCATCAGGCACATGTCCTAGGGGCCTCACAGGGGTACTCTGGAGCTTGGTTCTGCCAGTTTTCATTTCCAGGTTTTAAAGAAATTACTTCATGTTGAACCTTAGATTTTGTACCTTTAAAGTGATGAAAACAAATCGTACTGTTTATCCAGCCAGCAAAAGATTATGTAGATGTCACTGTGCAATGGATTGAGAAGAGAGCCTGGTAATTGGTTTAGGATGACAATTACCATTTTTCTGCTCTTGGCTTTGCCACTGTGGTTTTGGGTAGACTTGGGCAAGTCACTCAGCCCAGACCAATGTTTCCATCTCTAAAATGAGAATGTCAGACTGGAGTTATCTGTATCAGATAATTCCAGGACTATCTGTGTGTATTGAGCAGACCAACTAACCTTACCCATCCTGGCTGGAAGAGCCCCCAAGTCCTTTGTTACAAGCCGAGGATAGGGTTGCAGGAAGAGTTGCAGAGTGGGCTGTGATTGCCTCTTCACTCAAAGGTTTGGTTTCCGTCTGAAAAAAAAAACAAAAAAAAACAACTCTTTTTTTCCCTCCTTACTAATTGGTATTCCTGACTGATAGGGGGTATGGGCAGAACATTTTTGTTTGTACTTCAACCTGACAATGACTGCAAGTTTCTCATTAACTGCCATAAGCTGGGCACTGTTGTTCTATCAGTGGTCTAAATTAGTCTTCAGTCTGCCTGGAGAATTTAGGTACCACTGTGATTCTCATTTGGCAAATAAGCACAATGAGGCATAGAAGGTTAAATGACTGCTTAGGAAACAACATGGTAGTGAATGGTAGCCCTGCCTACAAGTCTGGCTATAGGAAATCTAGTGTGGCCAAGGGGCTGAGTAGTGCTGGTGGTGCTGGTGGTAATGTAATAATTAGTGGTTATAGTTTACAGGTTAAATTCGACTCTGTTAAAATCCATCCATTTATTTTTATGCATGAGAAAATGGCAGAGGGTAATAGGATAAATTGCAGACATGAGTCCTGTTCAGCTGCAATCTGAAAAATGATCTCAGGGTGAAGCAGGTGTTGACATCAGTGGTTATGGATATGGGGCAGGATGTGAGCATCTTCCACTTCCCAGTCCCATTCTTAATACAGCTTTAAGAGTTGAAGAATGACCTCTGATTGGCAGAGAAACTTGACATGTTGGCTTAAATCATTTCTTCAAACTCATCTGGTATTTTTGAACAATCTTCAGAAGGCACAGGACATTGGGCTGTTCATGAACAATCAGTGCTTTCAAAGACCCCAGATTGCTAATTACTGAAACAATGACAGGGCGGAAAAAAAAAAAAAAAAGCATCCTACATGGTTTAAGCTGATCTAAATCTATTTAGGATAGAACTTGACTAAACAAAATTACAGCTGTTATGAATGAGGGGATGATTAGGATCCCAAGGCAGACATTGAAGTATCCCAAGATGTGAAAACAAATTGGTGACTGAAATACCCAGTATGATGGGTTATGACCTAGTCTGGCTGTTTGGTTCATGCTGGAGACAAAATTTATATCAGAACTAGATTACTATCATTTAAGATATTTTTAATCATTAAAAAATAATTCAGTATAGGAGAAGGTAGTTGAAGCCAGAAACTGGACAGCATTGTTTTGTGTCTTGTAATGTTGGCCTGAGGTAGCATTTCCTGTAGCGTGTATGAGATTTCCATAAGTCTTGACTCCTTCTTCCTGCTGAACACTTCTTTAAAAGAAGGGCATCTGTAGGTGGGATTTGTCCCATCCACTGAAATTGTTGGTACTTTGTTTTTGTTTTAATCCAGAAAGCAGATAGTGAAGAGGAGGGGTTTTCATTTCACCCCATTCTCCTGAGACACCAGGTGTTTATCTGTCACTCTGAAGATGTTCTGTTGAAATGGATGTTCCTAGGGCTACTGAACATTGACTTGGGGATTTCTTCCTGAGCGTTTCTGTGTGGGGAAGACCTTATTTCCCATTTCTACCACATCCTCCTCGGGACCTTGGATGAGTTCTTTTGTCTTTGTTTTGTTTGATTTTTAACATCTCCATACTCTGTTTTCTCATCTGTAAAATGAGCATCACTTTCCTTATGTTTTCAACATAAACTTAATGTAGCCACAGCATAGAGAAGATTCCAAGCCTTGAGTTAACTTTTGAGATGTGTAGCTGTTACCAGAAGCAATGGAGTAATTAATTGATGCTCCCTGGATGTCCTACAACACTGTGCACAAGGAGTCAAATGGATGTGTTCTGACCTTGATTCAGTTGCTGCTGATTGGCTGGCACTAGATGAGTCATGTGACTTCTGGATTTATTGATCTCTGTTCTAGGCTTTTTCATCCTTCAACCATATAAATGTTCACCAAAGCTAGAATCTTCAAAGATAATACATATTGATAGATACAGTTATTTTAATGTCTTATGTAATTTTTGACCTTTTATTATTAAATATTTGGATAGAAGCAAAATTTGAGTGAAATTATGTCACGGCTAGTACATTTCTTATTTCAGGAGTTAAGGTTTTATTATTATTATTGTATCCCTGAGATTTCACTGCAGGTAAGTGCCTCTTCAGTAGCCCATAGATATTCCAAAACAATAGAAACTAGTTAATTTTGATTTCCATGCTTTCCAGTGAATTTTCTAGAGGAAATGTTAAGTTCTGAATTGATGATACTGATACTGATTCATTCAAAAACAAAAATCTAAACAAGAATCTTTGTCCTCGGGGTTTCCTTCCAGCCATCCATGGGTTCTCATAGCAGTTGCTGTCAGACCAAGGAAATTGCTCTAACTCTTGAATTTTAAAAGTATAACACTGGAGTGTAGCTGATTTTTAAAAGACATGCTTAGTGTGCAGAAGACCCCCGGACTAGCTCTGTAGGATCACGTCCCCCATAAGATAAAATAAAATAAAGGATTGTTCTATGGTTTAACTTCAGAAAAGGAATATTCATCTGCCTTCATTTTATGCTTATAAATTGTGCCATAGCTAGAAGCTTCCTAAGACTAGAGAGAATCCTGTTGTTTCCCGATGTACAACTTAATGGGAATGTATATACCGAAAATAGCTGGCAATGCATCTCAGCGTTCCTGAATGTTTGCAACGGTAACGTGGCATACTGTATTCTACATCTCCAATGCAGACGATTGGAATGTGACTGTATGGTCTGAGGAAATTTGGTGTCCCAAACAGCAGAAGTTGTAAATGGGATGCCAGTCTGGAAAGAAAGGGGCTCCTTGGAAGGATGGCAAGTGTAGAGTCGTTTTGTTGGGAGCTTCTTGGCCTCAGGGGAAACTTGACAGGAATACAGTTCTCTGCGTTCTAGCTACCTTCCTTCACCAGCTTCTTTCATGAACCTAAATAAAAGCAATCAGCCATGCTTGTTAGATACTTCACTTACAAATTTTCCTAACTTCCGCCATCATTGCCTTGTCCCCCTTTGGGAGACCAAAGAGGGGTTTGTGTTCTCAGACAGCTGGAGCAGACTCCAGCTTTGAAAGCTCACAGGCTTCTCATGTGTAGTGTTTATGCTTGGCCTCCAAGAAGGACCTTCATTTCCTCCTTCTGGCGGCCCTCTGCAGCATCTTTCTCAAATGCAAAGAATAGAGAAGAAAAAATTCTAACCTGTCAATCATTACCCACTGTGGTAACTAATTGCTTGTCTGTTCATACCAAGGGGAGGTGGAATTTTGAAATCATCTTCATGTTTTTGGTTACTGAACCTGTAGTCAGCCTTTTAATGCAAGTAAGTTTCAATTTAACTGACACACAGAACTGGCTGTGAAAACTGACTGGGTCTTCTTTTTCTGATCTCATTGCTCTTTTGATAGCAAGATTCTGTGTCAAGGAAAAAAACAAACAAACCCACACTTACTAAGGGATCAGCATACCCTACTGCAAAAAGTAGACAGACCCTGGCCTTAGTGCTCACTCAGACTAGAGCACTTGTCTTGTTTCATGCCAGCCTGTGCCTTGCTCTTCTTGCATAGAACTGGTCTCCCTTGGTGTTTAATAAACATGAGTGGGGCTTCCCTATGTCTGGGAATGTGATCTCTTGGCTAACCAAGGGGTCAGGAACAAAGAGTTTTGTTTTTTTTTTAATTTTAGAATGGACACAGGTGTCATTTATCAGATTTAATAACTGGAGGAAGTACCTTAACTTCTGCAGCAGGAAAATTAGATCAGGCCCAAGACTGGTGGTTCTATGGTGGCCAAAAGAGGAAGAGAGAGTCCACTGCCCTTCCTTTTCAAAGGAAGCATGAGTGGGGATTCCCTCCCTCCTCTGTTCCCTTCATTTGGCATAATAAACATGTTGAGTTCATCCATTCATTTAGATGTAATTTCCTGAGCATTTCTCAAAGCCAGAGTTAAGTGTTGACTCCACTCTGTGGCATGGATAATTGTGTCTGCACACAGATTGCTACAAGGTTGTTGGTGTTTCCTTGTTCTATCAGGGCAGCCGGGCTTCATGGTTACCCTGTCAGAAAAGCTTCAGATGTTTTCATTTCCAATTATAAGTTCCGTAATGCATCATGTATTTTGCTGACAGTCTTCAAGTTCTTGAAATAGCAAACAAATTAACAGCAGATATTGAGTGAGAGGATTAGAAAACCAATTGGCAACTCATGATAGAACTCAGATACAGGAGTGAGTGGAATGGGCTCATTTAATTTATTCTCACAGTCATATTGTGTAATTAGCATGGGGAAGGGAGAAAGGAGGGAGGGAGGGAGGAAGGAAAGAAGGAAGGAAGGAAGGAAAAGGAGAATCTCACACTGTCTCCATGTTCATGTGCTCCAATCAGACTCTAATTACTATTGGTTCAGCATACTATTTGCAGGCATTCCCAGCTTTTAGCTAACAGAGTTCCAAAGAAATATTGGCACAGAAAAGCGTGCGTGTGTGTGTGTGTGTGTGTGTGTGTGTGTGTGTGTGTGTGTGTGTGTGTGTGTGTTAAACAAATATGCACTCTGCTTTTACACGATTCTGTTTAAAGGCACAGGCTAACATTTCATTTTGCTTGGCTCCAGGCCCACAGACTCAAACCTCTGGCTGTTCTGCCCTGGTCTAGAGTTACAGGGCTCTGTTTACATTATTGCCTGTTTCAGAATGCAGCTGACTGCTCTTAAAGCCGCACAGGATCAGATTCACTTCTGGTTTTAACAACTGCCTTGTTTATTTGAAAAAGGGAGAAAGCAAAACCGATTGGCTTTGCTTCCTACCTCCCATTGATAGCCAGATCAGCACAGTAAATACTGCCTCCAAGGCCAGTTTATACAGAGTTTGTCGTGTTGGATCCAACTCAGACCTTTCTGCCAGCAGCTCCAACCCGCTCATCCTTTGCAGCCTCTCTGTGTTGGAACCTTTACCTGATGTGGGGAGGGGGCTAAAGAACAATCTGTAGCACTCCATTAGGCTTGCACATGGCTGAGTGAGCCAGCAGCTCTGCAAACAGCACAGATAGACTCACATTTGGAAGGTGGTATTTCACTCAGAGCTTATACAAATGATATCTCATTTGGGCCACCAAGCAGTTCTCAAAATCACATCGTTACTCATAAGAGTTAATAAGACCCAAGACTTTCAAGCACTGATGTGTCAGGTGTTGTTCCTATAGTTGCTTTTGGACAGACTCCAAGTTAGGGCAGTAGGTGACTTGCCCAACGTCCCAGAGCCAGTGTGAGAAATAGGACCTGGATCCAGAATTCCTTTGCCAAGCTCTTTAAATTGGGATTAGTTCAGCAAGGACATCCATCCACTCCTCAGACTGAACTAGCTCAGGCTGTGACCACTCCTCATCTTTGAGGACATGGTTGTTTCCATTTTGTTGTGAAAAGGCTGCCCATAAATCGAGGCCACATGGCTCTCCGGGGACTCTTGTGGGATTAAGTGTGCTTATGGAGAGGGGCAATAGGAGTATTAAGAAGAGGGGAATGATACAATGTCTTCTGCATGGTGTGCTTCAGAGAGTGAGGGTCTTTGAAAAAGAAAAAATCTCCATCTCAGTATTTTGTGTGACATTCTCATCGTTCTGCTTTGCTCCACCCACACTACAGGCCAGAAGCCAAAAGTCCATCCCATGTAGCTTCCCCTGTCCCCATCTTGAGCATCTGTAGCAAGAGGAGGTGGGCATATGCCTCATGCTGGCCTGGTAGCAGTACACTCCAGTAGAAACCAGGTTGACATGGGCCACTGGAAAGATCTGAACCATTTCATTGAGGTTCGGTTGGGCATCTGGGTGTTCTTCTATTCCTTGTGTTGCACTCACAGGCTCCTCTTACTGATCCACAGTGGCTGCTGGTAGATGGAAGGGGATTCTAATGTGGCTTCAAGCTCCATGAACATAACAACAGCCAATCAGCATTGTTCCCTGTACTTACTCTAGGCTAGCTCAGTCCAGACCTTCTGAATGCTCAGCCCAGATCTAATGAGTACATGAATGAATGAAAGAACAATATGATGGTAGCAGAGATATGAACCAAAGGTTTACACAGATGAGATAGCAGTTGTTACCAACCTTATTTCCAGTCCAAAGCCAGACAGGATTGTGAATGTATGGGATGGAAGACCAGAGGTGGAACCACCAAGTGGAACCAAACAGAGTTCTAAGCTGTGCCCCTTAGCCTGCAAGAACAGATCTTGACCCTTCCTTGGCCTTGGGGAAGGAGGAGAGCACAGCATTGTAGCACGAATCTTAAGAGGTCTTATTAATAAAAACAAACCTGAAGCCAGGTATTGGGGTGAATGTTGGAAAATCAGAAAAGCAGAACAAGCCACAGCTTCCTCACCTCACCAGTTCCTTAGCTGATCCTGTTTCTTCAGACTAGAAGCCTCCAAGTCCTCATTCAAATGGATCTCAGCTGAACTGCTGCTCAAAAGCCTAAAAGCTTAACCAGTCTAGTTCTTGGTCCTTATGCCGTATATACCTTTCTGCTTCTTGCCATCACTTCGTGCGATTAAAGGCATGTGTCACCATGCCTGGCTGTTTCCAGTGTAGCTTTGAACTCAGAAATCTGGATAGATCTCTGCCTCCAGAATGCTAGGATTAAAGGTGTGTGTACCATTTTCTGGCCTCTGTGTTTTTCTAGTGGCTGTTCTGTCCTCTGACCCCAGATAAGTTTATTAGGATGTAGAGTATTTTGGGGAACATAATATCAGCACATAGCATGTCCCTAGGTGAGCATGGTTTCATAGAAGCAAGGGAAGGGGAAGAATGAACTTGACTTAAGGCCCTAAGAATTTTTACAGAAAGGCATCTATCTTCATGAGCTGTGTTAGTCTTGCCTCCAATGCCTCATCCCATGCTGTGAAGAGAGAGAGAACTTGCTAGTACCCTTGGAGACTGTTTCTTCAAGGCTGTGTTCAAGATGGACAGTGCAAAGATGAGATTGTTAGGAAGTGACCAAGTGAACTCCAAATCTCCTCTGGAATTTCAGGAGTCAGGAAGTCTGCTCGGTGGTGAATCCCCACTGGCTGGTGAATCCCCACTGACTGGATGCTGTATGTTAGAGAACCGAGATTCTTCACCATTTATTTTTGACGTATTTGATAGATGCAGAGTTCCCAATCTGTGCTCTGCACTATAAATGTAGGGTGGATTTTTCCAGATTGTACCATTTAGTAAGGCTTTTCAGGTCCCATGACAAGCTTAGTCCACGTCAGCCTGCCTGCCGCTCTGCGTTTTCCCCTGTAGCTCAGATGTGTTCTCAGATCAGTCCAGGTGACTACACAGATCGCTTTAATGGTTCCAATGGTCCGAGATGAAGGTGAAGTGGGCCCTCCTTCCTCAGATCAGAGGTTGCCCTCTCACTCTCCTCCCCTTCAGCTGCTACTGCCACTGCATAGCATCACCACAGGACCCCCTTCTCTCCCCTACCTGCAAGTCTGCCAACCGCCAGTGGTTTCACAATACAGTCTGAATAATCAAAGCTAGGCTATGTCTTCCCTTGACAGGAGGAAGCCCTCTGCTCCTCTAGGCAGCTCAGTGAGAGGGCTGTCAAAGCAGGATGACACTTGTTGTCCCAAGGGTTCCTTGGTAAGCCAGTGGGAAGCTTGGTAGAACACAGGCTCAACCACGTTATATTCAAGGACATATCCCTGCCATTGAAGATTTTGTTAAACTAGGCTAAGCCCTGTTTGTTGCGTCTCTCTGCTCTTCAACCATCTGTCCCTCCAGTTAACACTTCCGGAAAGAACTTCCCAGGAGGAAGACATACCCTGAAAGCTTTGCTCCCCGTGTCAGACATAAGCAGATGCTACCCATTTTAGGAGGTCTAGCAGGAGGCAGTTCTGTAAACTTGTGCAGGCTCTGGCTTTCAAAGGAGGCAGTCCCAACAAGCATGAGTCCCAGTTTCCTCAGTTCGACCTTGATAAACACACTATCTAATTTATCTGAGCCATAACTGCATCTGTCAAATGGGCATGCAAATAATAACCGCCATGTATGGAGCATCACCTACATGCACCTTGTATAGCACACGTACCTTGTATAGCACATGTTTAAGCTTCGCCGTGTTGCTAAAATGTACCATCATCTCTCCCCCTTGGAAAACCAGAAGATTAAACATTAGAGAAGCTAACTAACTCACCTAATGATCCCAGCCTCATGAAGGACAGGAAATGCTGAAAATCAGACGCCAGTCTATGTGGCCTGATAGCTTTTTCTTTTCTACCACTTGTATAGTCTTTGTGGAATAAGAGCTTATGTATGTTAGCCTCCTGGCACTCATTAAATAATAAGTAAAGCGTTGTTTTCTTCCCTGAACAGTGCGGGTTCAGTTCTCCAATGGCTGGCATTGTTTTTGTTTGTATGTGGTCGTACATAAAGTAAAAGGGGGCAGAAATGAAGTGAATAGGAAATGTAAGAAAATGGTTACCCCTGTGTAAGTGTGTGTGTGTGTGTGTGAGAGAGAGAGAGAGTGAGAGAGAGCGAGAGAGAGAGAGAGAGAGAGAGAATGAGTGCATCGGGAAGACAGACAAAGGGAGAGAATTTTAAGAAGTGAATATCGTCTACTTCCTCTGGCATGACAAGTAGCTTATGATCTGGGTAAGTGGAAGCCATTTAGGAAAGGAACCCCGTCTATTGCTGCACTTGGTTCAAAGCATGGAAGAGTGGATAGATGACTGCCCGATGAAGATGGATGGGACAGTTTTAAGGTCACTAAAATGGAATATCATTTTCAATGTATGAGCAACACTTATCAGTGCGTCCTCACCCAGGAAAGACAGAGGGAACGCTGGCTAGTGACTGTAAATTCAATGTAGGCCGTTCCATGAGGGCTGTTCCAACTCAAGGCTAGTGGCAGATTTGCAAGCCTCTGGGTTAGCAGAATGCGTGTGAATTCTGCACAAATCAGGAAAGATGGTCTAAACAACCTGCATTAACTCAGGACAGGATGGCAGAAAACAGCTCCAATGTTAGAAGAGATCATCTGTTAAAATACAAACACAGTTCCTGTGACTAACTATGGTCATTATGCCACTTGCTTTAAAAAGAGGGACAGATCATTAGAAGAGAAGCCTCCAGTGCATAGAAGGACAGGTTAGAGGAAATGCACCTAAGTTGGCTTTTCCTGAGACGGTCTGAAGGAATAGATGAAATTGACTAGTTAATTTAGATACTGCAGGCATGATGGGTTTACAAGGTGGACCACAGAAGGGAAAAATAGTGCTAACATTTCACATGGGTTGACAGTTAATTGGCATTGCAGACCACGCAGACTAGTGTGCTTGTAAAGGAAGAGGCGGGTCCAGATCTCCCCACTGATCTTTCATCCCTTCCTAATTCTGGCTACCCATTTCCTGGATACGTTCTGTGAGAGGATGCACATAATCCGGAGGCAGACAGCTGCAGCCTGCCTGAAGAACTGCTGACCACCGTTTTCCTCACTGATTTTGAGACACTGTTTGTATTCAAATTCTGGGCTCTGTCCATCTTGAAGCTAAACCTACTACGGTATTCTGGCTTTCCCTCCCTGCCTCCCAATGCTTTAGGAGTGATGGGAGTTAGCTTGGAACACCATGGTTCTAGAAGGATCATAGCTGAAGACAGGGGAAAATGCTTTTATTTTGATTAAAAATTCAACTCTCAACTCATTACAGTTGTGTGTGCAGGCACCTGTGTGTTTGCACATGTGTGCACATGTGTATGTATATGATGTGTGTGTGTGTGTGTGTGTGTGTGTGTGTGTGTGTGTGTGTGTGTGTTGCACATAAGAGCATTCACATGTTTTCCTGGATGGGTATGCAATGGGTGCCCTCAGCAGAGAGATTGGGCATCTTTGATCTCTATTGAAGTAAGGTCTCTTGCTGAACCCAGAGCTCACTGAATCACTAGTCTCAGCTTCCTGGGGGCTGAGAGTAGAGAAGCCACCAAACCTACTCCCCTTTTATGTGAGTTCTGGAGATCCAAACACCAGTCCTCATGGTTACACAGCAAATGCTTTATCCACTGAGCCACAATGCCAAGCCCTGGCCTCTGGTTTTATTGAGAATTAGGAATCAGTAGGGGAAAAAACCCTTCTTGTTTCTATCTTTTCAGTGCAAAATAGGAGACGCTTAACCAAAACCTGATGAGAAGGTGTTGGTGGCAAAGCAGCTGGGCATGCACCTTGAGGTTTGTAAGTCACCTCTTGCTCCTTCTTTCTCTTTGGTTACAATTTAAGGGGAAACCAGTTTGTTTTGAAGCACTTAGGTACATTTGTACATTTTTTTGTATCATTGAAAATAGCTGATACATAGACATCCTAGGAGAATGAGGGTTATAGGCTCAGCGGGTGCTGCTTGTAATGAAACAAACTAATACCATGTTTTCCCCCAAGCTGGAGCTGCAGACTTTTCTTGCTCAGATGCAATCTTTCTGCAAATGGATGAAAGAAGAGGTACCCACCTTTTGGGCCAACAGTAAAAATAAAAACAGGAAGCCCATGACTGAGCCTCTATTTCATGTTGAATCTGACTGTTTCTCATTTGCACAGCCTTCCTAGAAGGGAATTCTGTGTGGTAGCTTGCTT
Organism: Onychomys torridus; assembly: GCF_903995425.1. Classification (NCBI taxonomy): domain Eukaryota; kingdom Metazoa; phylum Chordata; class Mammalia; order Rodentia; family Cricetidae; genus Onychomys; species Onychomys torridus. Next base: position 81,642,063 of record NC_050446.1, read on the forward strand.
GTGGAGTAGCTTTGGAGGCCTCGGAACAGTGAGGGAGTCTGCAGTCTCCAGTTAGTCTTATGGCCTCTTTGCCTGTGCTGCCCACTGTTAAAGGGGAACTCTGATGCCAAGTGGATGAGGCTTTCTGAAGTTACTTGTTAGTAGGAATTACCTTCTGCGGACTCCTGCTGTGAAAAGCCGGAGAGACCCAGGGTCTCTTCTCAGGATGTGTGGAGGTATGGCTAGTCTGTAAACCACAGACTTACCAGTGTTTGGAAGGCATTTCTGAGACCATTGACACTTAGGAGTTTTCACTTTGAGTTGGTTTTGCCCTGTTATCACAATAAACAGAACAACCAAACTATTGATAAAGCAGAATAAAGATCACCAGAGGTTTTCCATTTCCTATGCCTCATTCAAAACGGTAAACCAAATACTCATGAGAATGACGTCAGAAAATCTTTGTTTTGTATGTAAGAAAAAAAAAATAATGAAGAGAAGAAAAGAAGAAACTGTCGAGGGTGGTGTGTGGTGACTACCTTAGCAGAGTTGTTTCGGACATGTTTACCTTCATCTCTTTCCTTATTCTGTGTGCACTGGAGGCCTGGTGTGAAGTCAGAGGAAAACTTCCAGCACTTCACTTTCCCTTTCCACCCTGGAGTTCAGGGGTGGAACTCAGGTCCTTGGGCACAGCGGCAGGCTTTTTACCTGCTCAGCCTTCTCCCCAGCCCCGCAGCTGTTTTGAATGATGTTTCTCTAGAATGGTCTCTTTCCAGAAGAACAATAAACTACTGCTCCTTCTACTACTATTAATAATGATACTACTACTACTACTACTAATAAGTGGTATCAAGTACCACCATAGGAACCGACTTGGCTGTTTTCTGGGATTTTGCTCTTTGCTTTTGTTGTAAATGGAATGCACTCGATGTCTCTACAAATTTTGCTCAGATGATTGCAGAACCCCAAAAATCTTGCTGCCACTGATGCTATTATTGGTCCTTTAATATAAATACACACATGTGTAATTTGAATTTCTGGAAAGTATTGCAATGTTCTACATTGACATGGCATTATTCTACAGAAATTAACTGTTTGGTGCAGAAATGTTACAATTATTTCTCCATTTTTAAAAATTTTTTATTTTTTACAGTTTTACAGGGGTAGTGCCATGTTTTAAATGTGTAAAGACTTATCTAGGGTTTGATTGCAGAAACTAAAATTCTCTGAACGATGAGGGGAAAATAGGAAATCACTGAGGATAGAGACTGTAAAATACCATAGGCATCTCAGTGCTCAGTGACTGTTCCTCCAGTGTTAACAGTTCACTATCCCAGTACAACAACCCACAGACTTATTTTGAATGTTGCTGGGCATTGAGGAGCCAGTCCTTTATTAGAGAGCCATGGTAAGTCTGGCTTCTTTTAATTAGCAATTAGCATTTTTAAAGCCACATGCCTACCCAAATGTACAAATGGATTCTAACATACAAATGGCATGTATCAACAGCAGAGAGGTGCTTTCCCTACAGGACAGCAATCAGTTTGTCATGAATGGCTCTTCTTTTCCCTCATGCTCCTTTTCCTAGAATTTTGTGTGTCCTTATACAGTCCAAAGCGGGGGTGGGGTGGGGGGGGGGCATATTCTGTAGTTGTGAAATGTGCATCTCTGGGTAATTTAGAGAGGAATTGTGTTACTCTGGCTTTTGCTGTTTGCTTATACAGTCTGGGGGCATTTGCTGGCCTGGGCTGGGCATGCACTTCACAGATCATCTGGGTGAAGACAGGTCATTACAAAGGATGGGGGAGGTGGAAGTGTTTGTGCCAATCAACAAGTGCTGGGTTTTGCCCTTCCCCCTCCAGCACCCAGAGCTATGCATCATGCTGCTGCAAAATCGTGTTTCCCTTTTAAATCGGAGTCTTGGGAAGGCAGAACCTGGGTGATTCGCAAGCTGGCTAATAAAAGCCAGATGTCTTTGGGGGCTTGCCTTTCAATTCATAACTAAACGTGATACCCTGGGAAGGGGGACCCTGGGTCCGGCTTTATAGGATGTGGCTTTGGTGGAGGAAAGCCTGGTGCCTACCTTTGCTTATTTGTATTCTCATGCTGTCATGCCCCCCCACCCCTGTATGCCTTTGTTCTATTAATCTGCGAAACAGGGCTCAATTTGTGATTAGTTCTTGGAGCTTGTTTCTATTAATCAGTCTGCAGAACAGGTCGACTTGGATGCTTTTGTTCAAGAGCTTAATGTGTTCGTTGGGCTGCAAGCTTTGCCTTAACCAGGCAGTGAGAACTGGGTTTTATATGCTGATTGCATTGTCAAGGAAGAAAACACTGTATAAAAAGACAACAGGAAAGCACTACTGTAGAACTGCAGGCTGAGTTTTTAGGAAGGAGACATATTTGTAGAAGATAGAACTTATGTGACCAATAAACTGCGTTGTAGAGTTGACCAGAACAGAAAATAAGGCATTGTACTTATACTCCCAGAAACACCGTGTCAAGCAAGAGTTGCCTATTCATAAGACTTTTTGTGTGTTTGAAGTGTGATTCTCTATTGATGCTTCAAGCAAGTCCACCGTCCTTTAGCTGCAGCATTAGGTAATTATGAGACGACTCGATGCTGTTTGTGAAATTTTTACTTTCTTCTTCTAACCCTCCCTTGTTCCAAATGACGCTGCCACGGCTTCAAATTATTTTACCTGTTACACAGGGGAAATTCTGTCTCTCAATTTTCTTCATTATCAGGGGACAAGGACTGATCTACCTGTGGAGACCGAGTGGGTTAACTGAGTGATGGTTATAAATTGCTTCGTAAAATGCTCATTATCCCCGTTGTAAAAATTCCCCTGACTTGGATGTGCAAAGGCTGCCACTGCTGGGAAAGAATTCTGATGTGCAGCGTTTCCCAGTGTCAGCCGTGCTCTAGGAAAAAGACTTTTCCAGTAAAAATCGCCAGTATATTTAGCATTCATTTATTTGAAATAACCAACCCCCCTCACCATCAAGTGTATGCAAGAAGCAGATCCTGATTCTCAAATTAAATTTGTCATCAGTGATAAATTTAGTCCTGTAAGAGACTTTCATAAGTGCCTCAGCGTGATTTATTGTTGTGTTAGTTAACATGCTTATGTTATGTCTTGTACAGAATTTAGCAGAAACAATTTCTGACTAGACCCTCCTTGATTAAAATTTAAAAATGAAAGTCTCTTTTTGGCACGGCGGTAATTATTTTAGGGCTAAATTGGAAGGTAAGCACACTGTAGTCCTGTCATCATTTAAAAAATAAAGACAGAAAAGAGGAAGAGAGATGTCAAAATGTGACGAGGAAAGCATTGAAAAGCTTCTACTTCTTTATGTTTGGACATCCTGTATTCCTTTGTGTGTATGCAGAATGTCTAGGCTGTTTTATTGGCTGGGGCTTAAGATGCAACCCTTGCATATATAATCGCTAATGAGTGTCAGGATTCAGCTGCTAATTTGAAAGGCTTTGTGGCTCTTTCGCCCCAGACACTAGCAGCTGCATTAGGCACTGCTTTGTCCAGCCTGACCTTTGCTGGCCCTTGGATCTCAGCTAAATACCAACATTGCACCAGCACCCTCCCACTTGAAACAGTCCAGACCAGCTCCTTCAATGCAGCGCTTATCAGAACCTGCTACTGACATAAACTTGGATGCCCCGTAGCTTGCCACATAATTAGGATTACCTTCCCCCAGAGAGGCCCTATTTACTTAAAGCCATGGGGGTGTTCGGCTGATTGGAGATTTGAATTTTAGAGCAGTTAACACATTTCTTGATCCTCTTTTTTTGAAACCCATTATTATGAAGCAGAGCTTTAAAAATACGTGTTCATGGCAACATGTGTGTTCAAACAACATGTGTTCATGTTATTCCTGTGGAAGCAACAGCTTTTTTCCTAGACAGAAATGTACAGAAAATTTATTAATGTCATAGATAAGAAAACTAAGAGGAAAAGCTAATAGTATCTTTTTCTTTGGGGTTTTGTCTTCTTGAGCTCCTTCTCATCAGAATGAAACCATGCAGGATGCAGGTGGGAAGAACTTTGTGTTTGTTTTTATTTGTATAAATAGCCTGAGAAATAAAAAGGACCATGACTTGTCATACTTTGGTTTGCTGTTATTGTTTATTGTTCAGGAATATTGCTTCTGTATTCTTCCCATATTGTTCCCAATTTCCAGGGAGAGGTGGGATCTTGCTTTTGCTTAAACTTTGACCCAAGTAACTGCTGTGAAGCCATTGTTAGCTGAAGGGGTCTTTTGACATTTTTTTTGTAATTAATTCAAAGAACAAAAAGTGTGGACAAGCTTTCTGCCCATTTGCTTTGGTCTTCTAATTCAGATCTTATTTTGAAGGGGTTTGAATTCCCCTTCCTTTTTAGAGAGAATCGTAAAGTAAGGGATGGGAAAGAACTCTCTCTGATGCCATCACTTTTTCCAGCCCCTTGGCCAGTAAGTTCTCCCTCCCTTTGGTGTGGTCCCTTGTGTTCTTAGTGTGAGATCATAAGATTGAGGAGGGTCCTTGTCCACCCCTCTGGGAACAGGTCCTGTAGTCCTTGCTATGGGGACATACACAACGGCATGCACAGTAGCGATTTCCCTGCTCTTCCAAAGCCTATGCATTCTTAGGCTCAGTCTCTTTTCTTGCCCTTCCTTATTTCTCAAAGCTCTGGGACTTTCTTTTTTTTTTTTTTTTTGAACCACCGGTCTGTGTTGTAAACAAAGACACGATACACACATGCGTGGTTTTATGTCTGTTTTTGCATTCAAGATGACAGGATTGTTGGAGGGTTCCCTTATTATTATCTATATGTCTAAGACTTGCGTGTGTGCTGATTGTCCATGAATTTCACCTTCAGATGGGTTTCCTAAATCTTTAGCCATTTCTTAGAGCCTGTGACTAGAGCTTCCTAAGATCTTACTGGTGTGGAGACTTGGGGAGAGTCCAGGAGCAAAAAGAGAACTATGTTTGGTGTCGGATAAATAGAATTAAAATTATCCAAGTTCTTGGTTAATGGCAGATTGTCATGGTTGGTCTCTGCCTAGCCATTATCAGTTCCATTTTATTTGTCTGTTTATGAATAAAGGTAGCGAATATCTATTAACCCATACACTGCCAAAGAACTAGAATAATGACATAATTTTATTTATTGATATATTTTCCTGGAGATGATCTTGTCTCTCTAGCCCAAGTGTATGTTAATCTAATCTGTCTTTTGTTTGTTTGTTTGTTTACTTAGCTGTTTCTTTTAACAGAGGTGTGTGTGTATGTGTGTGTGTGTGTGTGTGTGTGTGTACTAAGCACACACACATTTATATGTATGTTTGTGCCTATTTAAACAACTTACAGTTACTGGTTTTGAAACTTTCAAAAATTATATTGTTGAGTTTTCCTTCTGTTATGGAAATCTAAGCTCCTAACAGATTAAACCTTCCACAAATACCTGGAAAATTCTGGAAAAATACTTGGGGGGCAGTGGCTATAGTTCAGTTGTGGAACATTTGCATAGCATGTGCAAGGCCCTGAACTCTTCTATAATAGTGCAATAATCATAATCATAGATAACTCTCTCAAACCTCCAGAGACCTTGGAGGATGGAGTTGGGGACCTCACAGGAAGCTGCTGCCGCCATGGAGCTCTCCATTTCTGTAGTCTAGGCCCTGGCAGTGGTCACAGCTAACTAAAGTTGTGGTGTGGCTAAAATTCCAACACAGTTTATTCATTTTGGCAAGAGTAGCTATTTCTAAGAGCTCAGAGTAACCAGAACCACCAGAGAGTAAGGAAGAATCCCGTGGGCAAGATGGTTAAAAAAAAAAAGACATGCATAAGAGTAACACCAATGCTGAGAAGAACTGCGATGCTGTCGACCACTGACACGTGTGTGTGTGTGTGTGTGTGTGTGTGTGTGTGTGTGTGTGCGCGCGCGCGCGCTCGCGCGCACGCGCGCGCGCATATGGACAGACTGGCAGCCATCCGATTATGAGCTGAGAGCCACCTCAGATGTAACAGAGTTGGGAGTTTGGGTCTAACCAAGTTAATTATCTACCAAAACAAAGCATTGGCACAACTCCACAGGGGAGACTTAAAACATCACCAGTGTTTGTCCACTGGGGAGACTTAAAACATCCACTAGTGTTTGACATATGAAGAGTCAGGATAATTTGACTCACTGCAAAGGGAAGAAATAACAGAGGCTAGCCTAAAGATGAATCAGATGATCAGACAACATTTTGAAGCATATATTATAATTATCCTAAGTAAAAATAATGGAAATATGTCTGCAGTGAATAAAATCCAATGATGTCAGAAGTAAAATAGAAAATTCAAAGCCAACCAGAAACTTTGGAATGGAAAAAACATAACATTTGAAAAGATTATTCACAAGATAGGGTCCATAGTCTGTCAACTAACAGAGAAAGGGACAAATGAGTCCGAAGTTAGGTTAGCAGAAATGTCTACTCTGATGGAGAGGATTATTGAAACAGTTAACGACTTCAAAGACATGAGATGATAACCTGAAGTCTCCTACAGTGATTTGAGACTGATAGTAAAGGAAATGATTTGAAAACTAATGCCCCTGACTTGATGAAATATATCTTTTTACATACAAAGAAGTACAGCTAATGACAAGCAAGAAAAATATGAGAAACTATGTTTAGGCATAAAATATAGTTGAAGGAGCACCTAAGGGAAAGAAAATTATAAAATCTGTAAGATTAAAAAAATACATATAAGGGAAATGATTAAATGACAGGGCTTTTTAAATAAGCGTTTTAGGTATTCCATGAAATGGTATGGAATTGACTAACTTTATATTGATTATAGAATGCTAAGGATGTACACTGTAATCTTTGGAACAGCTGTAATCTTTGGAACAGCTGATGAAGAAGTACTTCAAAGAGGTAGAGTTAAAAAGCCAATTGATAATTCAAATGGAGTTCTAGTAATTTTGAAACAGTACACAAAGCTCAAAAAGAGAGTACTGAAATAAGAAAAATTATCTTAAGTATTTTGAAAACAAGTAGTACCTAAAAAGCACATTTTAAATATAAAAACAGTTTTAAATATAAAGATGCACTCTAAATGGAATACATAAATGAGTTGATGCCGGTGGATGGGATTGCACAGATTGATACAAATGGTTATTGTAAGAAGGCTGCATGGCTTGTTAATATCAGGTCAAGTGGGCTAAGAAGGAAGAATGTTACTGAAGGTAAAAGAGGGCATCCGTAATGAAAAAAGGGAGTCAGTTCCTCAGAAAGACACAATAATCCCAAGCCTGTATGTGCTTAACCTTGAACCTTAAAAAATATACAAAATAAACAGTTACAGTGTTAAAAGAAAAGCAGCCCCACAACCATAATAGGAGATTTTAACATTCTTCTCTATTTAATTGATTTTTAAACTAGACTCATCTCTAAAAAAGGCAATAGAGGCTCTAAACAACAACACTAACTACCTTGAGCCAAACAGTATTTGCAGAAGACTTCACTCCATGACTATAGAATGTACATTCTTTTCAAATGTATATGGTGCTTTCCCCTTTATAAACCATGCTGGACCATGGAGCAAATCCCAGTAAGTCTTAAGATTGAAATCACGAAAAGTCCTTGTATTGGATACAGTGAATCTTAGTTTGAAATCAGTGGTAAGAAGATGTATGTACTACCCAACCCCAACACTAGGAAATTAAGTGGTACACTCCCAAATCAAAGGAAAAAAAATCTCTAATTTAGACACTTTTTCAAATTGGATGATAACAAAAAGTGTAGCACATTACAATATGTGGCATACAGATAAAGCATAGCTTATAGGAGTATTTCTTAATGTGTCCTGTATTAAAAGATTGGCATTTTGCTAGTGTATGCAGTAAGAGCTTTTCATACGAGTGTAGAATATACTTTGAACACTGTCTTGCCTCCTTTTCTCCTGCTGTGATAAAACAGCACAACCAAGGCAACCTATAAGCAAAGGCATTCAATTGGGCTGCAGCTTCAGAGGGCTCCAGTCAATGTTGGGGGAGCAGAGGCATGGTGGTAGCAGTAGCTGAGAGCTCACATCTTATTCCAGAAGCAGGAGGCAGAGAGCACACTGGGAATGGCCTGGGCTTTTGAAACCTCAAAGCCCACCCCCAGTGACACACCTCTCTCAACAAGGCCACACCTCCTAATCCTTTCCTATCACCTTTCCACCAACTGGGGACCAAGTCTTCAAATGTCTGAGCCTATGGGGTTCCTTCTCCTTCAATCCACCACAAGCTTATTTCCCCATATACCTCTTAATCTTTTTTCCTACACCCCCTCCCATTTATCAGCTTTCTTACTCTGGGTAGTTGTGTTTCTACTTTAAATTTTAATTTGTTGTTATTGTAGTTATTATTATTGGGGTGTGCATGTATAATGGCATAATGTGTGGAGGGCATGCATGTGCCATGGAGCACATGTGGAGATCAGAGAAACTGTGGAGTCTGTTCTCTCCTTCAACTTTTCATGGGTTCCAAGGATTGAACTCAGCTCACCAAGCTTGTACAAGTACCTTTACCTGGTGAGCCATTGCTTTTATGTTCATGCTACATATACATACATGGTTTTATGTATCTATATAAAATGTAAGATCCACATTTGAGAGAAAAAGGTGATTTTCATCTTTCTGGGACTGAATTAATTGAATTAATATGATAATCTCCATTTACACTCACTTTTTATTCAAACAATATAATTTTATTATTTTTAGTGGTTGAATGAAATTTCATTATGTATATATACTGCATTTTCCATGTTCCTCTGTTGATGGACACCACAGCTGGTTCCATAGATTAGCTGTTATGAATAGTACTGTACTAAGTATTGATGTGCGAGTGACTATGCATTACAATGACTAGGGATTCTTTAGCTAAATACCTGGGAGTGATATAACCAAGTCATATGGTAGAGTGACTTGTAGATTGTTGAGAAACCACCATCCTGGTTTCCATAGTAGCTGGGCTAGTTAACACTTCTGTTAACAGTCTATAAAGGTTCCCTTGTCTCCACATTGAAGCTTTTAATCTCTACAATATAAAATGTAGAGACTAAAACTAATTATTTGAGATTCTGTCTTGTGAAGTTACCAAAGCAACAACAAAAAAAGCAAGCAAGATCCAAAGTGAAGATATGGAAGACATTGATAAAATTAAGAGAAGTCAATGAAACAGAAACTAACAGAATTAAAGCTTGTTATTTGAGAACGTCACTCAAACTGATGAGCCTTTAATGATCAAGAAAAAAGGAATATAAGCCACTAGTATCAAGAATGGAAAGGAATTCGCACTTGGGATCTCTACTAAGATAAGAAAAGTTCACGAACAACTTTATGCTGACAAAGTTAAGTGCAAAGCTTTCTTTAAATATACGCATTAAAAGAGAATAGAGAGCACACAAAATAAAATACAAAATTTAAATGTCTCAATATAATAATTAGACTGAATTCACTTTAAAAAACTTTCAACATGAAAATATAAGTCACAGTGTCTTTAATGAATGAATTTTATCAAATATTCAAAGAAGAGAGAGACCACTTTCCATCTTATTTTATGGTCAACATACTATCTAACAAAGAACAAAACTATTACAGAAAACTATATGATACTATGAGCAGATACTAAGATACTTTAGAAAGCTCAGATCAAATCCAACAACATTCAAAGAAAAGGTAACATACTAGTCCAATTTCAGTTTATTCCAGGAATAAAATGTGGGTGTACCATTAGGAAGGGAGGAGTGAAGGAAGAAAGGAGGAGGTTGGGAGGGAGGCAGGAATGAAGGACAGAAAGAGAGGGAGCGAGGGAGGGAGGGAAGGAAGGAAGGAGGGAGGGAGGGAGGGAAGGAAGGAAGGAGAGAAGGAAGGAAGGAGGGATTAAAAGAATGAATCAGTCAATGTAATTGATCTCATTGATCCCATTAATAATAAAGGAGGATGTTCATGTGGTCATGTCAGTAGATGAAGAAAACATTTTTAAATTCAACCCTTATTCATGATTGAAAACTCTTAGAAATAGGAATGGAAAGAACAATTAACACCATATTTAATGCTAACTATTGATGCCATTCACACTGAGATCAGGTGCACATTTAAGGACAGGATGGTTCACAGTTCAATTTGCTATTGTTATGAGCATTTTAAAGTGTCATGGAGCACAAATATATAAGTGAAAGTTATAAACAAAGAAACTAAAAATAATTAGAATTAGGAAAAGTATACAAGACTAGTAAAAATGTATAATAATATACTAATATTTTTGTGTTGCTGCAGACCAAACCTTGGGCCTTTTAAAACAGCACCCAAGGTACAAAATGCTTTGGAGCAAATACAGCAAAAACTATGAAAATTTTCTTCACTGAAAACTGAACAACTTTGCTGGAAAAAGCTTAAAACTTAAACAGATGAAGTTGTGTCATGCTGTGGTCTGCTCAGTTCTCAGACTTGCCTATGGATTCAGGTTATCAGTTTGGTATCTATACTAAGTTCTAGATTCCCATGCAGATTGACTCTTCAAGCATTGCAGAACAGCTCCTCAAGAACCATTACTTGAGACTCTGGAGAAGCTTCCGAAGTTAAGAACAGATGCTGCTCTTGCAGAGGACCCAGATTTAGTTCTCCGCATCCACATGGTGGCTCACAACTATCTGTGACTCAGATTCCAGGTATCCAACACTTCCCTTCTCACCGCTGTGGGCACCAGGCACACACACAACAGTGTACATACATACATACATACATACATACATACATACATACATATACAAACGCTCATAGAAGGAAGAAAAGCTTAACCATATTAGACAAACATATGCCAAATGCTCTCATTCTTTGGTCTTATCAGCCTTGAAAGGAAAAAGAAAAACTTGTTGGTTGCAGGTAGAGAACGACACCCTTCTGAAGCTGTCTCGATGGCAGAAATGTATTCTTACACTGTCTTGAGTTTCATTCTTGGGTTCATTTAGCTGCTAGTTATTGAGAGCCTGCTCCATGCAGTGTCCAACATAGTGCTAGATGCTGGAGACATGAGCATGAACAAAACAAGTCACTGACCCTGGGGGACCTTGTAAGCCACTTACTAAAGAGACAAGCAAATGACTTAAGAGCTATTTTGTGAGATCGCTTTGGAGACAGACGCTGTGAGCAGCTGATCCATTGTGGGTGGGTGACTGAAAAGAACCTGGAAGAGGACGTTTCAGGCATAAGATGAGACATGCATACAGGAATAGTGCTTGTGGTAGCTAGGAGTTTGGGCTGTGCAGGCAGTTCCCTGGCCCTGGAATACAGTGTGTAGTGGGCTCAGAGTAGCCTTTCGGGGTCAGAATGCTCTGTGGACCAGTCTGGACTGCATCCTGTCGTTCTGGGGGAACTTACTTTGTTTTTTCTGGAAGAATGCTAGTTTTAGTGCATGTTAAAAGGAAGAGAGTGATAGCCAGTGGGAGTACTGCAGGTATCTGGGAACAACTTGAGATCTACCGAGACATTCAGATTGAGAGGTTTAGGACTGTTGGGCTAAGAGCAGGTGACAAATGGAGATTAGAGTTCTGGCCTGCTGACTTGCATGAAATGATTCTTGCAACTTGATAATGAACCAGTAATTGTTTTTGCAGAGAGGCACATTGTGAAAGATGTTTATTTGCTCAGGCTGCAATTGGACACCCTCTGTAGATTGTGCATCTTATGAGTTCCCCTCTATCATTATCTTAGAGACTTAATTCATGGAGAATCTTAGAGATTGGAAACCTAGATGTATATGATGACAGACAGAAAGCAGAAGAGGTGAAGAAGCCAGAGAGAGGCAGCCATCGTCCTAGGCAACTGAGTACATGACTCAGACTAATGAGGAGCAAGGGGAAGCTGGAAATATAAATAAGCCATTAGGGCCTCAGGCGGGAAGAATGGGATGTGGTTGGTATAGCTACAAGGAGCACAGGGACCAGTGATTTGAAGTCTGTGGGTGATAGGAAGATATCAACATCTACTTTCAGGTAGTGTTTGCTGCTTATTGCAGGGTTTGCTTGCTTGAAAGACCACCCTTGACCAATCGTTTTGGGGATAATGTAAAGAAAAAAATTTCAGGGTTGCAGCCTTGGCTTGGTGATAGAACACTCACTTGTACACAAGCCCTGGGTTGTATCCTGAGCCCTACAAATTAATAAATGGGGAAAATAAAAGACAAAATTTAAAAAACTTTCTACTTTCTCTTGTTTATGATTATGAGCTGTGTACTTGGCTCCACTTCATGATGGGCTGTCCTTTTATACTTTGTGTGAAATGAGAATAAGAAAGCATAAGAGAATATGCTAAAAATGGGTAGAATAGCAAGAAATGGATAAAAGTATTCAGGTACAAAGCACAAGTGTACCGTCTCATAAGCAAGCAAGACTCCTTGAGCTGAGGTGGCTGCAAACTATGTATTTAATGCTATGATATTACTTGGAGGACATGTTTTAGGGTAGGCTGAAAACACTTTCCATGGGCATCTCTGGGTACCTTCCCGGACACTGAAGGAAAGCCTAAGGGTTAGACGGAAACTCTGTTCTTAGACATTCGCTTGTTTGATATAGTCAGATTCATGGGTGCAGAGAGGAAAGCAGAATGGCTTCCTGATCGGTGGAGACTGTGGAAGGAGGAGCCATCATGGTGATGATGGCAGCAGTGTTGCACTTGGAAGTTTACAGTGCTGTAAGCCCAAGCCCTCAGAAGGACCATACCTTCCTTTCCACTTCATCCTTATAGCCACCCCTCTTTAGCCACCTCTAACTCTGCAGTTGGAGGCAATCATCAACAGGAATTAACTCCCATGATATTAAAGCTTTTTGGAGAGATAGAATTAACTTGTATCTGTTTATTGTACCACAGCTAGATCTGATTATGAGTTGCTAGTTTATTAAAAAAGAATAAATAAATGGAGGTGGGGGAGGAGGAGGAAGAGGAGGATAGTATCACTTCATCCCCATTAGATTGTTGGTTCTGGACACTAGATAAGCTAGTCCATGTACATTTTCAAGTTCCATGCCTGTCAGTCATTGTTCAATTAATATTTACTATCATTTTATATCATTATCAACATTATTTTATACTTTTTATGTATCTATTTTATGTGCATGAGTGGTTTGCACATACGTATATGTACATCACGGGGTATGTCGAGTGCCCACAGAAGTCAGAAGAAGGCATAAGATCCCCTGGAACTGGAGTTGTAGATAGGTGTGTGAGCCACCATATGGGTGGCTGGGAGTTGAACCCAGGTCATTTGTGAGAATAAGTGAGCCATTAGCTCATTGCTATACTTTTAATCCTTTGTAAAAGGGGATCTTCTCTTAAGGAAAAAAAAAAGGCACACAGGACATGGGAAACAAATAAACATGTGTGTGGTCACTGAGAACCATACTTCTTTTTGTTCTACTGAGACTGTTAATGTGTAGGGCCTGCTATTGTATATTTATTCAGACATCAATCTTCATCAGTTCCTTTGCTGCTTTGGTGCTGAGGGCATTGTAATTCTATTTTTATCAGTTCCTTCCTGTGCCCCAGACATTCAAAATAGCATGAGTAAGGATCAAAAATATCTTAATAGGTTTGGTTCCCAGATATATCAGTGACCAAAGGAAGAGTTTTGCAGGAATTTCTTCCTGAAATGATAAGGAGGGTAAGTGGGGGAGGAGAAGGAGGGTCCCCTGTGCACAGGGATGTGGGGCTATAGGGGCAGATAGCCACAATCAAGTGTCAGTGTGATGTAAGGAACCCTGGAGGAGCAAAGCCTCCATGCTTCCTATTTTCAGATCCATGCTAGCGACTAGCATTGTGTAATAGTTGAGGATAATGCTGCTGTTCATGAGGTGACCATCCTTTTGATAAACAGACTTCCTGACATGATGATATTGCTCAGACACACTCACAAACACAGCACTTTCTGTGCTGGGAGCATTTCTATTTAGACATTTTGCCTGGGCATCTTTTCTTTGTCTTCTCTCTTCTTTCTGTTGGCTTCCTCTTCACACTCCTCTACTCTCCCCTTAGCTTTCTGCTCCTCTCAGTAACGTCTTCTGTTCCAACCTATCATCACTGGAAAGTAATCAAGTTTGGAAACTGAGAGAAAACAGATTCAGAAAAACAGAGTACCATCACCATGCAATTCAGGGTTTCCCAAACTGTAGTGAGTGGCAGAATCTTGGGCTGTGCCTAGATGCACACTTGTTCTTTGGTAATTTGGCATTTTTACATGCATATTGAAAAGTGTGTATAGCATACTGCACTTGTAATTTCATGGATATTGTCATTTAGGGTGAGAATAAATGTATTTAATAAAATGGAATCCATATGTAGAGAAATATATGGTAAACATTAGTACAGGTGTTACACAGATGTGGCAGATGAATCACAGCTCTAACACATCAGGGCAGAAGCTAGAGACACACTGTGGCAGTGTATGGCATCTTTTACTTCCGTCGGCTCTCAATAGGGAGCTCTAGAGGAAGCAGGTTATTGGTCCATTCCAAGTCATCTCTAAAAAGCATCAGCACCATCTCACCTCCGTCCTTTCATAGCTTCATTGAATCTATCTCAGAGGTAAGAGTGGGAATGTATCTAACCTCCTCTTACCTACCCCCATCCAAAAATTTGCCACAGCTGTGGGGCTCGAAAGCCCAAGGCATGAGCAATAACTCTATGGCAGCAACTTGCCTTTTTAAACATTTAAACATGGATAGCAGGTGTGGGCCTTATTCTAGTGCAGATGCAAGCAGTTGTACACCAGTGTGTGTGTGTGTGTGTGTGTGTGTGTGTGTGTGTGTGTGTGTGTGTTTTCAGAGTTGAAGCTCATCTCCGTCAGAGGCCTTGATGCTCAATTTGAGGAGGAATGGATCTGCTCCTGGTGAAAGAATTCTTTGTGCTGGTTTCTGGTCAGGGCCTTAAGGATTACACAGTCTGTTTAGAACGGACCATCTTGGAGATCAGTCCAAAACTGGCCACTGATGCTGGAGTCTTGGTTTGCAACCGATAGGCCCTGAATAGCAGAGCATGGCTATTTTCTCTGACCTTGGCTTCGGGTCCCTGCCCAACCTGAGAGTGGCTTCCTTGTGGGATGTTACACAGCCGTTGCTGCTGAGAACTTAGTTATCACTGCTCACCCACCTGCCCCTTACCGGGGAATTCTGTCAGACTTGCATTTCTCTGCAGGCCTGGTTTTTCTGCAGAGGGTGCTGTGACCTTCTCTTGTCTTGGTGCTATGGAAGTCCTTCCCCTCCATCCAGTTCCAGAGGTGCTCTCCAAGCTCACAACGTCCAGAAAGCTTTTTGCCCCGAGTGAAAGCAAAAACTAGGAAAGGTACAGGTGACAGTGTGTCTGAAAACTTCTGTTTAAACCGTCATACACTTAAACAAACACTCCTGAGGCCGATGAACACAAAGGCTGTCCTAGGGTAAAGGAGGGAAAACTAAGCCTAGACTGGTGTTCCTCCTGACTGTTCTGTCGCGTCCGAAGTGAAAAGGTTGACATGTGTCCATATACCTGAAGTATATGCTGTCCTGTTGTACACAGTCTCAGAATCTGTGTGCTCAAATAAGCATAGTTTCAAACATGACTTTGCAATCTGTGCAGAATTACAGGCTCTGAATGTCTTGCTTGTTTGGGTTTTAACAATCGTGTTTTTCAGATGCTTTTCATCTACAAACACATTAGGTATCTGAGGCTGAAAAGCACTGTCTCTGTTGAAATTGAGAAAGCATTTCAACTGGGGGAAGACGGCCGAGTGCCAGGGCAGTCACAGACTAAGCAGCTCTCATGGCGGCAGCGTCCTTCAGTGGTCACGGTTTGAAATTCCCTGACCCTGCTGACCTTTGTCCTCTGCATTTGCTCCTACTCCCTGCCCTTTCGTCTCTACTCTGCCGTCAAATCAGGATGGTCTCTACCTACCAGTACGGCTCCCTCCCAGACTCCTTTGCCAGCAGCAGGCTATCAGTTCTGGAGTCTGGCTTCCCTAAGAGATCCTTTCCTGGGAAGGGCCAGGTTCTGCAGGTCAGGCCATGATGACACCAGCTTTGTGGTAATCCTGGCCTCCAGCACCAATACCTCTGCCCACTGTCACTCCAGCCCCCTTGCAGGAAATGGTATCTATCCATCAGTGGCTGTATCCACATTAGTTCTCCGTATCAGTCACATTCATTCTTCAGTTGAATTACCTGCCAGGCATATATCTTACTCTCCTAGTTGGGTTCATCTGTTCAGTTTAACAGATTAAAATTTCTAACTTGAAAGTAGTGATTCTGCATAAAGTCCACATGAAAAAACAAACAACAACAACAACAACAACAACAACAACAACAAAAACCAAGTTTCATTGCTAACACCCAAGAAATAGTTTCCAGAACACTGTCAATGCCCTGACTTCAGAGAAAGGCCTTTGCTGTCATGAAATTTGGCTTCTGGCAAGGAATAGGTGTGCTAATAAAAAAGTAAACATGAACTTCAGATACTAGGAGCTGTGTATGGGCACAGATTGTTGTGTTTCAGGGTGGAGCTCCTTTGAGGAAGGCCCTGCAGTCCCTCCAAGCCTGGATGTAGCTTTCAAAGACAGCCAGCCTACTCACTGAGGCCCATCACTGCTTTGTGCTGTTCCAAAGACCATCGTATAGAGGTAGGCCTACATTTGGTTCCAAAGAAAGCTGTTTGCCAAGTTCAGGACTGTATTTACACAAAGAATAAAAGTCTCCGTGTAGGATCAGTACCAGGTAAAGTCTTCCTCACTAATTTCAACTGTTTCAAATTCCCAGCCTCACTAGCTAGTACCTATACACTTTTAATGTATCACTAGTCTAGACCATGTGAGATAATTTTCTTTTGAAAAGGACTATTTTTCATTTTGAGAACTTAACATATACCAGGATGTGGCCTTGAACATCTCATCCCTGCAACCTAGTAAGGAAAGCATACTAAGCTTCACTTTAAAGAACTTTTATTAAAGATCTATCTCTGGCATCAAACCATGTAGCTAATGAGTGGTAGAAACTGGAATCAGACTTGACACTCTGAATGCTGACATTGACCTCTTGCCTGACTGGAACAGACCATAGACCTTAAATAGTGATCTGAGACATCTCTTGGGTGTTAGTAGTATTGGCTTCTTAAACCTATGAATGTCTGAGAAGTTTTCCCTTAGAAACTGTCACCCAGAAGCAAAACGTGATAGGTTTTAAGTCTATAATTTTATACAATTATAAGCTGTAACTGATGGAAAATAAGTGACGGCTGTGACTTAAAATGTTCCTAGCCGTTTCTCTGAGTTTAATCGGAGACTTTCCTGCTGCTCAGCAGGTCTCTGCTTGGTGGCAGAAAATAAACACGTGAGATGCCAGCTGTTTATCCTGATGATTGAGACTCACCAGACAGAATTAGTGGGAGCCCTAAGCTTCAGAATGGTTTAAGTCCAGAGCATCAAGAAACTAAAGGAGAGGCAGTGGAGATTTCTCAGTCTGTAAAGTATGTGGACCCTAGCATGTAGACCCACGTCGATCCCTGAGAATTCCAGTGCACTAGAATCTTAGCACTGGTGAGGGAGAGACCGGAGGGTCCCTGGGGCCAGCTGGACAGCCCATCCAAGCCAAACAGAAACTTTAGGTTCAGAGAGAGAAGGTGATGGAGAGGGAGATCTCAAGCCTATCCAGGAGGGTGCACATGCACACACTTTACTGGTGTTATCGTGGCAAAGTGAAAAAATAAAGAATAAAAGGCCACACTATACATACCGTTTTCACTTACTGAATTTTCTAACACTGTCAGAGCTGTGGGGATGCTGTCTTACACTAATTATGTCCATCTGATAGTTTGGGCTTGAAGCTTCTTTATAATATAATGACAGTATTCACATGTGCTATGCCTTTGAGAGTCCATACACATACGTTTGTGGTGTAGTAGCCTGTCTTGATGAAATTTAAAAAACAAACAGAAAAGACAAAAACAAGATCTGAAAAGTGGAGCAACTCCTGGCTCTGATGAAAGAGCGGTACAGAGGCTAAGTGCCTCTGTCATTTCTTGTGATGCGTGCACATATAGTTTACATATATGTCAGTGTAATCCAGTGCTGTTGAAGTTTACTGTATTCCAATTTGTAGTC